>NC_136524.1:28394130-28776630 GCF_053919585.1 Euprymna scolopes | reverse complement strand
AGAAATACGAGATGAACTGTTTCTGGGTCAAGAACACTACGACCGACCTGATCTCATTGCCCGTGTTTTCCGGCTTAAATTGTGCAAACTCATGGATCTTATAGTCAAGGGTGAAGTCTACGGCCGAGTAAGGTGCCACATATTCACTGTAGAGTGGCAAAAAAGAGGCCTTCCGCATGCCCATATCTTAATCTGGCTGTGTGAACGGATTCAATCCACTGATATTGACAAAATTATCTCAGCCGAGATTCCCGATCCTGGATTAGACCCACAGCTTTACGAAATTGTCAAAGCAACGATGGTTCATGGACCCTGTGGTCCTGGCCAGAAAGCTCAATCATGCTGTAAAAAGAAATCGGTGTGCGCTTGCGGCTACCCACGGAGATTTGTCAATGCTACACAAACAGGAGGTGATGGTTACCCACTTTACAGGCGACGGAGTCCAGGTGATGGCGGCCATACGATGATAGTCGGTCGGAGCACTGTTGATAACCGATGGATAGTACCGTACTGTCCCTTGCTGACGAAAATTTTCCAATCGCACATCAATGTGGAGTTCTGTCACTCAGTGAAATCCATTAAATATATCTGCAAATACATCAACAAGGGAAGCGATGCTGCAGCGTTTGCTGTTCAGCGCGACGGTTCTCGAGACGAGCCATCTGCTCATGTCATTGGACGTTTCCTGTGTTGCGGTGAAGGTGTATGGCATTTTTACTCATTTCCCTTGCACCAAAGATATCCTGCAGTTATACAACTCGCTGTTCACCTTGAAAATGGGCAAAGAGTTTACTTTTCTGCCGGCACTGCTAATCAGGTGGTGGAGCATCCACCAGAAACTACGCTTACTGCCTTCTTCAAACTATGCGGCCATGATGAGTTTGCAAAGACGCTTTTGTATCCACAGATCCCTTCCTACTACACTTGGAATAACAAACAGTGGACTCGCAGGAAGTGTGGAGACCCTGTCGATGGCTTCCCAGGGGTTAAATATGATTCCTGTCTCGGGCGAGTTTACACAGTGCCACCACGTCAACATGAGTGCTTCCATCTTCGTCTTCTCCTTCACGAAGTCCGTGGCCCTATAAGTTTTGATGACATAAAAACTGTCGATGGCGTCCTGTGTGAAACCTTCCGTGATGCATGCTCCCAGTTGGGACTACTTGAAAACGATTCTCAGTGGGATGCCGCCATGACAGAAGGAAGTCTATTCAAATCTCCCCATGCTCTACGGTCGCTCTTTGCAATTATGATAGTATGGTGTGACTTGAGCGATCCAAAACATCTATGGATGAAATTTCGTAACTTCATGACCGAAGACATTTCCAGAAGAGCCCAACTTGAGAATACATCGGTGGAGCAAGACTACTCCCAAGTGATTTACAATGAAGGGCTAATTTGCCTCGAAAACCTCCTTTTGGAAATTGGTGGTTCCACTTTACCATCATATGGCCTACCTGCCCCCATCTGCCATGAAGGGAATAGTTTGAGCCTAAATTTACTGCGTGAAATATGCTACTCACCTACAGAACTTAATGCGTACATTGCTGAGAATGAGCCTAAACTGTTGCCTGAACAACTGAACGTCTACCATATGATCAATGAAAATGTTCAACAGAACCGTGGAGGAATATTTTTCTTGGACGCACCTGGTGGCACAGGAAAAACCTTTGTCACCAAATTAATACTTGCCCATGTGCGACGGAGTGGAGCTGTCGCTATAGCTGTTGCAACCTCTGGAATTGCTGCAACTTTACTCCCTGATGGCAGAACGGCACATTCAGCTTTAAAATTGCCCATCAACTACACACAAACTGAATTCCCAACATGCAACATCGAAAAGAATTCGGATAAAGCTGTTTTGTTACGCAGATGCAAACTCATCGTATGGGATGAATGCACGATGGCGCACAAAGTTGCGTTGGAAGCATTGAACAGGACCCTTCAAGATTTACGCAACTGTGACAACATCATGGGTGGATTAACAGTTCTGCTGTGTGGAGATTTCCGACAAACACTTCCTGTTGTCCCAAAAGGGACACGCGCTGATGCTGTTCAAGCATGCCTGAAATCGTCGATACTGTGGGATCAAGTTCACCATTTAAAACTCACAACAAATATGCGTGTCCACCTTAGCCGCAACCCAGATGCTGCTAATTTCTCTAATGCACTTCTGGAACTTGGTGAAGGACGTACTCCCACAGACACTGAAGATTACACAAATGTTGAACACATATCAACCATCGTTGAAACGCCAACCCACCTATACCAGGCAGTTTTCGAGAACATTCAGAAAAACTACAGGGACTTTGATTGGCTCGCCACGAGAGCGATTCTGGCTCCAAAAAACGCCTCCGTCAATGCGATTAACTACAGACTTTTGGAACTCATCCCGGGAGAGGAACGTGTCTATAAATCCATTGACCGCACACCTGATACTGCTGATCTGGCTGATTACACGGTGGAGTTGCTAAACTCCCTAGAACCACCTGGCCTGCCACCCCACATACTCCGACTTAAGGTTGGAGCTCCTATAATGCTCATTCGTAACCTCATACCACCAAAGCAATGTAATGGAACCCGCCTCGTGGTAACATCCCTGTCACCTAATATTATCGAGGCCAAAATATTGACTGGCTGTGGAAAAGGAGAGACAGTGCTAATTTCGAGGATACCCCTATATCCATCAAATCCAGACCTGGGCATTTACTTCAAGCGATCACAGTTCCCTGTGAAACTGTGCTTCGCGATGTCCATCAACAAATCCCAGGGCCAAACCTTTGACGTTGCAGGCATTCATTTACAGGAGCAATGTTTTTCTCACGGTCAGCTCTATGTAGCTGCCTCACGTGTGGGCTCACAATCCAAACTCTTTGTGTTTTCTCCTAAAACACTTGCTAAAAATGTTGTTTACAAAGAGGTTTTATAATTTTTCAACAATTTTACACCTCAATTTCTCCTCTCTATTAACCGTGTTTATTCCTTCTAAAGCTTTGCCAGCACCCAGTAAAGAATTCACTAACCTGGATTCTTTTTTGTAACAAAATGAAAACAATTTCATGTATTTACACAGTAACCTCTATGGAAAGAGAAATAGAGTGAAAATATGAATTTGGCAAAACCTAGAGTGCCCTTAAATATATTCAGAAGCATTTGCGGTCCTTATAATTCTTTCGTCTTTATTTGGTTGCCAACTCTGCATAATTAGATTCATTCTGATCAACCCTAAACAATTGTATTGGCTATGGAATAACATTTTAGCAGTACAACAGTAAATTATTTTTCTGTTTTTTGAACGTCCATTGAACAAACAACTGATCCTGAAGAAATTGCAAAACAGTCTACACACATATTAGTGAAAATGTGATTCAGAAGTTTCAAAGACATTGGTCTAAAAAACATAGACCTCATCAACCAAGCATAAGTACTGTTATATTCCTAAATACTTAGGAAATAAAGACAAACGTGAGTTACACCGAGTGGTATGTGTAATGGGGTTTATTTATAATACAGAAACGTAAGGCTGCTCGCCTAAGGTAAATAGAAGTACATAGTAACAAGTATGGGGAAGAAAGTCTGATAATCAACACGTAAGACTATCCGTCTTACTGCGACTGCTTGTCTGCCGCTGTCTGCCAAACAGTCCAATATATATATACAGTTTGTAACCGGTGTATAGCCAGTTATGTTCCTTCACAACACCTCCCCCTGAAGCTGAAATCTTCCTGATTTTAGCTTAAATACCTCTTCCTTTTAGGGTCAGGGCTTAATCTCCTGGTAACTTTTCTCTTTCTTGCGCTTTTCCTTCTGGTCAGCGTTACCCGGGGTAAAGGTTTCTGTCCAGCCCGTATGGTCGGTTCAGGCGAAATATTCATTGTTTGCGGTACACACGCTGGTTTTGGTATATCAAAAATATCGCACAATGTTTCCATTGGTGTCTCTTCCACATTTGGAGACAGTCTGGGACGTATTTGATTTCTGTGTCTTTTGCAGACAAAACTTAATCCTTGGATGGTATAGACCATGCTCCCAATCCTTTTTTTGATAATACCTTCAACCCACTGATTTCGTCCATTTTGAAAATTTTTGAAATATACATTTTCACCTGGGGAGAAGCACTTGGTATTAAGGTTTTCTTTTTTGAAAACTTTCTTTTTCTCTGGTAGCAGCCTATCGAAGACAGATCTTATCTTTCTTGCAAACATTAGCTCAGCCGGGGAAGAATTGACATTATTATTAGGATTTGGTGTCACCCTGTAAATTGCTAAAAATGTTTGAATACATTGTTCGTCTGTGTCCGTAGTAAGATTTTTCTTAAGTGCCCTTTTAAACGTATCTACAAATTTTTCGGCCAACCCATTCGATCGTGGATGGTACACAGGTGTTGTCATATGTAGAATATTTAGTGAGTCACAGAATTCTTTGAATTCATGAGCAGTAAATGCTGTTCCATTATCGCTCACTAAGGTTTTTGGCACTCCAAAACGGCTAAAAATTTCATTAAGCGCACTCACAGTGTTTTTTGCTGTTGGATGTCTAAACTTAAATATTTCTGGCCATTTTGAAAAAGAATCTACAATAATCAAGTAAAAATAACTATTTATAGGTCCCGCATAATCAATATGCAGACGTGACCAGGGTAGGTCCGTCTTTGGCCATGGCGTCGTTTTTACTGGAGGATCTCGAGCTGCTAATTGACATCCTCTGCATGTCTTGACACATTTTTCAACTTCCTTGTCCATACCAGGCCAGTACACATATCCTCTCATAAGGGATTTCATTCTCGAAATGCCCGGATGACCTGTATGAAATTCCTTCAGAATTTTCCTCTGTAACGTTAGTGGAATTACGATCCTCTCACCATACATGAGCACATCTTCACAGATGGAAAAAGGCGTTGTTTGATCTACCTTTTTATTTTTTTTTATCCATCCCAATTGATTTTTCATTTTCTTAATGAAAATGTCATTTACTGCCTCTTTTTTTATTTTTTCGAAAGTTACCGGAAGTTCACGTATCATATTACACATTGAACTTGTACATTCACTTTCGTCTTTAAGCGCAGCAATTACCGTTTCTTCGAAACTTTCGCTTCTTTTAGGGATCAACCGTGATAATGCATCTGCGTGTCCTAACTTTTTTGAGGATACATGTTCCATCTTAAACTGATAGTTTAAGAGGGTTACAGCCCATCGCTGTAATCGATTCGCAGTATGTGTGGGAATGCCTTTCTTTGATCCAAATATGGTAAGTAGGGGTTTATGGTCGGTTTGCAAAATAAAAGATCGTCCATGGAGAAATCGATTGTACTTTGTAATTCCAAATATTATCGACAGCGCCTCTTTTTCAATTTGGCTGTAATTTTTCTCCGCTGCAACCAACGTTCTTGAAGCATGGGCGATAGCTTTTGTCCTACCATCCTCATACTTGTGAAGTAATACAGCGCCAACACCGTAATAACTGGCGTCCGTTGCTAGTATTAGTTCCTTTTCTGGATTGAAATGTGCCAATGCTAAGTCTGACAGTAGACATCTTTTGATATTTTGGAAAGCAGATTCACATTCCTTATTCCAGTTCCATTTAACACCCTTTTTCAGTAACTCGTTAAGAGGAGCTCTTAAATTATGTATGTTAGGGATGTAAATTGCATAGTATTGAACTAATCCCAAAAACGATTTTAATTTTGTCACCGAATCTGGAGCAGGCATCTTTTCAATTGCTTCAGTCCTTTGTGGATCCGGTCTTCGACCCTCTTTGTCGATTATTTGACCTAAATATTTAATTTTTTTCATAAAAAAATCGCATTTTTCTGGGCTCAATTTAAAACCAAATTCCTGTATTCTTTTGAATACTTCTTTTACATGCTTCTTATGATCTTGCAAATTTTCACTTTTAATTAGGATATCGTCAAGGTAGGCCATTGAAAATTCCAACCCTGCCAGCATCGTGTCCATAATTTGCTGGAAAATAGCAGGAGCAACCTTTAATCCAAAAGGAAGCCTCTTTAGCTTAAAAATGCCCTTATGAGTATTTATGCCTAAGTATTTGGAGCATTCATCGCTGATCTTAATTTGCAAGTAAGCATCTGAGAGGTCTATCTTAGAAAAAATTTTTCCTCCGTTAAGCTTAGAGAACAGATCTTCTGCGGACGGAAGGGGATAATTATGGTCCAATAGACAGTCATTTAAACCCGTTGAAAAATCTCCACAGACCCTTATTCCGTTATTTTTTTTCTTTACATACACGGTTGGACTTGCCCAATCTGTGTGGTTAACTTTTTCAATGACTTCCAGTTGTTGAAGTCTATCCAACTCTTTTTCGATTGCGTCCATCGCTGAAAAAGGCACATTCCTTTTAGGTTTGAATACTGGAGTGGCATTTTTCTTTAATTCAAATTTTGCCTCTGTCTTAATACAGAGTCCTAGTCCTTCGGCAAAAACATTGGGAAATTCAGTTTTCAAATCCTTCAGGAAGTCTTCCCTTTGGTTTGCTTTTTCTGCAGTTAAAACGTTACAAAACGAATTTATGGGTTTCTCCCATAAATTAAACAGGACAATCCAATCTACCCCAAACAGGCATGTATTCTTTCCTGGTACGACGTACACTTTGGATTTATGAGTCTGGTTAGCGAATGTCACTTTGCATTTTAATTCTCCCTTGAACTCTAATCTTTTGCCGCACACACTTCTCGCCGTCTTTCTGGTTTTCGTTAATTCAGGTCGACCTATCCTTTTCCATATATCTTCATTTATAATACTAATATCTGCACCGCTATCCAGAAGCAATGTAACCAGATGTCCATTTATCCGAACATCAACATATTTCCGTCTTTCGCAGCTTTTTTCTTTATTCATGCGAAGCGTATTTACATTATCGGTCCCTTGTCTTTTCTTCTGGGCACAGTATGTTCCCTTGTGACCTCTGAGACCACATTCATAACATATTTTGTTCCTAAACCAGCAGGTCTTATTGTTGTGTCTTAAACTACCACAACATTTACACTTTAACTTTGGGTCTTTGTATCCTTTAAGGATCCTGTGTTCTTGGAACCTGGACTTTCTTGTGGTCCCTTGCCTTTTTACTTGCTGCACCTTAAAAATATTTTTCTCTTCAATGCGAGTGTTGTCTTTCTTTATGTTAATCAGACGTTGACACTCTTCAGTGACTTTTTGCAATGTTATGTTAGGATCCGCCTCCATAATTGTTAGGATCCGTGAACGTATATCTTTGTCCCTTGGTGCTGTGAGACCTTGTACAAAGATTAAACATTTAAATTGGTCTGCGGAAATTTCATTCAATTTAAATGATTCGCATAAACAGTTCACAGTGCAAGCATATTCTAGATAGTCTTCAGCTTCTGCCTTCTGAATGTTCAAACATTTGTATCTAGAGTGAAATAGGCTATCCCTTTTATCAAATATTTTCGACAAGGTACTAATTGTTTCCTCGAACGAAACCTCCTCCGGTTTTTTTGGTAGAATTAGATTTGCATACTTGGTGTTTTCATCAGTACCCAGTTTTTGTAGTAGCAGGGTAACTTTTTCCTCATCGGTCCAGTCTAAACATCTTTTCGTAAAAATTGTTTCGTATCTTCTGTAGTATGCAGGGAAAGTAACACCAGTATCCGGGGAGTAACGAAATTCCGTTAGTGAATTTGAAATACCCTCGGCAGAAAAATTAGTCTTCTTCCCGGTCGACGTTAGAATTAGCTTTTCTAAATTCTTTTGCTGTGTCGACATTTGTCGTTGTAGTATGTTTGTTTGTTCTTGTTGTGCCTCTAAAGTTTTTTGTGTTCTTTCTTGTTGTTGTTGCAGCTGTTGCTGTAGCTGTTGTTGTTGAATTTGTTGTTGTTGTTGTTGTTGCGCTAAAAATTGTTGAGTCATTTTTGTCTGTTCCTGGATGCTAAGGGCTAGAGCCTTAGTTAACTCTGCTAATTGTTCCATGTTAGCTTCTAGTACAAAAATGTCTTTTCGAATTCTACACAATAATTCCAAAGAAAAATCGTAAATTTACGTATATCGTAAATTAGTAGCAATATGCAGACACAACACGTTTCAACAAAGTTCATCCATAGTAATTCAACAGGCTTTGTAAAATAATTCTTTTTTTTTTTTTTTTTTTTTTTTTCAACAACGTAAGTTCATACACAAAATATTTCTTACTTCCCACGACAAATAGTTCCAATTATTTATATAAAGGCAATAACAAACAATTAATTTTCCAAAAAAAAAAAATATATATGGCTGCCGTTCCCACGTGGCATAAAATGGTACAATAGTCGTATTTATATTTTTTCTTTCGAAACTCGTAATCCTTTAGTGTAGTTTCGAATTCAACTTGCGACCATTTTTTTTTTTTTTTTTTTTTTACTTGTCAAAATAAATATAAATTCCACTTTACCTTGAACATGTTTCTATAATTTCTTGTGAGTTCTTTACGAAGAAAAATCCGTACTTTTCGCTACTTTAGGTAGGAAAAATTTTTAAATTCATTGACGCACGTGGTCAAAAATCCTTGTGTAGTTTGTTTTTTTCGTAAAACAAAAAATCCTTGCATTGTACACAGTCCTTGGTACGGTAATTTATCTCTGTTAAGAGAAAGAACATCCTTTCGTCGCCATTGTTATATTCCTAAATACTTAGGAAATAAAGACAAACGTGAGTTACACCGAGTGGTATGTGTAATGGGGTTTATTTATAATACAGAAACGTAAGGCTGCTCGCCTAAGGTAAATAGAAGTACATAGTAACAAGTATGGGGAAGAAAGTCTGATAATCAACACGTAAGACTATCCGTCTTACTGCGACTGCTTGTCTGCCGCTGTCTGCCAAACAGTCCAATATATATATACAGTTTGTAACCGGTGTATAGCCAGTTATGTTCCTTCACAACAAGTACTATGCCCGGCAACATAAGGTAAGGAATTTTTTGCCATAGTTGACTAATTGTAAAACTATACAGCTACAACGACATAAATTCTTAAAACGAATAGATGGTCAATATTGAACCTGTGGTTTCTTTCGCATAGAGTTAAAGAAATCATGGCTCCCAAAACCTTACCATAGTATTTGGTTTTGAGCTGGAAGAATAGCTGCTAAGGGGACAAATCAGATGTGGAAGCTACATTGATCAGTAAGACGTCAATATAACCAACTTTACTAAAATAATTTAAGGATTACAAAAAAAAAAAATACTGAATGTACAGACAATAAGCATTAAGATGGCATTAAATCACCCTCCCCCCGAACAACGTCGGGTAATACTGCTAGTATATACATATACATACATATATATGCATATACATACATATATATATATGCATATACATATATATATATGCATATACATACATATATATATACATATATATGCATATATATATACATATACATACATATATATATAATACATATACATACATATATATATACATATACATACATATATATATACATATACATACATATATATATATATACATATACATACATATATATATATACATATACATACATATATATATACATACATATATATATACATACATATATATATACATATACATACATATATATACATATATATACATACATATACATATATATACATATATATACATATATATACATATATATACATACATATACATATATATACATATATATACATATATATACATATATATACATACATATACATATATATATACATATATATACATACATATATATACATACATATATATACATACATATATATACATATATATATATACATATATATATATATACATACATATATATATACATACATATACATATATATACATACATCTATATACATACATATATATACATACATCTATATACATACATATATATACATACATCTATATACATACATATATATACATACATCTATATACATACATATATATACATATATATACATACATATATATACATACATATATATACATATATATACATACATATATATACATACATATACATACATATATATACATACATATACATACATATACATACATACATATACATACATATATATACATATATATACATACATATACATACATATATATACATACATATATATACATATATATACATACATATATATACATATATATACATACATATATATACATACATATATATACATACATATATATATATATACATACATATATATATATACATACATATATATACATACATATATATACATACATATATATACATATATATACATACATATATATACATATATATACATGCATATATATACATACATATACATGCATATATATACATATATATACATACATATACATGCATATATATACATACATATACATGCATATATATACATATATATACATACATATATATACATATATATACATACATATATATACATATATATACATACATATACATGCATATATATACATACATATACATGCATATATATACATACATATACATGCATATATATACATATATATACATGCATATATATACATATATATACATACATATACATGCATATATATACATATATATACATACATATATATACATATATATACATACATATACATGCATATATATACATATATATACATACATATATATATACATACTTACATATATATATACATACATATATATATATATGCACATACATATATATATATACATATATATATATATATATATGCACATACATATATATATATATATATATGCACATACATATATATATATATGCACATACATATATATATATATATGCACATACATATATATATATATATGCACATACATATATATATATATATATATATGCACATACATATATATATATATGCACATACATACATATATATATGCACATACATACATATATATATGCACATACATACATATATATATGCACATACATACATATATATATATATATATATATATATATATATATATATATATATATATATATATATATATATAAATAAATAAATAAATGTTTGGAGGTACAGAATTTATATAAAGTTTTAAATAAAAATAGGTGGAAGTTTCTCTAGAGCTCTTTCAGCTATCATCTCATCAGGAGGAAATCGATTGCATAAAAAATAATATTATGTCGAAAGTTTAAAGAGTTCTAATGGGGGAACTATTGAATGTGCCAAAAGTACGGGGACAACTAAAATTAAGTTTATTAATGTTTAAAAACGATTAAAATATTGGCACAACGAGGGGGGGGGGGAGAAAAAATTCAAAGTTCCTCAAAGAGAAACAATGCGTTTGCTGTTTCTTTTTGCCGGCACAAAGAAGGTTTACGCACCGCGATAGAGACAGACTCCAAAATCTTTAAATGGTTTCTGGAGTCCACTCTATGTAGCACCTCGAACCATTCTATTTTATATCTATTGGCACAGCACGGGTTGTCAACCAAATGCTGGCCAACAGCAGAGTCCAAGGCTGCAGAAGGAGGGAGACTACCAAACCCCATCCTCTCTTGTCTGATCTTCAATTGAACCTGCTGGTTTATACGAGTCAAAAGATGCAAATATGTTCCAACATAACTAGCATTGCACTGCCATTTGAATTGATACACAATATTGCTATTTTGGATGTAAGGCAAACTATCCTTGTGAAAAGAAGGAAAAGCAGGTCTTAAATTGCGTTATGTTCCAGACAAAGTCACTATGATCAACAGATATGTTATTGTATCGGTGAGCTAAGGCAACTAAACTAGATTTCATCCCAGAAATTTTTTTCGGGGAAATTGGAACATTATGTCTAAGTTGGGAAAACAAAACTTCAAAGGTAGAAAGTGTTCTCTCTTTATTTATACTGGTTGGGGGAATTTAAAACTATGAAAGCGTTAAAGTCCAATGCCGATATTTATATGTGCAAACCATGCACATTTTTTCCTATTTTTCTAGGTGAACCTTTAAAAAATACAATTATACGAAACTAACCCAAAACACATTGAAAATATGAAAATTGCTGTTTAAATGTAACTCTTATGCCGGGTTTCCATAACAACACTCCCGCACACACACACAAACGCGCATGCATGCAACAGCCATGTTCCCATGGCAACACTCACCCACGAATACAAACTTGCCTGATAACAGCGTAAAAAATTACTTTGTCCTTCCTTTCTTTTTTTTTCCTATTTACATCTTTTTATTACTGACTGCTTGCTTAAATTATTTAGAGATTTAAGAAATATTATTTTTAATTTTGAACTTCTCTTGTATTTAATATTTTTTTTACATTTTTGAACTATTTTTTAAACTGACTTTTTTAATGAAAAAATTCTCGTAAAATTTCAAGCAATAACAACTTTTTAAAAATAATTTCCTTTTTTTTTTTTCATTTTTTCCTATTAACTGGAAAGTAGTTCTAAGAAAATAATTTTTATCTGCTTGGTATTTTTCAAAAAATTAAAAAAATATTTGTGTACAGTAAGAAATAATTTGTTATAGGTTATGGTCAGCCAATATTCTGTGAAGCATTTATTAATATTTTTCTTGTGGGTGGGTGGGGGGTTAATTCGATGATTGTTAAAAAATGTTATTATTTAGTAGAAGCAGAACAACACTTTGAACGCTATAAAAAAAAAAAAAAAAAAAAAAAACAGGCATAGATTACAAACCCCCAAAATAAAATTACTGTCCCTTTTTTTCTTTTTACTATTTTTCTATTTACATACTCAACACAACCTTGCATATGAAGCAAAGTATTACCAGTTTTTAAAAAATTTACTGACCATATTTTTGATATATTTGTTACAATATTTTCTATTTAAATCTTTCTATTACTGATTGCTTGCTTAAATTATTTATAGATTTAAGAAATATTAATTTTATTTTGAATTAAAACAAACGATTGATTGTAATAATTTCGTCAGTCAATTTTGGATTACTTTCATTACACTTATATTACAGCTGTTAATTTTGAGAATATTCCTATCAATTATGCCAAAAAAGGGAAGGTCATCGATAAGTGTATTGAGGCATCAACTAATGCAAAGAAAGATCATGGCGCAACAATTAACAATTACTGTGCCCTACGACACAGCAGAACAGCCAGGGAATGCTAGGGTCGCATTTGTTGAAAATGGTTGTTTGGGTCATTCGGCTGGGAGGGGTTCTTCCTTCATTGCAGATTCGGATGCAATTGGTGATAATTCAAATTTGCCTGGGCCTTCGACAAGTACTTTCTCAATCGCAGCATTAGATGGTGCACTGCACACCAATCTCCCCATTTACCCATATGAAAAGAGTAAAATTCAGGTTGTTTGTCAAGCTTCAATGGACAAAGACCCAAGAGAAAGTTATTTGGAAAGACATGTTTCAAGTTCAGCTGAAGAGCAACAAAAGAATCGTCTTAAAATAAAGGCATTAGGTCAGTCTGCTGCACGCGCTTCCGAAACCAAAGAACGAGACAGATGTTTAAGGAGAAATGCTTCAGCCATGTCCACTGCACGCGCTTCAGAAAATGTAGAGAAACGAGACAGACGGATGGAGGGTCAGATACAATATAGAGCCAATTTGGAAGGACAGTCACGCTGGTCTTTAAAACATTCAACTATATTCCCTCTTCTAATTATGCTGAACATCCTGAAATAAAAATAACATTCTATGTATAAGAAATGCCTCCATTGTCTCGCGAAAAGATGGCCAAGTGAGCCAGGGGTAATATGCTGTTCAAATGGCATGGTGAAACCCCCACTTCTTGAAGAACCTCCACAACTGCTACTACACTTGCTCACAGGTTCAAATCCTGAATCAAGAACTTTCATGAAAGAAATAAAAATAAATATGCTCTAGAACTCCTGCTGAGAATTTTAGCATTGACATCGATGCAGAGAAGCGACCATCTACTGAACATGCAGGTCGATTTAATGCTCCTTCTTTTAATGAAATCGCAATACTTCTTAGTGGTGATCAACACCATTCCAGAGATATTGTCATCAGTCACTGGTCTCCACCGCATAAATGAGACTCACAGATCATACAATGCACTTCAGTATCTTTTAATGTTTGTTCATGGAGAAGATGGTTACCACTTTGGAATTCCTCAATTTGACAGATCTACTTCGGAATATAATTTTTCAAAAAAAGTTACTTGTAAGGATTTCTATGCATACAGATTTATGATTCAGGACCAAAATGATAACAATGACTAGAATAATGATACTGGTGATTTTAATACTAATAATAATAATAGCAATAACAATATTAATAATAATAATGATGATAACAACAATAGAAATATTTATTACAATCATTTACATCGGTTTCAAGATCTTTTCAATCAGTATACTACTGACATGTGTGCTAAAATGGAATCAGAACACCTATGCTACATCAGAAATAATCAGGCAAAATTGCGTTGCGACAGCTACATACATTTGAGGGATGGTCTTAACAGATATGCAGATCCAAACAATCTAGGCAAGCTTTGTATTCTGCCCTCCACATTTACTGGTGGACCCCACTATATGCACGAAAGGACTCAGAATGCGATGACAATTGTGAGGCACTATGATAGGCTTGCTTTATTTTTAACTTTTACTTGTAACCCAACTTGGAAGGAAACCCAGGTTGAACTTTTCAAGGGGCAAGCAGCAACAAACCGTCATGATATCTTAGCAAGAGTATTTCACTTGAAACTTAATAAATTGATGGATTTGATAAAACTAGGTGAAATTTTTGGACCTGTTCGAGGAAACATGTATACAATTGAATGGCAAAAAAAGGTCTTCCTCATGCTTATATTTTAATTTGGCTCGTGAATAATAAGTTCGAATGACATTGATAAAATCATCTCTGCAGAACTACCAGATCTGTCTGTTGACAGGGATTTATATAACATGGTAGAGTGCATAGGATTCATGGACCATGTGGCCCTGGTTTTAGAAGAGACTTACTGTGCGTTAAAGACAACAGGTTATGTACAAAAAGGTATCCTCACTAGTTTATTAGTGAGACACAAACTGATACTGATGCATATCCATTGTATAGACGACGAAGACCCGAAGATGGTGGCTTCACTGTGATGGTAAGAGATTATGAGATCGACAACAGATAGGGTATCCCATACTGCCCATTTCTTATCGGCACCTTTGATGCCGACATAAATATCGAATTTTGTGCTTCTATTCAATGTATCAAATATGTTTGTAAGTACATCAATAAGGATTCTGATGCTGCCTCCTTTGGTCTCCATAACGAGAATACAAGAGATGAAGTCCTACAATATCAGATAGGGCATTACATTAGCAGTAGTGAGGCATTTTGGCGAATATTTGGATTCCCTATCCATGATAGGCATCTAACAATTCAACGTCTGGACATTCACTTTGAAAATGGACAGCGAGTGCACTACACCGCGACAACCACACAAAATATAGTACAATCACCTAGACAGACAACTTTCTGCAGACTGTGTGAAAGCGATGACTTTGCCAAAACTTTAATCTATTCTGCTATTCCTTCATACTACACATGGAATATAAGCGTTGGATTCGCAGAACTATCGGTAGACGAGTTGAAGGTGCTGAAGGTATTAAATGGTATGATTGCCTGGGACGTGTCTATACTGTACCTCCAAATCAACACAAATGTTTCTATCTCTGAATTCTGCTTCATGAAGTTCAAGAGCCAACAAGCTTTGAAGATCTTCGTAAATTCTGTAATCGAGTTTGGCCTACCTACAGGGAAGCCTGTATGGCTCGAGGTTTACTTGAGAATGACACTCGCTGGGAAGCCACATTAGCTGAAATTGCTGCCTCATATTCAGCTCGGAGACTTCGCAAACTATGTTTTAAGCTATTACATTTCTGCAGTGTTGGAAATGCATTTAACTTGTGGTTGAAATTCAGAAATAGCCTTTCCGAAGACTTTTTGCATCAAGCTCAAGTTAGCCTTCCAGAGATTCAACTTGATTCAACTTGTGATGAGTTTTACAATAGGGTGTTAATAGATATAGAGAACAGACTTATTCTTATAAGTGGAAAAAATTTGCAATCATGGTTTGCCACAAACTGAACGCACCGACAATGAGCAAATTCCAACTCTAATACTTCAGGAAACATCCTATGATGTCGATTCTTTAACAAGGTACATCAATGAAATGATGCCTACGCTACTTCCTGAGCAGCTGTTCGTTTTCAACACAGTTACCAACAATGTTTTCAGACGTGCTGGTGGAATCTTCTTTCTGAATGCACCTGAAGACACCAGAAAAACATTTGTTACCAAATTAATATTGGCCAAAGTTAGGCAAACTAAAACTATTGCCATTGCTGTCGCATCATCTGGCATCGCTGCTACTCTTCTTCGTGGTGGCAGAACAGCACACTCAATTCTTAAAATATCACTTAACTTAATTTCAGTTCAAATGGCAGTTTGCGATATCACCAAAGATAGTCCCAGAGCACAGCTCCTTCAACAAACACAAATTATTATGTGAGATGAGTTCACCATGGCTCATAAAGGGGCTTTTGAGGCTTTAGATAGAACTCTTTGGGATATAAGAGATGACCAACGATCTATGAGTGGTGTTACTCTTCTACTTTCAGGTGACTTTCGCTAAACACTTCCTGTGGTCTTGTGCATGCCTAAAATCGTCCTATTTATGGAGACAAGTAAAAATCCTTCAGTTAACAACTAACACGCGTGTTAAACTTAATGGAGATGGAACAATGGAAAAGTTTTCCCAGAATCTTCTGACACTGGGCCACAGAAAAGTTCCAGCAGATTCCACTGGCCACATCAAAATTAACAATATATGTAGCCTTGTTAATACTCTCAACGATCTTATCAGTTTTCCCAAATCTAATTGACAATTTTCGCAATCACGATTAGCTCTGTGAAAGAGCTATATTGGCACCCATAAATTCAATTGTCAGAGCAATTAATCGACGTATGCTAGACAGTCTTTCTGGAACAATTAAAATGTTTAAGTCGATCAACGCAAATATGGACCCACTTGACAATGTTAAATTCGCTATTGAATCTCTTAACGATCTTGATATTTCTAGTCTTCCCGATCCTGTTTTGGCCCTCAAGGTGGGATGTCCTGTAATTCTCCTAAGAAATATGACACCGCCGAAATTGTGCAATGATACTAGACTCGTTATTAATAGAATGTCCGAAAACATCATCAACGCTACAATAATTACTGGATGTGGAAAAGGAGAGGATGTCTTGATACCCAAGGTGACATTAACTAAATCAGAAAGAGAAGTGCCCTACGTGTTCAGAAGAATACAGTTTCCTTTTCGGGTTGCATTTGCAATGTCAATAAATAAATCCCAAGGGCTGACATTGTCCGTGGCTGGAATGCACTTGAAAGAATCTTGCTTCTCTCATGGACAACTTTATGTTGGATATTCTCGAGTGGGTAGCAAAAATAATCTGTATGCATTCATGCCGAAAAACAAAACAAAGAACGTTGTATGCACTGAAATTCTGTAAATTCTCAACACCAGGCCCATGTATGACTATGCATTTTTTTTTTTTATTTGTGATTTTTCAATACACAACTAGAATATTAATTGTTGCTTGTCTGTAGCATCCACTGCGTGGTTCATTTGGGTGTAAATTTACACCACAGTTTACTATAATAATTTATAGCCTCAAAAAAGTTAATGCAGTTTTCTTTTAAACAAAATATTAGAATTACCAAAAATATGGATCAAAATGAGCATTTAAAGAGCATCAAATCAACCACAAAATTAAACTGGAAAAAATTTGAACTTAAAAAAAAAACAAAAAAAAAACAGCCAAATATATTTCATTTATTTAAAGTAAGGCAGGTTTTTTTAATTACTTGTAATATTAAAGGCAAAATCGTAAATTAAAAATTTAGCAAGTCAAATAATTAGTTAAATAATTAGTTAAATAATTTCCTCATTGAATTAATAATAATAAAAAAAAAATTCAAATAAACGTTTTTTTTAAAACCAAATTTGTTTTTAATTAAACATTTTAAGGTAATATTTCAAACAATAACAACTTAAAAAAATTTCTCTTAAAGCTAAATAAACATTAAGATAAAAGATGCCGATAACAAAAATCGAACTGGAAAAAAAAAAGGAAGAAAATTGAACAGCTTAAATTAAGAAATTAACATTGCAAAATATATCAAACTATATTCATACATAGATTTTGAGTGAAAATTTGGTAGCCAAGGGGTTAAAGTTTAATGATTTGACCTTTTAGAACTCTACCATGCTCCTCCACCAATTTTGACTCTAACAACTTGACATTTCATGTGTAGGTTACTTGGACCTGAATTGAACTTTTTAATTTCGGTTGAGCCCCAAAAAGCTAATGCTAAGATGTCACAATTAAGGTCAAAGTTTAAAATATTTGACCTTTGCTTTCTCTACCAAACTACAGAGTCTAATTACTTGAAATTTGCCAATTTTAGGTCTAAATACTTGAAGTTTTAGATATAAATTACTTGGATCTGCGCCAAACTTTTTCATTTGTTTTGAGCCCAAAAAAGATAACGGCTAAAGGGTCAAAATTGCGATCAAATTTCCAAAGATTTGATACTTTTGCGATTTCTACTAAATAAATATTGTGTCCAAACACTTGAAATCTCAAATAAAATTTATTGGACCAGGATCAAATTTTATATTTTGGTTTGACCTCGAAAAAATAAATGTTATGGGGTCAAAATTAGGGTCAAAGTTCAAAAATATTTTACCTTTGTTGTCTCTACCAAACTACTTGGTATAAACACTTGAACTTTGACATAAAGCATAGTCATAATGAGGTCAATCTTTTTAATTCGTTTTGGACTGAACATTAGGCTGCCAAGGGGTCAACGTTTGCAGTTTAACCTTTATGGTCTCTACTAAACTATTCTGCCAATTTTAGGCATAAAATATTATTTTAACTTGCAGTGTATTCAGTCATTGGGCTTGCTATCTAATTAGATTTTGGGTGGAAATTTCGCAGTCAAGGGGTCAAAGTTCAAAGATTTGACCTTTTAGAACTATACCACACTCCTTAACCAATTTTGGGTCTAAACAGTTGAAATTTTAGATGTGGGTTTCTTGGGCCTGGGTCAAACTTTTTCATTTGCTTAGAGTGCAAAAAAATAACTGCTAAGAGAAAAAAAAAATGGTGCGAAAGTTCAAAATATTTCATTTTTATGTTTTCTACCAAATTACTATGCCAATTTGAAGTGTAAAGCCTCGAAATTTGAGATACAGGGTAATTGGATGTAAGGAAAAATTTTTTTATTGGCTTTGACCCAGAAAAATAACTGCTAAAGGGTCCAGACCATCACCTGGGCAACGCCGGGTCGATATGCTAAAACAAGGATAGATAGAAGAAGACAGTCAATTCTATAAGAGGAGACTCATCAGGATAATAAAAAGCTCAACAAATTTCAATGGAGCTTATATAGGAGACAGTAAAAGTGGAAAATGAAGTCACAAAAACTATATATTGGTATTTATAGAATGATTCATTTATTTAATAGATTTGTTTGGGGGATAAACGGGACTCTTTATACCAAGTTATTTCAAAGCCTAATGCTTCTCATCAGAACAGTAGAGAAGATGCTAGGTAATATAATGGGGATGTGATGTCTAGCAAGGGATTCATCAGGAACGAAATAAATAAAATTATTGATGTTGGTTGGGGGAACTATATTGAACTCTTAGATGAAGGAGGAGTGTATTATATAAAGTGTAATGTAAAAATGTATATAGGGTGTCTATCATGGTCGTAAAGAATGTGTGTAGTTTATGTGTTTAAACTCTATGAGGAAAATATAGGATAGGTTGGGTGGTATATATATATATATATATATATATATATATATATATATATATATATAAATAAAAATGTAAATTTGGTTCGTTACAAGTGAATGAAACCATATTTCTACGTTACCAATTTATTTGAAATTTTCAGACAACCCATCTTTAGAGTCGAGGTATATTTTTATGTTATTAAAATAAATTTACCTCGCGAATTATAAAAATATATTAAATAAAATAAAAATATTTTTCGTAAATGCAGAACTATGTTCCATTTTATTTCCGGTTTGCTGATATTCAACAAATTCCTTGGTAAGTTTCTTTTTTTTTTTTTTTCAATTTGCTGTTTTTTTTTCATTCAATTCCAAAATTCCACTTTTTTTATTTAAATTCCAAGATTACATTTTAAAAAAAATTTAAATTCCAAGTATTTTGATTAAAACCAAGCCTACCTAAAATAAATTTGTTTAATTCTTAAAAATATTAATAGTATCCATTTGCTTCGATCGATTTCATTTGCTGTAAAAACTTACCGCCTTCCCCCCCTCCCATTTTTATCCCCCCCCCCATTTATATTCTTTCCCACGTGTTACAGGTGATTCTTGGTAAGTTTCTTTCGGTAAATCTGTCTAAATAACTTCATATTTGAACTTATCTCGAATTACAGGATTTAACCACTTTCCGGCAATTTGTGCTAATTCATTTTTTTAAATTTAAATTACAAGTGTTTTGGTTAAAGTCAAGCCTACCTAAAATAAATTTAATTCTTAAAAATTGTTTCGATCGAATTCATTTGCTTTCTTCCTCACGTGTTTCTTTCCGTTTATTTTTTATTTATTTTTTAAAATTTTTATTCTGATATTCAACAAATTCCTTGGTAAGTTACTTTTTTTTCCATAAAAATTCATTTGCTGTTTTTTTTTTCATTCAATCTTATTTCTACATTTTTTTTTCATACTTCTCTTTTTTTCAGATTCTTCAATTAAAAATAAACAACAAAACACTTTTTTAAAAAAATATATTTCTCCAAATCTATTTGGCCGCAAATAAAGAAATTGGCCTTATTTGACCATACATTTGTCGACTGGCCAATACATTGCGAAATAAATCAAACAAATATCTTTTTCAGATTTCTCTTTTTTCAGATTCCTAAATTAACAATAAGCAAAAAGAAAATTTAGGAAAAAATTATTTCCAAATCTATTTGGATACGAGAAGTACAGAAGTACATATAAAATAATTGGCCTTATTTGATGTTACAGCTCAATTAAAAATAAGCACAAAAAGGAAAATTTTAAAAATATATTTCTACACATTGTGCTTATTTGAACATAAGTTCTCAATAGGCTAATTATTTGAGAAAACAATCGAGCAAATATTTTTACATACTTCTCTTTTTTCAGATTCCTCTAATCAAACTCAGAAAAAAATTACAAAAAATCATTTCTACAAATCTATTTTAACGCAAAGATAACTACAGGACTACAAACAAAGAAAAAGAAATTGCTCTTAATTGACCGTACAGCTCAATTAACAATAAGCAAAAGATATAAGAAAAAAAAAAAAAAAATTAAAAAAAAATATTGCTTCAAATGTATTTTGTAGCTATATAAGGAATTTCAGATTCCTCAATTGAAAATAAGCAAAAAAAAAAAAAAAAAAATTACAAAAAATCATTATTTCTACAAATCTACTTTGACACAAGGAAAACTACATGACAACAAAGAAAAAAAAATGCTCTTAATTGACCATACAGCTCAATTACCAATAAGTAACAAAAAAAAAAGAAGAAAAATATAACAAATTAAAAAAAAAATTTTGCACCAAATCTATTTTGAAGCAAAGAAAGGATTTTCAGATTCCTCAATTGAAAATAAGCAAAAAACAAAGAAAATATTTTTACAAATCTATTTGTAAGCAAGGAAAATTGCTGAACCATATGCAAAAAAAGGTCTTAATTGACCATACGTATCTCGACAGATAAATAAATTGAGAAATCAATCAAGCCAATTCTTTTTTCCAGACTTTTCATTCAATCTTATTTCTACATTTTTTTTTCATACTTCTCTTTTTTTCAGATTCTTCAATTAAAAATAAACAACAAAACACTTTCTTTAAAAAAATATATTTCTCCAAATCTATTTGGCTGCAAATAAAAAATTGGCCTTATTTGACCATACATTTGTCGACAGGCAAATACATTGAGAAATACAAACAAATATCTTTTTCAGATTCCTCAATTAAAAATAAGCAAAAAGAAAATTTCAGGAAAAAATTATTTCCAAATCTATTTGGACACAATATAAAAAAATTGGCCTTAATTGACGATACAGCTAAATTAAAAATAAGCACAAAAAGAATTTTCAAAAAAATTATTTCTCCAAATCTATTTTGACAAAAGGAAAATTACAGGAATACATACAAAAAAAAAAAGGAATTGCTCTAAATTTACCATACAGCACAATTATAAATAAGCAAAAAAATAAAAAAATAAATATTTTGCTCCAAGCAAAAAAAAAAAAAAAATGGAATTATTATTTCTTCAAATCTATTTGGACGGAAGGAAAAGTACTGAACTGTATACAAAATAAAAATTGGCCTTAATTGAGCCTATAGCTGTCGAGAGGCCCATTAAATTTAAGCAACGATCAAATCTTTTTTACAGATTCCTCTTTTCCAAAATCATTTATCCTGTTCCCTATTTTAAAAAAGTCCACTTTTACTACACGTTATCGTTAATTTCGCTGCAGTTCTTTTCCTTAAAATGCCACTCAGAAGAAGATCAAACATAGGTTGTCGTACTCGCAATGCAGAAACACTGCGGCAATTACTTGCCACTCAAAGACTTGAACAACGGGCATCTGCAAACCAAAATAGTAGACTAAGGATGATTCAAGTACGTGCCAATGAAACAGCAGATCGACGTGCAGCCAGACTTGAGGAGGCAAGGTTGCGGGTACAGCAATCCCGTAATGCGGCTACAGATCTGCTTCGTTCACAACGTAATGAACGCGAGAGGCTGAGACATGCTGAAAGACGTCAACGAGGAAATGCAGATTAGCGTCAAACACAACTCCATGCTCAATAATCCTGGAATTGGGATCGCCTAGCATTTCACTACAACCCTAATGAGGATTATAGTTTGAGCCACCATGTTCACATAGGCACTATGACTGAAGTATGTCCCTATTGCAAGGTTCTTACATTTAAGGGAGAAACTAAAGGAATGTGTTGTGCAGCCGGTAAAATTAAACTACCTCAACTGGAAGATCCACCAGAACCATTAAAAACTTTGCTTGCTGGATATACTGCTGAATCAAAGCATTTTTTATCAAACATCAGGAAATACAACTCATGCTTCCAAATGACGTCGTTCGCAGCAGAAACCATTACAGCTCAATTCATGCCAACTTTTAAAGTAAAAGGACAAATTTACCATAAAGTTGGATCTCTGCTTCCATACCCAGAGGGTCAACATAAATTCCTACAAATGTATTTCATCGGTGATAACAATGATGAACTGAATGCACGCTGTGGAATTTCAACCAGTATAAGACGGTCCATTGTCTCCGAACTGCAAGACATGCTCCATAATAAAAACAATTTAGTGCTTTTATTCAAAACTGCAATTGAAATGATGCCATCAGATACACACAAGATTGTTATTCATGCTGACAAAACGCCTACTGGAGAACATGTGTGAAGATTCAATGCTCCAACTATAGATGAAGTGGCAATAGTTATAGTTGGAGATCAATTTCAACCAAGAGATATTGTTCTTCATAGGAGGAATGATCAATTGACAAACATTGCTGAAACTCATCGATGCTACGATGCCCTGCAATATCCAATCATTTTTTGGGATGGTGCTGATGGATATCATTTCCATATTAAC
Organism: Euprymna scolopes; assembly: GCF_053919585.1. Lineage (NCBI taxonomy): Eukaryota > Metazoa > Mollusca > Cephalopoda > Sepiida > Sepiolidae > Euprymna > Euprymna scolopes. The sequence continues at coordinate 28,752,905 of NC_136524.1, read as the reverse complement.
ATGATAAATCCAGTTAGTGGCGAAGAAACAAATAAGAAATGCAGCGCAATGAACTATTACTCGTACCAACTAATGATTCGAGAGAACGAAAACAATAACATTCTGGAATGCCCCCAATTATTCCACCAATACATTGTAGACATGTATGCAAAAATTGAAACTGAACGTTTGCTATTCATCCGTTTGAATCAGTCAAAACTTCGTTCTGAAGAATATGTTCATTTGCGTGATGCAGTTGTTAATGATGGTAATACAACCAACGTTGGAAGACTAACAATTTTGCCATCTTCGTATTTGGGCAGTCCACGTCATATGCATGAGTACACTCAAGACGCATTTGCATAGGTTCGTCAGTATGGCCGTCCTGACCTATTCATTACATTTACATGCAACCCAGCTTGGAATGAAATACAGCAACTCTTACTTCCAGGGCAATCATCGGTAGATAGGCATGATATTACAGCGCATGTTTTCAGACAAAATCTTAAATCACTAATAAATTTCATTGTAAAACATAAAGTATTTGGATCTGTGTGCTGCTGGATGTATTCAGTGGAATGGCAAAAGAGAGGATTACCACACTCCCACATACTAATCTTGCTCTTCAACAAACTCAATCCAAACGAAATCGACAATCTAATATCTGCTGAAATACCTGATGCTGACATTGATAAAGATTTGCATGAAGTTGTCATAAAAAATATGATACATGGACCTTGCGGGATATTTAATCCAAATTCACCATGCATGATAGAGAGTAAATGCTCTAAGCGATATCCCCGAGCATTATTAACCAACACAGTTACAGGAAATGATGGATATCCTTTATACAAAAGGTCAGTAGAAGATGGCGGTAAATTAGCAACCATACAAATGCGAAATGGCATTATACAAGTTGATAACCGATGGGTTGTTCCATATTTACCTTTGCTATCAAAAACCTATAAATCGCACATCAATGTGGAATACTGTAACTCTGTAAAGTCCATCAAATACATTTGTAAGTATGTGAATAAAGGCACGATATGGCAGTTTTTGCCTTGAAAATACAGAGCAATAATCTGAATGCAAGCCTACATATTGATGAAATCGCACAGTATCAAGCTGGAAGATACATAAGCAGCAATGAAGCTGTATGGCAAATTCTTTCATTTCCAATACATGAACGAAGTCCGGCTATTGTTCACTTATCAGTACATTTAGAAAATGGACAGCGCGTTTACTTTACAGCTTCAAATGTGCAACAGATAGCTTTGAATCCACCTGCTACAACATTAACGGCTTTCTTCATGTTATGTCAAACTGACACGTTTGCAAAAACACTCCTCTCTTCGGAAGTGCCTCAGTATTACACATGGAATAAGAGTAGAAAATCATTTGAACGGCGCAAAAGAGGAGAGCAAGTCGAAGGACAACCTGGAATATTCAAAGACAAAACAATAGGCAGACTGTATACTATCCATCCCAAACAAGATGAATGCTTCTTTCTTCGCATGTTGTTGATAAATGTGCCTAGTCCAACATCATTCCAGCAACGAAAAATTGTCAATGGCATTACACATGCTACTTTTCGCAGTGCATGTCAAGCTCTGAATTTATTGGAAAATGACGGACATTGAGATGAATGCATTAATGAGGAGTGTAACACATCACATCCTAATCAAATTCGTGCATTGTTTGCAACTATCTTGACCAATTGCTCCCCTTCATCTCCTGTTGAGTTATGGGAGAAATATAAATCACACATGGCCGAAGACATTTTTCATCAAATAAGTAATGAAAGTACAAATACCTGTCTGGATTTTGCATCAGAAATCTATAATGAGGCATTGATAAGAATTGAAAATTTGTGTTTAGAAATTGCAAACAAATTCCTCAAACAATTGGGAATGATCTCACCGACTCGATCTGCTGCTGCTTTCTTTGATGTAGAATTGCGTAGGGAACAAAATTACAATACAGATGATCTTTTGTTGTATGTGCAAGCAAATATTAACAAGCTAACACCTGAGCAAACAGACGTTTACAACAAAATAATGCAGACTGTAAATAATGGAGTGGGAGATATATTTTTCTTAGATGCGTCAGAAGGAACTGGTAAAACGTTCTTAATTAATTGAATACAACAGGAAAAAAAAAAAAAAATTTACTGTTGTTTAGAGTTAAAATTTGTGTGAAAAAGAAAAAACAAACAACAAAAAAAAAAGAAATTTATTTCTTTTGTTTTCATTTAATTTTACTCTATATAAAAAAAAAATCTTGCATTGTTCTTGGCTTTTAATTTTACCTTATAATTTTCTTCAACAATGCTTCAAGCAAACTACAATCTACTTATATCCTTCAGTCTCAGCCAGACAGAGTTTGCACTTATGAAGAGCATCTTCAAAACTACGGAAAAACGCGCTAGAGTCAACTGCCAAATCTACTTTTTGAAAAAATGCCGTAAAAACAAAATTATTCCTAACACAATCAGGAACATAAATCTGCCAACATGTTTCCGTTTTCTACACACTTCACGACAATTTATATATGACTATTGCTTCAAAATAATCATTAAGCAACACCACCGGACTCTACATGGACATATTAATTCAGTCAAGAACCTCCGGAATTCCCTCACTTCATCTACCCCTAGCGGTCATTCGCTAAACAACATCCAATCTCTGATCGACCGCGCATACCATTCCAGCTTCAACAATGAACAGAAACGTCTCATACGCAAATTTACTTGGCTTAAACAGAAAACTAATAAACCGGTCTACAACAGACACATACATAATTCACAGGATTCTTCCACCGACAAGTCCCTCAAAGATCATCTTCTCGTAACTGACCTCACTAACTCTCTTTCCACAACTGAAACGGATCTCCTTTCACTTGGCCCTAAGTTTATCACCACAATGAAACTGACGGATAAAGCTAAACTCAACATAGAAACGCAGTTCTGCAGAACTGCTTACCACCTTAAATGGCTGCACGCTTTCGCCCCGCACGATAACAATGACACCCCCCTCAACCTCTCAGGTAATCACAACACCTCTTTTCCTGTTTTCAGCTTGATCACCCTTTATACCCACCTCCTAATCATATTCCACTAGATCTAAAACTTTCAAGGTTAAAGCATAAAATCTTCAGAATACTTGAACGCGAACAACACCATATTACCCCCAATCTTACCAGGAACCAATACCTCACCCTTAAATCCCTTAAAGACAAAGATTTAGTTTACTTACCCTCTGATAAGGGCAGAGAATTTTGCGTTATATCACAGGAATCTTATAACAACCTTGCTATGGAGCATCTTTCCAATACCGAGCTTTACACCCCAGCACATAATATCACTGCTGCTCGTATTGAGAACAACATTAACAAGACATGGTCTCAAATTTGTTTTAAAAGAAATCTCCCAAAACAACACAGACTAAATTTTATTACTAAATACAGCGAATTACCTACCTTTTATCACCTTATTAAAACCCACAAAAATACCACACACACACAGATCAGACCCATTGTTTCAAGCGTTAACGGTCCCCTTTATAAAATCTCTTGGTTAATATCCCGCCTACTTAAACCTCTACTCTCTACCTTCCCAGCCCATGTTAGTAGTTCCAACCAAGTAATTAACAGACTCAACGATCTACCACACCATCTACTCAAACTATACAGATACCCATTTAGCCTAGACGTCGTTTCTTTATACACCTCCATTCCTGCACATCCAGCCATCAATCTCATGGCAGACATTATAGCATCTAAAAACCCACAATGCTTCGGAATTACTCCAGGAGATCTCTTACAACTCCTCCGTATTATAGCAGACAACACTTACTTTACTTTCTTACAAAACACGTTCAAACAAGTATCTGGACTACCCATGGGCTCCAGTCTATCCGGTATTCTTGCCATTGCTTATATGGACAAACTCGAAAGACACACCCTTAGAACCTGCTACTCTTATCTCCTTTTTACTAGATATATCGATGACATTTTAATTATCACATACTCCCGCGAAGAAGCTATTAACATTTTCCACAAATTCAATAACGCCGACCCAAACTTAAAATTTACTATAGAACACCCAGACTCTACTGAATCTCTTTCTCTACTTGATTTTAAAATACAAATAAAAAAAAAAATGGTGTCATATGCACTGAATTCTACAGAAAACCCGCCAGCAAACGCCTCTTCGTACATTTCAAATCTGCACTACCTCTCAAGGACAAACTAAACTACGCACATGCCGAAATCTCACGCATACAAGACAAATGCACTAACATCTCTGACAAACATACACACACTAACAATTTCCTACAGACCCTCTCACTAAACGGCTACCCTAATACGATCCTATCCTCACTTAAAAAGAAAAAACGCAACACCCGACCCTTCTCTAACAATTGTTTTCTAAAACTACCCTTCCTCAGTGACAAAATCTCATCTTCAATCCGAAAAGCCATCTATAAGCCATCGTTCTATAAACATATTCGCACTTGCATTAATTCAGAACCGGATTTTCACATCAACATTCTTGCTTCTTCAAGAAACGTAGGTCAACTTCGTATTCTCGAATCTTTAATTATTTCAAAAAATACTCCCACACTAAACAATAGACTGGAATTTAGCTCCGCTTTTATAATATAAGTTTAAAACATAAGAAAAACAATAATTAAAATAATAATAAAAAAAAAAAAAAATTATTGTTTTAAAATAATTAAAAGATTAATAAAATCTCAGAGTTGCCTCCCTTCAACCCTTGCTTGAATAGTCATCTCCCTTGATTCACAAACGCAACAAGTATTTTAAATACCAACTGATTTATTTTAACGTTCTCCTAACGTCATTTTTTGTTCTATAATTTGAGGTATCACGTGGCAAACTCTGTAGCTGCTTTTCCAATTTTGAACACTCTTCCGCTGTCTTCTCTTGAAAAAGGACTAATAGGTCTGAAATATATTGAGATTTATAACACCATTGAATACAACAGGAAAAAAAAAAAAAAAAAAATTTACTGTTGTTTAGAGTTAAAATTTGTGAAAAAGAAAAAACAAACAACAAAAAAAAAAAGAAATTTATTTCTTTTGTTTTCATTTAATTTTACTCTATATATAAAAAAAAAAATCTCGCATTGTTCTTGGCTTTTAATTTTACCTTATAATGTTCTTAATTAAATTTATTTTGGCAGCCATTCGATCACAAAATGGCATAGCCTTAGCTCTTGCATCTTCTGGAATAGCTGCAACTTTGCTACCAGGTGGACGAACTACTCATTCTGCATTGAAACTTCCTTTAAACATGCAATTTATTGAAACTCTCATGTGCAATATTTCAAAAACATCAGGTATGGGAAAAGTATTGCAAAAATGCAAACTTATTGTTTGGGATGAATGCACAATGGCACACAAAAAATCACTGGAGGCTCTTGATCGGTCATTGCAAGATTTGCAAGGAAATGATAGATTATTTGGGAATTCAGTAATATTGCTTGCTGGAGATTTCAGGCAAACATTACCTGTAATTCCTCGATCAACACCAGCAGATGAAATAAATGCTTGCCTCAAATACTCCACTTTTTGGCAAAATGTGAAGACATTAAATTTGACTAGAAATATGCGTGTCCAGCAGCAAAATAATCAGTCAACAGAGATCTTTTCAAAACAATTGTTGGAAATTGGGAATGGGACAGTGCTGGCTACTCTGACTTCAGGCCGAATTCAATTGCCACAAAACTTCTGTCATTTAGTTACATCAAAAGACGAATTAATTAAAAACGTATTCCCAGACTTCCACATTAACTTTATGAATCACAGTTGGCTGAGTGAACGAGCTATCCTTGCACCCACGAACAAAGACGTTCATGCACTCAACAATAGTATTCAGTTGAACATTCATGCTGAGTTAGTCACATACAAGTCCGTTGACACTGTTGTTGAAGCAGACGAAGCAATCAATTATCCATCAGAGTTTTTGAATTCACTAGATTTGCCAGGGATTCCACCACATGTACTGCAATTGAAAATTGGTGTACCAATTATCATGTTGCGAAATATTAACCAGCCTAAGCTTTGTAATGGCACACGTCTTTCAGTAAAAAAATTAATGACCAACATCATTGAAGCAACAATTTTGACAGGGCCTTTCAAAGGTGAAGATGTCTTAATTCCGCGCATTCCCATGATTCCAACAGATCTGCCATTTCAATTTAGGAGATTGCAATTCCCTATTCGCTTGGCATTTGCAATCACAATCAACAAGGCACAGGGACAATCTTTAGAATTGTGTGGCTTATATTTACACACTGACTGTTTCTCACATGGGCAATTATTTGTTGCATGTTCTAGAGTTGGCAAACCTGAGAATCTCTTCATCTGCACTGAAACTGGAACTACTAAGAATATTTTGTATCCACAAGTTTTGGAAAATTAAATCCTTCAGATTAAATGGCAACTTATGGAACAGGATCAAAATGAAGTCCAAAAGACAATCTTCAAAATTATTATTCAATCAAGAATTTGAGAGGCAAAAACATCAAATACATCCTTCACTGAAGCAGATCTGTGCATGAGTTCGTCGAGGGACTTCAACTCCAGAAAGATTAATAACACTGCCCTTTGTAAATCTTGGTCCTTCATACAAACTTAAGAAAACAGAACAGCTTCCAGAACTATAAGGACAATTCAAACGCAAACAACTTTAATTTTCAAAACAAATGAGTCTATTCCTTCCACCAAAAATATGGCATTAAATAAGGACAAACTGCTACTGACTAAGAACTACCTAGTCTGTGTTTATCTACTCCTTATCAAACAAATCATAATCATTATATTCTTTCTGTACATTATTATCTACCTACTTGGCAGAGTGGATGAACTTCATCCATCCCCTAGGAACTATCTTAAACCCCTTTTAATCTAATGTACAAAATGAAAACATTAATTATTTATCTTATGATATTTTCATTAATTAATTATGTAAATTTAAAAAAAAAAAAAAGGGAAACCATTCCACTTTTTATTAATTTTTTTAATCAAATTTCTTCCCACAGCAGAAAATGTGATACAAAGTCATAATGTGGGGTAAGTGAAGCCCATACTCTTAAAAGAGGAGTCCTCAAACCTAAACAAAAATGCTTGTACAGCCGAGTCGGCATTCCCTTATAGTGGCAGTCAGAAATTACTCTATAATCTTACGCAATTGGAAATACTGGTGGCAAAATTCTTGATAGGTGAACCTCCTAGAACTGCTTGGAGCCAAAGCAATACTTCAGCTAATAGGGAAAAATCCATTTAGATAAAGACCAAGACTCTGTTGGATTTGATGATGAGGGATTAAAAATCTGTCATCAGAGAATAATTCTATATTTTTCACTTCAAGATGCTTTTATTTGCCGACACTTTTTCAACTTCATATTTCGCAACCAGACATCTGTCCAGCATAATTATCAAAAATGAAAACTAAAGAGTTCTACATGCAGTAGTTTTACGGAAGAGCATTTTGCCTTAATTTCCGTAGGGAATATTTTGTCTTTTAACAATATGGTGCCAGAAATGGTAATCCCACACTGATGATTGTGTAAGCATGAAACACTAGTGTCTGTAGGTATAAAAATGTAATTATTATTTTATTATAATTTTATATATATATATATATATATATATATATATATATATATATATATATATATAAATAATGATACCACATTAATAGGTATAGATACACTAGTATTTACTAATTTTCGAAAAGTTTTTCTTCTATTTGTCACCACATTACATACAACTGTTTCAGCCACTAATGTTGGTATGTAAGAACATCTGCAAGAGAGATACAAACAATTGCACTTAAAGGGACAGTTAGAATTTAAAATATATCTCTATACATTTATTTCTTTAATTTCATCATTTTAAATGACATGTGCAGATATATAAGAAAGTGTTTTTCCAAGTCCCATTGTCAGTGTTATAAGATTGAGCGATGACAAAACGAAATAGAAATTGCTGAGACTAGTCCCATTGTCAGTGTTATAAGATTAAGCGATGACAAAACGAAATAGAAATTGCTGAGCCTGGTCCCATTGTCAGTGTTATAAATCTAAGTGATAACGATCAATATGCGATTAAATAAAGACAAACTGCTGCCGACTAAGAACTAACAAGTCTGTGATGATTTATTCCAGGCAACTCTTCAAAAGTAACTCAAATGGCGCACAGGACAAATCTCTCCTCTCCCGTCATTATCCAAAAAACAGTAACAAATTAAATTTCTTTAACTGGAAAAATGACGCAACGGCTGTCAACAAATAGTTTCTCAAATGATGGCTTTATCCTTTCTCCAATAATTATGATGTAAGCCGTGACACCTGAAACTTACCAAACAGTATGTACAAAATGTTGCTCCTCTTCTTTTAATCTACGAGTATGAATAATGATGAAATGCTGATGCACAGTTCTTCATTAGAAAGCATTGATCCTAATACCACTGTCAGTGTTGTAAACCTTATAGAAACCAAACTACCTACAACAACTTTGCTATTCTGAACAGAAGGAGCTATTCCAACTGAGACCAAACTGCCTCCAAACCAAATATTGGAACTAACTTTCACCTCCAAACCCTATTTAGCTATTCTTTCCAGACCAATTAGGACAGTTGGAAACCAGACACTATTCACATACTCACAAAAACCAAACTGCTCTTCCTTCCAGGACTCTGAGGACAATTCAAACACTACTTTAACCTTCAAACCAATGAGTATAAGACAAACTGAAAATGAACTGCTGCCGACTAAGAACTAAAAGTCTGTGTTGATTTATTCCTGATTGGACAAATCATATTCATTATATTCTTTCTATACATTATTATGCACTTACTTGATCCATTGTCTTTTGTTGAAATTAATAATATAAAACCAGTATGAGAGTCAATCTGATGAACATATTGTAAATATTCCAGCTGTAACCTGAGCACAGCATGTAAGTTATTTCACTTTACCTTATTTGTAGGAACAAACAAAATGAAGAACTATTTTCTCTCTGTGAATTGATGCTTCTATACAAAGCAATTCGGCTACAACAGACCAATCAGTTTGCAGAGTGAATGAATTTCATCCATCTCTAGATTTATTTGTAGGCCCTCAAAGGAACACAGGCAACTCCTCAAAAGAAACTCAAATGGCGCACAGGACAAATCTCTCCTCTCCCGTCATTATCCAGAAAACAGTAACAAATTAAATTTCTTTAATTGGAAAAATGACGCAACGGCTGACAACAAATAGTTTCTCAAATGATGGCTTTCTCCAATAATTATGATGTCAGCCTTGACACCTGAAACATACCAAACAGTTTCTCAAATGCTTTCTACTATACATGTAAGACCATTTACAAGAAAAATGCCATTGAAAACATTGCCCTCTCAAATCAGTGAAGATGTGTCTTCCAGCAGAAGTGAAAGACTAATTGACGGTCAATATGTCTGCACTTCCTAACTGGTAGATTTATTCCTTCTTCAGATTCTTTAAACCAGATTTAGGCTCGATTGCCACTGTATGTACAAAATGGTGCTCCTCTTCTTTTAATCTACGAGTATGAATGATGACGAAATGCTGATGCACAGTTCTTCATTAGAAAGCATTGATCCTAATACCACTGTCAGTGTTGTAAACCTTATAGAAACCAAACTACCTACAACAACTTTGCTATTCCGAACAGAAGGAGCTATTCCAACTGAGACCAAACTGCCTCCAAACCAAATACTGGAACTAACTTTCACCTCCAAACCCTATTCAGCTATTCTTTCATGACCAATTAGGACAGTTGGAAACCAGACACTATTCACATAGACTCACAAAAACCAAACTGCTCTTCCTTCCAGGACTCTGAGGACAATTCAAACCAATGAGTATAAGACAAACTGAAAATGAACTGCTACCGACTAAGAACTAAAAGTCTGTGTTGATTTATTCCTGATTGGACAAATCATATTCATTATATTCTTTCTATACATTATTATGCACTTACTTGATCCATTGTCTTTTGTTGAAATTAATAATATAAAACCAGTATGAGAGTCAATCTGATGAACATATTGTAAATATTCCAGCTGTAACCTGAGCACAGCATGTAAGTTATTTCACTTTACCTTATTTGTAGGAACAAACAAAATGAAGAACTATTTTCTCTCTGTGAATTGATGCTTCTATACAAAGCAATTCGGCTACAACAGACCAATCAGTTTGCAGAGTGAATGAATTTCATCCATCTCTTTAGATTTATTTGTAGGCCCTCAAAGGAACACAGGCAACTCCTCAAAAGAAACTCAAATGGCGCACAGGACAAATCTCTCCTCTCCCGTCATTATCCAGAAAACAGTAACAAATTAAATTTCTTTAATTGGAAAAATGACGCAACGGCTGACAACAAATAGTTTCTCAAATGATGGCTTTCTCCAATAATTATGATGTCAGCCTTGACACCTGAAACATACCAAACAGTTTCTCAAATGCTTTCTACTATACATGTAAGACCATTTACAAGAAAAATGCCATTGAAAACATTGCCCTCTCAAATCAGTGAAGATGTGTCTTCCAGCAGAAGTGAAAGACTAATTGACGGTCAATATGTCTGCACTTCCTAACTGGTAGATTTATTCCTTCTTCAGATTCTTTAAACCAGATTTAGGCTCGATTGCCACTGTATGTACAAAATGGTGCTCCTCTTCTTTTAATCTACGAGTATGAATGATGACGAAATGCTGATGCACAGTTCTTCATTAGAAAGCATTGATCCTAATACCACTGTCAGTGTTGTAAACCTTATAGAAACCAAACTACCTACAACAACTTTGCTATTCCGAACAGAAGGAGCTATTCCAACTGAGACCAAACTGCCTCCAAACCAAATACTGGAACTAACTTTCACCTCCAAACCCTATTCAGCTATTCTTTCATGACCAATTAGGACAGTTGGAAACCAGACACTATTCACATAGACTCACAAAAACCAAACTGCTCTTCCTTCCAGGACTCTGAGGACAATTCAAACCAATGAGTATAAGACAAACTGAAAATGAACTGCTGCCGACTAAGAACTAAAAGTCTGTGTTGATTTATTCCTGATTGGACAAATCATATTCATTATATTCTTTCTATACATTATTATGCACTTACTTGATCCATTGTCTTTTGTTGAAATTAATAATATAAAACCAGTATGAGAGTCAATCTGATGAACATATTGTAAATATTCCAGCTGTAACCTGAGCACAGCATGTAAGTTATTTCGCTTTACCTTATTTGTAGGAACAAACAAAATGAAGAACTATTTTCTCTCTGTGAATTGATGCTTCTATACAAAGCAATTCGGCTACAACAGACCAATCAGTTTGCAGAGTGAATGAATTTCATCCATCTCTTTAGATTTATTTGTAGGCCCTCAAAGGAACACAGGCAACTCCTCAAAAGAAACTCAAATGGCGCACAGGACAAATCTCTCCTCTCCCGTCATTATCCAGAAAACAGTAACAAATTAAATTTCTTTAATTGGAAAAATGACGCAACGGCTGACAACAAATAGTTTCTCAAATGATGGCTTTCTCCAATAATTATGATGTCAGCCTTGACACCTGAAACATACCAAACAGTTTCTCAAATGCTTTCTACTATACATGTAAGACCATTTACAAGAAAAATGCCATTGAAAACATTGCCCTCTCAAATCAGTGAAGATGTGTCTTCCAGCAGAAGTGAAAGACTAATTGACGGTCAATATGTCTGCACTTCCTAACTGGTAGATTTATTCCTTCTTCAGATTCTTTAAACCAGATTTAGGCTCGATTGCCACTGTATGTACAAAATGGTGCTCCTCTTCTTTTAATCTACGAGTATGAATGATGACGAAATGCTGATGCACAGTTCTTCATTAGAAAGCATTGATCCTAATACCACTGTCAGTGCTGTAAACCGTATAGAAACCAAACTACCTACAACAACTTTGCTATTCCGAACAGAAGGAGCTATTCCAACTGAGACCAAACTGCCTCCAAACCAAATACTGGAACTAACTTTCACCTCCAAACCCTATTCAGCTATTCTTTCATGACCAATTAGGACAGTTGGAAACCAGACACTATTCACATAGACTCACAAAAACCAAACTGCTCTTCCTTCCAGGACTCTGAGGACAATTCAAACCAATGAGTATAAGACAAACTGAAAATGAACTGCTGCCGACTAAGAACTAAAAGTCTGTGTTGATTTATTCCTGATTGGACAAATCATATTCATTATATTCTTTCTATACATTATTATGCACTTACTTGATCCATTGTCTTTTGTTGAAATTAATAATATAAAACCAGTATGAGAGTCAATCTGATGAACATATTGTAAATATTCCAGCTGTAACCTGAGCACAGCATGTAAGTTATTTCACTTTACCTTATTTGTAGGAACAAACAAAATGAAGAACTATTTTCTCTCTGTGAATTGATGCTTCTATACAAAGCAATTCGGCTACAACAGACCAATCAGTTTGCAGAGTGAATGAATTTCATCCATCTCTTTAGATTTATTTGTAGGCCCTCAAAGGAACACAGGCAACTCCTCAAAAGAAACTCAAATGGCGCACAGGACAAATCTCTCCTCTCCCGTCATTATCCAGAAAACAGTAACAAATTAAATTTCTTTAATTGGAAAAATGACGCAACGGCTGACAACAAATAGTTTCTCAAATGATGGCTTTCTCCAATAATTATGATGTCAGCCTTGACACCTGAAACATACCAAACAGTTTCTCAAATGCTTTCTACTATACATGTAAGACCATTTACAAGAAAAATGCCATTGAAAACATTGCCCTCTCAAATCAGTGAAGATGTGTCTTCCAGCAGAAGTGAAAGACTAATTGACGGTCAATATGTCTGCACTTCCTAACTGGTAGATTTATTCCTTCTTCAGATTCTTTAAACCAGATTTAGGCTCGATTGCCACTGTATGTACAAAATGGTGCTCCTCTTCTTTTAATCTACGAGTATGAATGATGACGAAATGCTGATGCACAGTTCTTCATTAGAAAGCATTGATCCTAATACCACTGTCAGTGCTGTAAACCGTATAGAAACCAAACTACCTACAACAACTTTGCTATTCCGAACAGAAGGAGCTATTCCAACTGAGACCAAACTGCCTCCAAACCAAATACTGGAACTAACTTTCACCTCCAAACCCTATTCAGCTATTCTTTCCAGACCAATTAGGACAGTTGGAAACCAGACACTATTCACATAGACTCACAAAAACCAAACTGCTCTTCCTTCCAGGACTCTGAGGACAATTCAAACCAATGAGTATAAGACAAACTGAAAATGAACTGCTACCGACTAAGAACTAAAAGTCTGTGTTGATTTATTCCTGATTGGACAAATCATATTCATTATATTCTTTCTATACATTATTATGCACTTACTTGATCCATTGTCTTTTGTTGAAATTAATAATATAAAACCAGTATGAGAGTCAATCTGATGAACATATTGTAAATATTCCAGCTGTAACCTGAGCACAGCATGTAAGTTATTTCACTTTACCTTATTTGTAGGAACAAACAAAATGAAGAACTATTTTCTCTCTGTGAATTGATGCTTCTATACAAAGCAATTCGGCTACAACAGACCAATCAGTTTGCAGAGTGAATGAATTTCATCCATCTCTTTAGATTTATTTGTAGGCCCTCAAAGGAACACAGGCAACTCCTCAAAAGAAACTCAAATGGCGCACAGGACAAATCTCTCCTCTCCCGTCATTATCCAGAAAACAGTAACAAATTAAATTTCTTTAATTGGAAAAATGACGCAACGGCTGACAACAAATAGTTTCTCAAATGATGGCTTTCTCCAATAATTATGATGTCAGCCTTGACACCTGAAACATACCAAACAGTTTCTCAAATGCTTTCTACTATACATGTAAGACCATTTACAAGAAAAATGCCATTGAAAACATTGCCCTCTCAAATCAGTGAAGATGTGTCTTCCAGCAGAAGTGAAAGACTAATTGACGGTCAATATGTCTGCACTTCCTAACTGGTAGATTTATTCCTTCTTCAGATTCTTTAAACCAGATTTAGGCTCGATTGCCACTGTATGTACAAAATGGTGCTCCTCTTCTTTTAATCTACGAGTATGAATGATGACGAAATGCTGATGCACAGTTCTTCATTAGAAAGCATTGATCCTAATACCACTGTCAGTGTTGTAAACCTTATAGAAACCAAACTACCTACAACAACTTTGCTATTCCGAACAGAAGGAGCTATTCCAACTGAGACCAAACTGCCTCCAAACCAAATACTGGAACTAACTTTCACCTCCAAACCCTATTCAGCTATTCTTTCATGACCAATTAGGACAGTTGGAAACCAGACACTATTCACATAGACTCACAAAAACCAAACTGCTCTTCCTTCCAGGACTCTGAGGACAATTCAAACCAATGAGTATAAGACAAACTGAAAATGAACTGCTGCCGACTAAGAACTAAAAGTCTGTGTTGATTTATTCCTGATTGGACAAATCATATTCATTATATTCTTTCTATACATTATTATGCACTTACTTGATCCATTGTCTTTTGTTGAAATTAATAATATAAAACCAGTATGAGAGTCAATCTGATGAACATATTGTAAATATTCCAGCTGTAACCTGAGCACAGCATGTAAGTTATTTCACTTTACCTTATTTGTAGGAACAAACAAAATGAAGAACTATTTTCTCTCTGTGAATTGATGCTTCTATACAAAGCAATTCGGCTACAACAGACCAATCAGTTTGCAGAGTGAATGAATTTCATCCATCTCTTTAGATTTATTTGTAGGCCCTCAAAGGAACACAGGCAACTCCTCAAAAGAAACTCAAATGGCGCACAGGACAAATCTCTCCTCTCCCGTCATTATCCAGAAAACAGTAACAAATTAAATTTCTTTAATTGGAAAAATGACGCAACGGCTGACAACAAATAGTTTCTCAAATGATGGCTTTCTCCAATAATTATGATGTCAGCCTTGACACCTGAAACATACCAAACAGTTTCTCAAATGCTTTCTACTATACATGTAAGACCATTTACAAGAAAAATGCCATTGAAAACATTGCCCTCTCAAATCAGTGAAGATGTGTCTTCCAGCAGAAGTGAAAGACTAATTGACGGTCAATATGTCTGCACTTCCTAACTGGTAGATTTATTCCTTCTTCAGATTCTTTAAACCAGATTTAGGCTCGATTGCCACTGTATGTACAAAATGGTGCTCCTCTTCTTTTAATCTACGAGTATGAATGATGACGAAATGCTGATGCACAGTTCTTCATTAGAAAGCATTGATCCTAATACCACTGTCAGTGCTGTAAACCGTATAGAAACCAAACTACCTACAACAACTTTGCTATTCCGAACAGAAGGAGCTATTCCAACTGAGACCAAACTGCCTCCAAACCAAATACTGGAACTAACTTTCACCTCCAAACCCTATTCAGCTATTCTTTCATGACCAATTAGGACAGTTGGAAACCAGACACTATTCACATAGACTCACAAAAACCAAACTGCTCTTCCTTCCAGGACTCTGAGGACAATTCAAACCAATGAGTATAAGACAAACTGAAAATGAACTGCTACCGACTAAGAACTAAAAGTCTGTGTTGATTTATTCCTGATTGGACAAATCATATTCATTATATTCTTTCTATACATTATTATGCACTTACTTGATCCATTGTCTTTTGTTGAAATTAATAATATAAAACCAGTATGAGAGTCAATCTGATGAACATATTGTAAATATTCCAGCTGTAACCTGAGCACAGCATGTAAGTTATTTCACTTTACCTTATTTGTAGGAACAAACAAAATGAAGAACTATTTTCTCTCTGTGAATTGATGCTTCTATACAAAGCAATTCGGCTACAACAGACCAATCAGTTTGCAGAGTGAATGAATTTCATCCATCTCTTTAGATTTATTTGTAGGCCCTCAAAGGAACACAGGCAACTCCTCAAAAGAAACTCAAATGGCGCACAGGACAAATCTCTCCTCTCCCGTCATTATCCAGAAAACAGTAACAAATTAAATTTCTTTAATTGGAAAAATGACGCAACGGCTGACAACAAATAGTTTCTCAAATGATGGCTTTCTCCAATAATTATGATGTCAGCCTTGACACCTGAAACATACCAAACAGTTTCTCAAATGCTTTCTACTATACATGTAAGACCATTTACAAGAAAAATGCCATTGAAAACATTGCCCTCTCAAATCAGTGAAGATGTGTCTTCCAGCAGAAGTGAAAGACTAATTGACGGTCAATGTCTGCACTTCCTAACTGGTAGATTTATTCCTTCTTCAGATTCTTTAAACCAGATTTAGGCTCGATTGCCACTGTATGTACAAAATGGTGCTCCTCTTCTTTTAATCTACGAGTATGAATGATGACGAAATGCTGATGCACAGTTCTTCATTAGAAAGCATTGATCCTAATACCACTGTCAGTGCTGTAAACCGTATAGAAACCAAACTACCTACAACAACTTTGCTATTCCGAACAGAAGGAGCTATTCCAACTGAGACCAAACTGCCTCCAAACCAAATACTGGAACTAACTTTCACCTCCAAACCCTATTCAGCTATTCTTTCATGACCAATTAGGACAGTTGGAAACCAGACACTATTCACATAGACTCACAAAAACCAAACTGCTCTTCCTTCCAGGACTCTGAGGACAATTCAAACCAATGAGTATAAGACAAACTGAAAATGAACTGCTGCCGACTAAGAACTAAAAGTCTGTGTTGATTTATTCCTGATTGGACAAATCATATTCATTATATTCTTTCTATACATTATTATGCACTTACTTGATCCATTGTCTTTTGTTGAAATTAATAATATAAAACCAGTATGAGAGTCAATCTGATGAACATATTGTAAATATTCCAGCTGTAACCTGAGCACAGCATGTAAGTTATTTCACTTTACCTTATTTGTAGGAACAAACAAAATGAAGAACTATTTTCTCTCTGTGAATTGATGCTTCTATACAAAGCAATTCGGCTACAACAGACCAATCAGTTTGCAGAGTGAATGAATTTCATCCATCTCTTTAGATTTATTTGTAGGCCCTCAAAGGAACACAGGCAACTCCTCAAAAGAAACTCAAATGGCGCACAGGACAAATCTCTCCTCTCCCGTCATTATCCAGAAAACAGTAACAAATTAAATTTCTTTAATTGGAAAAATGACGCAACGGCTGACAACAAATAGTTTCTCAAATGATGGCTTTCTCCAATAATTATGATGTCAGCCTTGACACCTGAAACATACCAAACAGTTTCTCAAATGCTTTCTACTATACATGTAAGACCATTTACAAGAAAAATGCCATTGAAAACATTGCCCTCTCAAATCAGTGAAGATGTGTCTTCCAGCAGAAGTGAAAGACTAATTGACGGTCAATATGTCTGCACTTCCTAACTGGTAGATTTATTCCTTCTTCAGATTCTTTAAACCAGATTTAGGCTCGATTGCCACTGTATGTACAAAATGGTGCTCCTCTTCTTTTAATCTACGAGTATGAATGATGACGAAATGCTGATGCACAGTTCTTCATTAGAAAGCATTGATCCTAATACCACTGTCAGTGTTGTAAACCTTATAGAAACCAAACTACCTACAACAACTTTGCTATTCCGAACAGAAGGAGCTATTCCAACTGAGACCAAACTGCCTCCAAACCAAATACTGGAACTAACTTTCACCTCCAAACCCTATTCAGCTATTCTTTCATGACCAATTAGGACAGTTGGAAACCAGACACTATTCACATAGACTCACAAAAACCAAACTGCTCTTCCTTCCAGGACTCTGAGGACAATTCAAACCAATGAGTATAAGACAAACTGAAAATGAACTGCTGCCGACTAAGAACTAAAAGTCTGTGTTGATTTATTCCTGATTGGACAAATCATATTCATTATATTCTTTCTATACATTATTATGCACTTACTTGATCCATTGTCTTTTGTTGAAATTAATAATATAAAACCAGTATGAGAGTCAATCTGATGAACATATTGTAAATATTCCAGCTGTAACCTGAGCACAGCATGTAAGTTATTTCACTTTACCTTATTTGTAGGAACAAACAAAATGAAGAACTATTTTCTCTCTGTGAATTGATGCTTCTATACAAAGCAATTCGGCTACAACAGACCAATCAGTTTGCAGAGTGAATGAATTTCATCCATCTCTTTAGATTTATTTGTAGGCCCTCAAAGGAACACAGGCAACTCCTCAAAAGAAACTCAAATGGCGCACAGGACAAATCTCTCCTCTCCCGTCATTATCCAGAAAACAGTAACAAATTAAATTTCTTTAATTGGAAAAATGACGCAACGGCTGACAACAAATAGTTTCTCAAATGATGGCTTTCTCCAATAATTATGATGTCAGCCTTGACACCTGAAACATACCAAACAGTTTCTCAAATGCTTTCTACTATACATGTAAGACCATTTACAAGAAAAATGCCATTGAAAACATTGCCCTCTCAAATCAGTGAAGATGTGTCTTCCAGCAGAAGTGAAAGACTAATTGACGGTCAATGTCTGCACTTCCTAACTGGTAGATTTATTCCTTCTTCAGATTCTTTAAACCAGATTTAGGCTCGATTGCCACTGTATGTACAAAATGGTGCTCCTCTTCTTTTAATCTACGAGTATGAATGATGACGAAATGCTGATGCACAGTTCTTCATTAGAAAGCATTGATCCTAATACCACTGTCAGTGCTGTAAACCGTATAGAAACCAAACTACCTACAACAACTTTGCTATTCCGAACAGAAGGAGCTATTCCAACTGAGACCAAACTGCCTCCAAACCAAATACTGGAACTAACTTTCACCTCCAAACCCTATTCAGCTATTCTTTCATGACCAATTAGGACAGTTGGAAACCAGACACTATTCACATAGACTCACAAAAACCAAACTGCTCTTCCTTCCAGGACTCTGAGGACAATTCAAACACTACTTTAACCTTCAAACCAATGAGAGAAGAACTAACAAGTCTGTGTTGCTTTATTCCTTATTGGGCGGATCATATTCATTATATTCTTTCAGAGGGAATGAATTTCATCCATTATTTCTATACATTGATATGTACCTACCTGATCCATTTCTTTCATTGAAATTAAAGTGATAACGAAACACTGGTAGGCAATTTTTCATTAGGTTTATAAATCTAAATGATGACGAAATGTTGGTGAGCATTTCTTCATTTGAAAATGTTGATCCTAGTCCCACTGTTAGAGTTAAATCGTGATTGATAACAACACACTAGTGGGTAATTTTCAACAATCTTGCTTTGTAAAATTGATGAAGTTTTGCATCCATTAGCTTCATATAAGCAACGGAGTCCTAAAATTTCCACCAATGACTTTTCTATTTAAAATAAATGAGGCTGTGCAATCCATCAGCAATATAAGAAAAACTTAGATTATAATTCCCTCATTAACTTTTATTGTGAAAATAAACAAGGATATGACATCCATCAATATAGGACCAACTGAGATCAATCTTCTTCCAACAAATTTGATTTGAAAATTGTGAAGACTGTGTTATCTATCACCAATATATGACTAGATGAGATCTTAAATTCTTCCAACTTTGCTTTTGAAAATTTATTAGTCTGTGCCATCTACCAATAACATAAGACTAACTGAGACTCAAAGATTTGTTGACAATTTTGTCTTTGAGAATTGATTAGTCCATGCAACAATATGCAGTATAAGATCAACTGAAATCTAAAAGTTCTTCCAAACTTTGCTATTTTAAATGGATAAGGTTATGCTGCCACTTACCAATAAAAGATTAAAAGAGATATAAATTTATACAACAAATCTGACTTAGAAAAAAGATGTAGATATACCATCAATCAGCAATATAAGCCCCATTTTACACACAAAATATCTCTAATAGCTTTACCTTTGAAAATTGATGAGGCTGAGCCATTCTTTAGCAATATCAGACCAAATTCCTCCAACAACTTTGTCTCTGAAAATGGATGAGGCTGTATGTATATAACACTAACTGAGATCAAAATTCCTTTGTTTTTGATAATTTATGAAGATATGCAATTCATCTATAAATATAAAAGTGAAAATGTTTGTGTGTGTATGTATGCATTTTCGTGTATGTCCAAGAAAGGCTTCTTTCCGAGAACTGATCGCTCACCTCACAAGTTCTTAAAACATTTATATCGCGCCTAAATGATAATATCTACGAGTTAACAACTAGGGCCGCCTGTCTATTTAATTTGCCCGACTTTGAAAAGATAAATATTCAACAATTTTCCATTGCCGCATGTGCATTTTTTACGTATAAAAAAAAAGAAGCGAACAGACTCGCGATAAATAAAACACTGTCCCGCACTCAAAGTTGATGTCATTTTAACTCTTCAAAAACGGGTACCTGCCAAGTCACACGCTTTTTTTTTTGCACTTTATTATTTTCCAACTCTGTGTCAAGGCTTCATTTTTTTTAAAACAACCAACGATTTTTATTTTCATTTAACCAAAAACACACACACCTCCAAACACCCGGGCAACCCCTGCTAGTATCAATATAAGACTAACAGATAATGACACGCTGGTGGGATATTCTTCATTAGAAAATGTTGAACCTAGTCCTTTTGTCAGGTTTATAAATCTGAATGATGATGAAACCTTATAAAAAAAAGTAGTTACCTCCCTATAACCTGGTGGGCAATTCTTCATTAGAAAATGTTGATCCTAGTCCAATTATCAGTAATATAAGCCTGAGTGATAATGATATGCTGGTGGGCAATGCTTTATTAAAACATGTTGATCATTGTCACTGTTATAAGTCTGATTGATGCCGAAACACTTGTAGGGAGTTCTTCATGAAAATGGATTAGGACAAGTGAAACCCAGACACTATTCCCATCGACTTCAGAAAACAGAACAGCTCTTTCTTTGAAGACTGAAGACAATTTAAATGCAAACAACTTTAATCTTCAAAACCAAGGAGTCTATTTCTTCCACTAAAAATATTGGATTAAATAAGAATGAACTGCTGCCGACTAAGAACTGACTAGTCTGTTTACCTACTCCTTATTGAATAAATCATAATCATTATATTATTATGTACCTATTTGATCAATTGCCTTTTGTTGAAATTAATGACATAAAACCAGAGTGAGATTCAATCTGAAGAACATATTGTGAATATTCCAGCTTTAACCTGAGCACAACATATAAGTTATTTCATTAAACATATTCGTAGCAGCAAACAAAGTCAAGAACTATTTTCTTTCTGTGAATTAGTGCCTCTATACTAAGCAATTCGTCTACAACTGACCAATCAATTGGTAGAGTGGATGAATTTCATCAGTCCCCTTGGAACTATTTTAAACACCTCTGAGAGCCACTCCTCTAAATGTAGAAAAGAATTTCTACAAATCTATCTATAAATTTAATTTCATCATTTTGAATGACATACACAGATATATAAGAATGTGTTTTTCCTAGTCTCATTTTCAGTGTTATAAGTCTGAATAATGACAAAACGCTGCTTGTCAATTCTCCATTCGAAAGCATTGATCCTAGTCCCATTTTCCATGTTATAAGTTTAATTGATGACGAAAGGCCTGTGGGCAATTCTTCATTAGAAAATGTTGATCTTAGTTCCATTGTCACTGTCAATAAAAACACTCAAGACTTCAACATCGCTACATGAAACGCCAGAACTATGCTCGATACAGACTCAGATGACAGACTACATAGAAGGATGACACTCATAGACCTGGAGCTCGAGAATACAAATATTGACAAAGCCGCATCGCAGGAGACAAGACTCAGTGAGAAGGGCTAACTGAGAGAAGCAGGAAGAACCTACTTTTGCAAGGGCTGTCTTAAGAATCAATCCAAAAGAGCTGAAGTCGCTTTTGTGATCAAAAATGACCTAACAGCAGACTTACAGAAAGACCTAGTGGAGTCTCTGAAAACATAATAACACTGCAAATCACCACACTCCATAACCGTAACATCACCATCATCAATGTTTATGCACCGACAATAACCCACTCAAAAGAGGAAAAGGAGGCTTTTTACTCTCAGCTGAAAGACACCATAGCAAACGTCCCTGCAGCGGATAAGCTAGTTCTCCTCAATGACTTCAATGCCAGAGTGGGCAATGACTACAATACATGGAGCCCAGTTCTCGAAAAGTTTGGAAAGCGAAATCCCAATTCAAATGGAGAACTGCCGCTCTGTTTGTGCACAGAGTGTGAGCTTGCAATTATGAACGCTTACTTCCAGCATTTGGATAACCATTACTACTCCTGGGAATGTCCCAGGTCAAAGAGACCCCATCTCCTGGGCCATGTTATTACAAGAAGGAAGGACCTCAAAGATGCTAAGAACACAAAAGCTATGCAAAGATCAGATTGCCAAACAGACCACTACCTAATCAAAACTACCTTCAAGTTCACCATAAAACCTGCATACAGCAGGGTGACAACAAACCGCAAGAGAAGGCTAGATATGTCAAAGCTCGGAGATAGAAGATGGCAAGATAGACCACAACTTGAAATCAACTCAGCATTGGAAAAAATCACTGATGATTCTGATTCACCCGAACAAACGTGAGGCTTACTAAGCCGGTTTGTATTCTCTGCTGCAGCACAAAGAAGTGGATCAATGAGAATGACCAAGAAATTAGAGATGCAATAGATGAAAGACACCGAGTGTTAGAATCAAAACTAAGTAACCATATCAAAACTAATAACCAAATATTGCTAATGGGTGATATACGTGGCGGTATTGGAAGAACTGACCACAACAATAAGCAACCATATGAAGCCCGCAGCAGCTAACATAAGTCACAAGTTTTTTGCTGAGGGAGGAAAAATGTGGATCGGATCAAAACGTATAACTAGCCCATTGCTAGTACAGAACCAAAATATTCTCGGAATCAATGATGATTGGATAGTCGCCGCAGATCTCCCTGGCTGGCAAAGTAATTATCCAAAAATTATAAAAGCAAAGGGTCAACAGCCAGACATTGTTCTCTCGTCAATAACAAGGAAAAAATTTGTTTTGATTGAATTGACGGTACCTTATGAGAGCCAGGTAGAGAAGCAACACCAATACAAGATGGAGAAATATGAAGACCTAAAAAGAGAGTTGACCCGTGAAGGTTACGTTACAATTCTTCGAGCTGTTGAAATTAGAGCAAGAGGTTTCATTTCAGGCTCTTTATATCAACTTTTAGGACAGCTTGGAATTAAAGGCCGAAAAAGAAGCGCAGCATGTAAAAATCTAACAGAAATTACTGAACAATGTGCAATCTGGCTCTGGGTTAAAAGAAATACCGATTGGTAATGTGTGTCCAAAGTGCTGATTTATTTAGTTAATGATTTTAATTTTTTATTTTGTTTAACAATTTTTTTAATTATTATTTTCTTTCTTTTCTCTTTTTTTATTTTCTTTCTTTCCCCCCTTTTTTTTGTTTTTGTTTTGTTTTTCTATTCTTTCGATATGAGCGCGTCTTAACTTAACGGACTTGATATAGACGCAGCCTTTAAATTTAAACGTCATGCGCACAAAGCCGTCGTTATATGAAACGGCAATTTTTATACATTTTTACTGCATTGAACAGTTAATTCAAATGCAATTCAGATATCTAAGCCTCGCATCAACAAATGTGGCTGATGCGAAAAAGCCGTAACAAGGAAAATACTCACCTAGACTGGATTTACAATAACTTATAACAGCCGAGTAGAAACAACATTAATACGTGAAAAAAAAAGAAAAAAAAAAAAGAGAGAGCTGACGTTACAATCTAAGCGAAAAGAAACACTGCATGATATGTTCGCAAGGGTCTATAGTGTAGTTATTACTGCGAGTAGATTTTTTTTTTTATGTGTTCATGTATACATATAGATATTTTTTATTAATGTTATGTATATATATATATATATATATATATATATCTTTAGTTATATACATATATATATATATATATATATATACATATATATATATATATAGTAATTTTATTATTGTTGTTATTATTATTGTTTATTTTGCTAATATTATCATTATTTTCTTCGATATGTGCACGTCCCAACAATATGTCAGACGTAACCTTTGAACATTGAACGACATGTGCAAAGCCATTGCTCGTAACAAGAGCCGTTTAATTATCAAACGTCTTTTCCTTTAACTGTATTGAGCAGATAATTGGGCCTCACATCAATGAGGGGGGGCCGATACGCAAACAAGCCGTAGAGAGGAAGGCCCCGAAATGGTGCGTATTCTCTCCTGATGACCTAATATTATCTATAAGATGAAATACCCCCCCAAACATAACTATATAAAGTTATAAGACATGCTATGAAATACCCCCCCCCCAAAAGCACCATCCTATAAAACTCAGACGAGGAAAGCCCTATGAAGGCGCTTTATCTCTCCCTTGACATTGACTTTATCAAAAAGAAAACAGCTAACATAGATGAGTATATACAAGCCTATAAGGTAAGCTGTTTCTCTCAAATACAACATCTTCTGTTGTTCGCTTGCTTCATAGCGAGTTTCTATTACTATTCCGGTAGTAATTTTTATCCAGACTAGAGCAAACCAGAAGAAGCTGAAAAAAGTGAGGGCAGAAGTCCAGAAAAAGCTGAGGGAAATGAAAGACACCTGGTGGCTGGAAAAGGCTGAAGATGTGCAGAAGCAAGTGGAGTAAACCAATTCTGCAGGTTTCTTCAGGTCACTGAAGAAAGTGTATGGTCCCAATGCCTAGATGACTAACACCATCTTATCAGAAGATGGAAACGCTGCACTGACCCAACCAAAACAGTTAATTCAAAGATGGCAAGAGTACTTCGGCACCCTATTGAATGTAGAATCCAATATGGATGAGGAGATCTTAAGCCACATAATAGTCTTCCCATAGCAGATGGACCTGACTGACGCACCAACTCTTGGGGAGATAAGGGATGCAATTAACAAAACTAAAATGAACAAATCTCCAGGAATTGACGGCATATCAGCTAAAGTATACAAGTTCGGCAGAGAACAACTCATGAGAAAACTTCACCAACTAATAGCAAAATGTTGGCAACAAGGAACGCTGCCACAAGAATTCAAAGATGTCATGATCATCCCAATGTATAAAAACAAAGGTGACTACAAGGACTGCAGCAATTACTGCAGTATATGCTTGCTGAACATTGCCGGGAAAATAATGGCTAAAATGGCAAATCCCAGTGCGGGTTCAGGCATGAAAGATCTACAATTGCTATGACCTTCAGCCTATGGCAGATCCAAGAAAAAGCCATTGAACAGTACCGGGAGCTCTACAGTGAGTGATCATGAAATGCTGGTGGGTAATTCTTCATTAGAAAGTGTTAGGCCTCATCCAATTATCAATGATATAAGTCTGAGTGATAACGACATGCTGGTGGGCAATGCTTAATTAGAAAGCATTTATCTTAGATCCACTGTTAGTGTTATAATCTGTGTGATGATGAAAACACTAGTGGGTAGTTCTTCATTAGAAATTGAAAACCAAATGCTGGTTTTATCTTTCACCTCCAAACCCTATTCAACTATTCCTTCCAGGGCAATTGGACTTTAGACTCTATTCCTATCAACTCATGAAAAAAAAAAAAAAAAAAAAAAAAAAAAAAGACCAGCTTCTAGGACTGCGGACAATTTAAACGCAAACAACTTTAATCTTCAAAACCAATGAGTCTATTCCTTCCACCAAAAATATTGGATTAAATAAGAATGAACTGCTGCCGACTAAGAACTGACTAGTCTGTGTTTATCTACTCCTTATTGGACAAATCATATTCATTTTCTTCTTGCTATACATTCTTATGTACTTACTTGATCGATTGCCTTTTGTTGAAATTAATGACATAAAACCAGAGTGGGATTCAATCTGAAGAACGTATTGTGAATATTCCAGATCTAACCTAAGCACAGCATGTAAGATATTTCATTTGAGCTTATTTTTAGCAGCAAACAAAATGCGAATTGATGCCTCTATGCTAAGTGATTCAGCCACAACTGACCAATTGATTTGACAGAGTGGCTGAACTTCATCCGTCCCCTTGGAACTATCTTAAACCCCTTTTAACCTTATATAGAAAATGAAAAACATTAATTATTGATCTTCTTATATTTTTATAAATTAATTATTGAAATTAAACTTATTCTTCGAAAGAACTCTAGAAAACCAGCTAAGTAATTTGATTGTGCTTTTGTTTAGCTCTCTCTGTGTCCGTTTGTTTGTCTGTCTGTCTGTCTGTCTGTCTCTCTCTCTCTATATATATATACAATTACCAATCTTTTGGAAGAGAAGAAAAGAGCTCACAAGATATGTTTTTATTCAAATGGCGCAGCTAAAATAACTGCAGAAAAAGTGTATAAAGAAGCAAAACTAAAAGTATAGCATGACACACGTCGAATGAAGAACAAGTGGTGGTCAAATTGTTAGCAGACATCCGGACAGATTATGACCGCAAAAATTCAAAAGATATATATTCAAAATCAGACAAGCTCCAACATTGCTACCTATGAAATCCAAAGATGGTTCTGCCCTTTTCAACAATGTTGAGGGGATCATGGAATGATGGACAGAACATTTTCGAGATCTTTTTGATAGTCCGTCTGAAGTAAATGATATAGGTATTCATAGTCTCCCTCAAAAGGAGGTCGTTGATGAGATGATGACTGACGCCCAGCATTGATGAGATCAAAAGCACATCAACAGAAATTAATAAGGAAAAAGCACAATGACTTGATGGGATACCTATTGAATTATTGCTATTTGGAGTGATAGCGTTATCAACGAAGTCCATACACTCATCCTTGGTGTTTGGCATGGTAATGCTATCCCTCAAGATTGGATTGATGCAATATTGATGCCGATTTATAAAGGAAAGGGGTCAAAATCTGAGTGTGGTGATTATAAAAGCATTAGCTTGCTTGAAGCAGTGGGAAAGGTTTTAGCAAAGATGTTGTTAAATCATTTGCTAAAATGGATTTGTCTTATCAGCCAATAGTATCAATGTAGTTTTAGATCTCGTCATGGCACAATGGACATAATATTCTCTGTGCGACAGCTAATGGAAAAAATATGGAGCAAACTTGGTTAGTGAGGGTTGAAGACATGTGTTGCATGGAAAGAAATGATATGAGAATAATACAATGGATGTATAATATGAATCTCACAGACAAGCTTAGTTCTGATGACCTCAGAGGTCATGTTGAAATAATGGACGAGTTCTTCAGTCAGTTGATATACAACAGTTTAGTAAGTCTAGTGCACAAGGGAAGGTCAAGAAATATATTGACAGAAGTGAATAAAAATAGATTTGTGAGAGAAAAAAAAAAGATGAACAAAAATCCGGGCAGAAACAGATTATTTTGCAATAAAAATGGACGATCATATGTTAAAGTTTACATGTGAAACTAATGCAACACTTAAACTTTTAAAGAATTGATTTTTTTCTTCCTTCAAAATTTGTCAGGGTGTTGACATGTAATGGCTTAAAATAAAATCGCATGTTTTTTTTTTTTTAGTATTTTGAACAACAACGACGACGACGACGATGATGATAAATATACATATATGTTTAAATTTAGTAAAAGAATATACTTAACATCTACATTACATAAAAATATAAGTGTAATATGAAAAAAACAAATTAATAAAAAACATGTTAATAATTAATATTTAATTAATAAAACACATTTTAAATAATTTAACCAAAATGCATACTTACATTTTTATGTGAGCAGGAAAATATTCAGTTTTTCCTCTAGTATGAAAATAATCTATTTGTGTCAAGTCAGTGGAAGAAAAATAATTGAATGGCCAAACTGTTTCAATAACAGGGAGTTCACACATAATTCCCTAAAAAAAAAAAAAAAAAAATCAGATTTTTGTTTAGATTAGCAATTTAGTTAAGGATTTTGATTAACAACAACTGCAGAAACTAATCTATATATATATAAAAGCGAAAATGTATGTATGTTCGCTTTTTCTATATGTCAACAAAAGGCTTATTTCAGAGAAGCAGTCGCTCGCTTCACAACTTTTTAAAACTTTTTATATCACATATAAATGGTAATATCTCACAGTTAACAACGAAGCTCGCCTGTCTATTTAATTTGGTCGATTTCGGGAAGATAAATATTCAATATTTGTCGCTCGCCGCATGTGGGTTAGTCTTTTTCTTATAACATCTGGGGGGGGGGGACGTTCAGCAGTAAATGAATACTATCCTGCAGTCAAACTTGACCTCATTAACTCATTAAAACGGGCACCTGCTAAATTCAAGTAATTAAATTCAAATGTGTTAGCATGTCGCGGTGGGACAATGGTTAATGTCGCACGTTTTTTTTTTTTCACACTTTAATTTATAACTTTGCCTCAACGGTTCGGGTTCGATCCTCATACTTACTTTTTTTATTTTAACCCCCCCCCCCACACACACTTCCAAACACCCGGGCAACGCCGGGTACCCCTCGCTAGTACACTATAAACGCTAAATGTATCATTGTAAGTTACTGCCCCCGCCCCCCAATAAAAAGGTCTTGACACCACACCAAATAGTTCTGAAGTCAAGGAGGATGGAATGATCAAGAAGAGAAAGCACTAACCAACCCTCTACTGTTTAATCAAGAATCATTATGTTAGTTTTCTTTCTCCAACCGCATCTACATTTTATACATTTAGAAACAAATTTAAAAAGCAGCCAATTCAAAATCGAAGCAGAACTGAATTCATTAAAAACAAATGACCTAATTCGCTGTATTTTATTCCTGGGTGTGTAGTGATTTTTTTGTTCTTTTTTTTTTTAATGCTCTGCCCAGCAACACACATCCCCCCCCCACCCCGGGCCAAAGTGAAGATAATAAACCAACATGGCTCTCTTCAAACTCCCATTTATTTCCATGTGCAGTATCCACACAAACTTTCTTTTACATGTCACAGAACTACTTTCGTCGATACACTGACACACACACCCGCGACAACACGTAAACACACTGAATGCATTTTCTTTTTCTTTCTCCTACAACAGGTCTGACTAATTTCTAATCTTCATCTCCACATCGGGAACTCTTTTCAAGACTACTATAAATACAAGTGCGTGCAAACACTGAACTTTCCTACTAACCCGTTTCTCTCTTGTACATGCTACTTAACGAAGATGACAGATAAAGTTGTTTTTCAAATGTTAAAATGAGATTTCCTTTCGTTGTCTTCATTATTAATTAAAACCTGTTGAGCAATAGTAATTTGTTGCTTAACGAGGTTGACTCTGACGTTCTAAGTATAAATTTACTTTTGTGCGACTGCATCATGCAATTTGAATATTGTGTATTTAGGCAGCATGCTTTCATTCATCAAGTATTGTGGAATAGCACACAGTGTTTTTGTTTAATGAGTTTTTTTTGTAATTTTTTAATTTTTCAAATTGTTCTTATTTCCCAGTCGAATCTGTGCAAGAAAGTTTCATAGCCATCTTCATCCATCTGTTTTTTCTTTTGGTTGTTTTTTGCAAGTACTTTCAGCCGAGTTTCATCAGGCATCTTCAGGCAACCTTTGATTACTGTTCGTTTAAAATCTAGACGTTTTTATGTTTCACTTAAAATTATATTTAAATTTCTTGAACTAGTGAAGCGTCTCATGTGTATTAAAGTGTTAAGAACGTGGCTAAAATAAATATACAACAGTTTTAAAGGTGTGATTTACAAGATGACTATAGAATTTTCTTGCACAAATTTGACCGAGAAATAAGAATGACAATTCGAAAAATTGAAAAATTACAAAAAAAGTTCATTAATCAAAGATACTCCGCGCTAGTCAATAATACTTGTCTGAACATATATATATATACTAGATTACCTGTGACCCATTGGGTCAGTATATGTCATAGCTAGCAATGAAATAGTGACTACACAGAATTAATGTTTAAACGCGCAAAAATTCAAGTCCATTCACACACGTTTTGAACTGTTTCTATGTATTTTAAAAATGTTTGGAACTTATCATACCCCACCTTGTTCCATCTTTTTGCACCCTGCCCCTCCACCAAACATGAAAAAATGTTAACGATTACATATCTGGTTTACTGCTACATGATACCCAGAACATGTGTTCATGGATAATATTTGCGAATGTAAAACATATTTTAATAAATATTGAAATAAAAAACATTTATTAAATAAAATTATTATTATTAATTATAATAATAATGATAATAATAATAGTGCTTTTGCATAATTTGACACAGAATCTCGGGAATTCCCGTTAAGCATGGATTGGGCAAGACCGGCAATCTTACCCGATCCATGCTTAACGGGAATTCCAGAGAATCCGAGTCAAATTATGAAAGACTTTTTGTCCAGACAAGTTTTTTTTGTGGGGGTGGGGAGATTTCCACAAAAAATTTTATATATATATATATATATATAATATATATATATTATATATATATATATATATTTTAAAGAAAATACGTAAAAGTATGTTTATGAAAAGCATAAATTGTTAGATGAAAGTACAGGAAAAAATTTAGTTTTTTTTTTCAAGAAAACTTTTTTTTTTCAGCTGTTCATTGCCATCGGAAGAACATTTTTGAGATGAGGATATTTCGATAGGAATCTTTTACTTTGGCCGACTGTTGAATGGCCATCGACGACAATATTAAAAATGTCAGTGAAAATATTTACAAGAATATGTAAAAAAAAAAAAAAAAAAAACCCCACAAAAACAACAAAAAAAAAAGCCTTTCAAAACAGGTTTGTACATGCTGAAGCAACAAATATTGTTGAAAAGAAAGTTTTAGTTAAACTTGAAAATAAACAGATTTTACTAAAAATGAAAATAGAATAAAAGAAAATGTGTGTCCCTACCAACTTTATAATCAAAATTTCACTTTTCTGGCTTTCTCTGTGGCAAATTGCTGTACTACATTCTCCATAGCAATTTCTCCACTAAGTTTATGTTCAATGCTTATAAGCAAACAAGCCAGTCAGTCTTTCCTGTGTTTCCAAAGAAAAGTTTTTAATTTCAATTTAGAGAAACTGTGCTCACAGTAATTGGCAATATGGTTACAATTCTGTAATGCCACAGTAATTGGCAATATGGTTACAATTCTGAGTGCAACAGCTATGTTGGGATATAAATCGATAAGTGTGTGGTTCATTATATAATTTACACATTCAATAGTGAAAAATATATTACAGTCCAGGAGGTTGATGAAATTGATAATCTCCCTTGCAAAGATTTATAGAGAATGCTCATTTTCTAATACAACTTTCTAGTAAATTGATTCCCATCCATATTGGAACGACTCGATCTGAATACGAAACCAAATTATTACCCTTAGATTGATAAATGAAAAATCATGCTTAAAAAAAAAATTTTTCTTTTTTATTCACAAATAATTTTTGGAATAAATATTTCTCCTCCAAAACTTGTTGGGAATTAACAAAAAATATTTTTTCAATTGTTCAAACAAGTTTTTTCAAAAACTTGTTAAGAATTATTATCTTTTTTACTTGTCATTTTTTCATGAACATGTTCTATAAATATTTTTAAAAGATATTTTTTTTCATTTTTCATTAACTCCATTTTGGATGAAAAAAAAATAACAAATAACCAAAAACCCTCTACTTCTCTCAAAATATATGGGTATTAAACCACGGCTACCTAGATCTTTGTCAATAATTCAGTGTTTTGTGTTCTTGTCAAGTGCTCCAAGATGGAGGATCGTCGTATTAGAAACTGGAAACCCCTACAAATCTTAAAATATTTATTTATTGATTTTTTTTAGATAATCTGGTAGACTAGTGTCCAGTCGATAATAATCCACGTAAAAAATTGAAAAAAGATGCAAAGAAACAAAACAAAGAAAAAAGAAGAGGTGTGCATTGTACAGGTCGAAATACAGAAAGTTAGGTGCTTATTCAGATTGGCACTTATGGCGGCATTTAAAATCAAAGAAAATGCACAAATGTCTGTATGATGTATGTACCAGTCACGAGACGAAGATGAACACTTTCAAAAATCACGTAATTTGATCATTTTTTTTTTATATTCAAGAAAATCAAAGTTTGCTTCAATAAGGGTGAAAAAAATTAAATCAACGAATCAGTGGACAAGGGCAGACAACACTAATGCATATGAAAACTTTCAAAATAATCAGATTACTTCACCTTATGTTCTCTAGAGAAATTTAACATTGTTACTACAGTGAAAAAAAAAAAACAAACAAACAAAAAACAGCAAATTTATTTTGGTACTTGTACAGTTTAATCAAGACATTAAAAAATTGAAAATATTGAAAAAAAGGTTATATTGTATGTATCCGTTATGGAACAAAGTTCTCCGAAAAAAAATTTCACTTAATTTCATCAAGTAGTTTTTTTTTTTTTTTACAGCGAAAAAACAATTTGTTATGATACCGAGCAAAAGGTTTGATTTTTAGGAAGAAAAGCTAGTATTAAAGATGGGGAGGGAGTGTCGGCGCTTTACATGCAGTTATCTCCCCATGGTGTGTTAAAAATTTTACATAATGGCTGACTTCAACGCGCTCTTATAAAAAACGTGTTTTTCCGCTGTAAGAAAAAAAAACTACTCGATCAAATTAAATTAAATTTTTTTTTTTTTTTGAGATCTTCAGTCCAAAACGGATACATATAAGCTTTTTTTTTTTTTTTTTTTTCCTCAATATTTTTATTTTTTAATGTCTTGATTAAACTGTACAAATACCCAAAAAAGGAATTAAAATTTTTTTTTTTTTTAACTAGTTTAGTTTAGTTTTTCCGGCTTTATTTACATAGCTTGATACGAGATAGGGTTCCTTATGTGCAAGTTGTGTGATTTTGCAGAACAAAAAAATCATTGATGTAAGGAAGATAATTCCGGTGCTAGTGCACTTATTGATCTGTGCTATTTTTTTTTAATAGTATTTTCAAGTTTAAATAAAATTTTATGATACCTGTTTTTGTTAAATTGTTAGGTGAACGTATAAAATAGGTACACAACACCCTCTCATCCCCATGTTAAGAATGGTTTTCTAAATAATAACATTATTTCAGCACGGATCAATAAGTGCATGAGTAGCAGTGACAGAAAACGCTATTAAAAATGCATGATAAAAAATTGAATAATTCGACCTCCTATCTTTCAAAGCTTACAACTACTTGAAAAATGTAATTCAAACCCTAATTTTTTTTTCAATTAAAGGAGCAAAGACAAAATTTTAAAAAAATAACAGGCTTAATAGCAAATCATACAATATTTGTTTTTTTGAATCGGTTTTCTTTAAAAAAGATTTAAAGAAAATCAACAAATTTTAACTTACTTTGATAAAATATACGTATATATACATTCCAAAAAATCACTTACCTATAAAAAATACTAATCAATGGGTACTTCCATTCTTCATTGTTAAGAATTTATCCATATTTATATTTTATATTCCATGTCCTTTTTAAATAAAATACATTTTAAGCAAGGATTCAAAAAAACGCGACATCAGATGTTTTTCACAGTTGAAATAAAGAGAGACAAATGTCTGCTTTTCTTCTAGTTGATATCTTCAGTGGCTTTAAGCGCCAGAATTAATGTCTCATTCTATTGCGTGCTGTAAACAAAAGCTAGTAAATATGGGCCACCGTAGTTGAAAATAATCCCATTCCACTTATCAGTTTTTGCCGATAAAAAAAAACAGTCGACCGATTTTTTATTTTGTTTTTATTCTCTTACAGAAATACATGAGTTTTTGATTTAATATATTTTATTTCTCTTTATGGAGTGAATTTTTTTTTTTTTTAAATATCTAAAAAAACAAAAAAAAAAACATTGAATGAAATAGAAAAAAATTGTCGTAATTCTACGAAATTTTCTGCATAATATAACAAGATTATAAGGTTTCACTCAAAAAAGAAAATTCAACGTGTTTTTTAAAAAAAAAGTTTTCAACTTTGGATTTTACATATAAATTTGCAAATAACTGTTCTTTTTTTGTTTTAAATTAACTTATTTTATTTATTGATCTTCAATTTGTGATATATAAATTTGAGGTGAGAAAATTAATTATTTTCATTTTAATAGACATTTCAAAAGGGGGGGTGAATAAAAAAAAAAACGCTTGTCTAGAATATTATATTTGGTTTATTGGAAAGAGCATAAAATTTCACATTGAACCTTAAAATATTTTAAAAATTGAACCTATAGAAAAATTTTGATAGATTTTTAAAGTTTAAAAATTGAAAAATAATTTAACTCGTAAAATTCAATTGATTCAGAAATTTCGTGAAAATAGCGAATAATTCCACCCCATCTTTCCAAGCTTATAACTCCTTGAAAAATGTAATTCAAGCCCTAATTTTTTTTTCAATTAAAGGACCAAGGTTTCATTAAAAAAAAACAAAAAAAAAAAAACAATGTGTTTTTAAAAAAAAAAAAAAAAAAGGTTTTAAACTTCGGACTTTACAGGTAAATTTCTAAAAAACGGGGTTTTTTTTTGTTTTAAATTTGAATATATTATTTATTGACCTTTTCTCTTCAATTTGTGATATATAAAACTATTAAACATAAATTAATTATTTACTTTTTAATAGAAACTTGAAAATGGGGGGGGGGTGAATTAAAAAAAAAAAAACGTTTGTCTAAAATATTATATTCGGTTTATTGGAAAGAACATAAAATTTCACATTGACCCTGAAAATATCGTAAAAATAGAATCAATAGAAAAAGTTGGATAGATTTTTAAAGTTTAAAAATTGAAAAATATTGAGTTCGGAAAATTCATTACTGTTTAAAAAAAAAAAATATTTCTATTACTTTTAAAACAACTGTAATAGTTTATTTTGGGAGTATAATCCATAAAGAAAATAAATAACCCACTTTTAACAGAGAAATTACGAGATTTTTATATTTTATTTGCAGTTTCGTGTTAGGGGTGTCAAAAATTCCTACAAAAATTCTGATACACCTATGACATTATGTAAAAAAAAAAATGGCTGCATGAACGCGCGCAGGCACTTTGTAAACACTGGTTTTTCTTTAAATAAAAAAATAATATTTCTATTATTTTTTAAACAACTTTAGTTTATTTTGGAAGTATATTGCATAAAGAAAAGAAAAAAAATTAAATTAAACTTTAAAAAGAGAAATTACAAGTTTTTTTTTTTTTTAATATTTTATTCGCAGTTTTGTGTTTTAGGGGTGTCAAAATTCCCCCAAAAATTTGATACACCTAGTGCATGACTGCATGAGTACCATAATTCCATTTGAGTAAGAGATTCGTTATTTTATTCAAAATAGAATTTTAGACGCTGAAACCAACGCAACTTCAATGATTCGTACGTTTTATTAAAAAAAAAAGACGGTACTTGTACCGTTTAATCAAAATATTAAAAAATGAAAATATCGAGAAAAGTTTAAATTGTACGTATCCGTTATGGAATAAAGTTCTCCGAAGAAAAAAAAATTCACTTAATTTCATCAAGTAGTTTTTGTTTTACAATGAAAAAACAATGTTATGATACGGAGCAAAAGGTTCGATTTTTAGGAAGAAAAGCTACTATTAAAGATGGGAAGGGAGGGTTCGATTTTTAGGAAGAAAAGCTAGTATTAAAGATGGGAAGGGAGGGTTCGATTTTTAGGAAGAAAAGCTAGTATTAAAGATGGGAAGGGAGTGTCGGCGCTTTAACTGGAGTTATCTCCGCGTGGCGTTTCTAAAATCCAAACAAAAATTTAAAGAAAACCAAGATGTCTGCCTTCAACGTGCTGTCATAAAAACGTGTTTTCCCGCTGTAAAAAACAAAAAAAAAAACTACTCGATCAAATTAAGTGAAATCTTTTTTCGGTTTTATTCAGTTCAAAACGGATACGTACAATTCGATATATTCATTTTTTAATGTCTTGATTAAACTGTACAAGTACCCGTTTTGTTACAATTACTCGATGTTTTATTGAAGAAAAATAGGGATGTTAACATTTTTGTGTAAATCACCAACATTTTACGGACTCCACGTCATCATTTTGTGTCTACTTTAAACTTTTACGGAAGCCGTTAAACGCTTTAAATCAGGGGAAGCAGCTTTTTTTTTTTTTTTGCTATGGTTTATGTTAATTTTATTAATTAGAGACCTCCGTACATTTTTTTGAAAATAGGCGCTAAAATCACGTTCACCCTTTAGAAATAACGATTAAAATAATTTCTTTTAACGATTAAAATAATTTCAAGTTGTAGTTAAATTTGATGTTTTATAATTGCCAATGGTTTTTTTTTGTATATTATATGAAAATATTAAATTTATATTATATGAAAATATTTAAAAATTGCAAAACTTTAATCACAAGTCTGTTTAAAACTTTATATCACTGAATCTTTTAAAATTATATTTTAGAATTGTTTTTTTAAATTTTTTTTTCAACATTAACTAATATATATTATTGAAAAAAAGACCCATAGATTTTTAAAACATATTGATTTTATTTTCATTTTTTAATTACAACTTCTAGGTAAGTGAAATAAATAATAGGTGTTATGTACATAACTTTTCAGCTTTAAAAATGTTGCAATTTTTATGGGCCTAACTTTATTTTGCTTAGTTTTCCTAACATGGAATATGAGGGGGGGGGGGTGAGAACACCTAAGGGTACTTGTGCATTTAACGAACCAGACGTAACTCAGCATTTGCTCGGCTCTGTCCGGCGCATGACGTAAACAGCTCGGGTTTTGCCACGGCCACCGAGAGTAAGTGAGTGGTGGTTTTGCTGCTGTCTGACGAAATATGGTCATCGGCCAATCAAAACGCTGCGCGCTTAGTTTTAACTCGACGCGCGTGCGCGTGCGAACAGCAGACGGGAATTTCGATAAAAAAAAAAAAAAAAAAAAAAATGCATTACACTTCAAGAAACGCTGATGAAACAATGAATCTGACTAACCTAGCGAACCAGCTCCAGACCCCAGAGGTTGTACTAAAGTTTTGCAAGGACCGAAAATTGGTGGCAGAAACGAAGAAGTTCCACCTGCGGTAGCACTATCAGAATTTTTGTAGGAATTTTTGACACCCCTAACACGAAACTGCGAATACAATATAAAAATCTCGTAATTTCTCTGTTAAAAGTGGGTTATTTATTTTCTTTATGGATTATACTTCCAAAATAAACTATTACAGTTGTTTTAAAAGTAATAAAAATATTTTTATTTTTTTTTTAAAACAGTAATGAATTTTCCGAACTCAATATTTTTAAATTTTTAAACTCAATATTTTTAAATTTTTAAATTTTAAAAATCTATCAAAATTTTTCTATTGATTCTATTTTTACGATATTTTCAGGGTCAATGTGAAATTTTATGTTCTTTCCAATAAACCGAATATAATATTTTGGTACTCCTGCAGTATTTTACCCACCGATTTCACGATCTTAGCCGAGCGTTGATCGACATCCGTCGGAAAACGCCGGAACATGGCGAGCGGTACGATACTCTATCAGCCAATCAGGGCGCTTCAAACGAACGCGCAGCAGACGAATAATTTTCATTGAAATTACACACATAGCGTTTCATTTCAGTTATTTTATTGTTCAAAGTAAAAATACACAGCCTTTCATTTCAGCTATTTAATTTAGCGATAAAAAAAAAAAAAAAACCGGGAGCTGTTGG
This sequence comes from Euprymna scolopes, assembly GCF_053919585.1. Lineage (NCBI taxonomy): Eukaryota > Metazoa > Mollusca > Cephalopoda > Sepiida > Sepiolidae > Euprymna > Euprymna scolopes. Next base: position 28,715,133 of record NC_136524.1, on the reverse strand, counting down.
AAACATATTTATGCGAATTTATGTGGAGACAAAAATTTGGACACAACCCTTTTGTCTCCATAATAAATCAAATCGCGGAAGGCTACCCGGTTTGGGAAGGAGCTTCTTTCCACATCCTCTGAAAACCCTTTGCTCCCTACTTTGCCTCTCTACAGTCAGTAGAAAATCTTCCAGTCGGAACTAAAGATAAACATTAATTGTTGTCCCCCCCCCCTACAAACATTACTGAAAAAAAAAAAAAAAAAAGGTACTCCTGCAGTATTTTACCCACCGATTTCACGATCTTAGCCGAGCGTTGACGAACGCTTTCGGCGTTAACGCCGACGAAAGCCGAGAATTCGGAGCTCTACGGTGCAAGAACGCTAAAAGTATGTGAATAGCAACAACATTACAAGGAAAAGATATTACACACACACAACAAAATGGATAAAATTAATACAAAAAATTTGGATAAAATAAATCACAAACACTTACCGTAAGTTTATTTTTAAAGTAAAATAAATTTATTTTGTTGAATATTTTTTTTTTTTTGGTTCATTTTGTTTTCCGATAGCTTTTTTTTTTTGGGGGGGGGGGTAAGCAACAGTAATAAACACTTCAATGTTTTTTTTTGTTTGTTTGTTTTTGACAAAACGTTATTAAACAGTAACAACAATGTTTTTTTTTGTTTTTTTTTCAGTAATGTTTGTGGGGGGGGGGACAACAATTACTGTTTATCTTTAGTTCCGACTGGAAGATTTTCTACTGACTGTAGAGAGGCAAAGTAGGGAGCAAAGGGTTTTCAGAGGATGTGGAAAGAAGAAGCTCCTTCCCAAACCGGGTAGCCTTCCGCGATTTGATTTATTATGGAGACAAAAGGGTTGTGTCCAAATTTTTGTCTCCACATAAATTCGCATAAATATGTTTCCAACAGCTCCCGGTTTTTTTTTTTTTTGGTTTTTTTTTATCGCTAAATTAAATAGCTGAAATGAAAGGCTGTGTATTTTTACTTTGAACAATAAAATAACTGAAATGAAACGCTATGTGTGTAATTTCAATGAAAATTATTCGTCTGCTGCGTGTTCGTTTGAAGCGCCCTGATTGGCTGATAGAGTATCGTGGGTACCGCTCGCCATGTTCCGGCGTTTTCCGACGGATGTCGATCAACGCTCGGCTAAGATCGTGAAATCGGTGGGTAAAATACTGCAGGAGTACCAAAAAAAACATTGTTGTTACTGTTTGATAACGTTTTGTTAAAAACACAAAAAAAAAAAAAAACATTGAAGTGTTTATTACTGTTGCTTACCCCCCCCCCCCCAAAAAAAAGCTATCGGAAAACAAAATGAACCAAAAAAAAAAAAAATAAATAAATAAAAAAATATTCAACAAAATAAATTTATTTTACTTTAAAAAAAACTTACGGTAAGTGTTTGTGATTTATTTTATCCAAATTTTTCTGTATTAATTTTATCCATTTTGTTGTGTGTGTGTAATATCTTTTCCTTGTAATGTTGTTGCTATTCACATACTTTTAGCGTTCTTGCACCGTAGCTGAGAGCTCCGAATTCTCGGCTTTCGTCGGCGTTAACGCCGAAAGCGTTCGTCAACGCTCGGCTAAGATCGTGAAATCGGTGGGTAAAATACTGCAGGAGTACCAATATTTTAGACAAACGTTTTTTTTTTTTTATTCACGGTTCCCCCCCCCCCCCATCCCAATTGTTAAGTGTCTATTACAAAGTAAATACTTAATTTCGACTCGGATAAGTACATAATTATTTACTCACAAATTGAAGAGAAAAGGTCAATACATAATATATTCAAATTTAAAAAAAAACGGACATCGTGTTCTTGTAGAATTTTACCTGTAAAGTTTGAAGTTTAAAACCTTTTTTTAAACCACGTTATTTGTTTTTTCTTTTTTTTTTTTTAATGGAACCTTGGTCCTTGCTCCTTTAATTGAAAAAAAAATTAGGGCTTGAATTACATTTTTCGAGGAGTTATAAGCTTGGAAAGACAGGGGGTCGAATAATTCACGCCTCCAATTTTGTAAATGTCTAATAATAATTAATTTCGACTCGGATAAGTACATAATTATTTACTCACAAATTGAAGAGAAAAGGTCAATACATAATATATTCAAATTTAAAAAAAAACGGACATCGTGTTCTCGTCGAATTTTACCTGTAAAGTCCGAAGTTTAAAACCTTTTTAAAAAAAAAACACGTTTTTTTTTTTTTTTTTTTTTTTTTTTTTAATGAAATCTTGGTCCTTGCTCCTTTAATTGAAAAAAAAAATTAGGGCTTGAATTGCATTTTTCGAGGAGTTATAAGCTTGGAAAGATGGGGTGGAATTATTCGCTATTTTCACAAAAAATTCTGATACTGCTACTGCTACACCTGCGGCCAGGAATGTTTACTTGCCAAGAGAGCAAGTCTTTACGGACAGATACGGCTGGAGAATTTTGTAGATCCCGTACCAGACGTAACTCAGCATTGTCCGGCGCATCATGACGTCAAAGCCGGATAAAACCGAGCGTTGGCGATAAAATAAAAACGCTACAACAAAATAACTGTACAATGAAATTGTAAAATGTAGAAACAAAAAAAAAAAAATAAATAAGTAAAAAGCAAAAACCTACCGTTCATTTTTTTTTTTTTTTTTTTTTTTTTTTATTATTGTTTGAAATTGTCTTCTGTTTTCAAAATAAATACATATAAAACAAGTTTGTTTTTTTTTAAATAATAGGAAACTTTTTTTTTTTGTCTGAACTGTTTTTTTTTTCCAATTTTTAACATAAAAAAAAACATTGTCTGTCTTAAACACGTAAAAGTTAATATATTTTTTTTTTTTTGCAACTCTTTGTCAAATAAATGGAAAAAGTCTAAAAAAAAATTGTACATTTTTTTTTCGCCAGAAACAAGGATTTCTTTTTATTCATTAGTGAAAGGAGTGTTTTGTTTCGGCGTTCCTATTTGGTACAGTGACCAAGAAACCCTCCTTTTCGGCGGGGTCGTATCCAGACCGAGACTGGTGTCAGAAGTCTGCCGACGTTGTGTTTTCTGCGGTTAAAAACGGACTCGTCGATTTCTACCGTATGGCCTGGGCCTCCAATCTGCCGGGGATTCCTAAGAAAATAGTCCCTGCATATATCACGGAGGAAATTTTTCCAATCCACAATTGTGTGGCGAGAACGTAATCCACATTCGCGATAGAGAGTTTTTGTAGATGCCATCTCGAACGCCCATAAGTATATTATTTTTATTATACATGCGATGGTTAGTCGGGATTTTGAGAAGAAGGTCCCAATCCTAATGGAGGTCCATCGACGACATACACTTCTACACCTCCAACCGTAAACGTCGGAAAGGCTTGTACACAATCCTGGCCAAAACGTAAACACCTTTTCTCTTCTGCCAACAATTTCCGTTGCTGACAAAAGTTTAGTGCAGCCTCTGGGGTCTGGAGCTGGTCAGTGGTCCGCAAGGTTTGTAATATTCATTATTTCGTCAGTTATCTTTTTAAAACAAATTTTTTTTTAACTCTCTTCAAATAAGCGTTTCTTGAGTTGTGACACTCTTCCAATTGATAGCGAAATTCTCGTCTGCTTAATCGGCAACGCTCGGTTTTATCCGGCTGTTGACGTCATGCGTCGGACAAAGCCGAGCAAATGCTGAGTTACGTCTGGTTCGTTAAATGCACAAGTACCCAAACCAGTCGTAAATTTACCGTTTGCATGGTATTAACCCCTGAACCCTCGCACTATTTTGTGCCAACTCACCGCCATCGTTTATGCTATGCTTACATAATGCGTTCGCGCATGGACGCGCGTAGTAAGGTGACTTGTCACATCGCGGAAGAATTTTTGGTACTTGTTACTCAAGACATTAAAAAATGAAAATATCGAAAAAAGTTTAAATTGTATGTATCCGTTATAGAACGAAGTTCTCCGAAAAAAAAAAAAAAAAAATTCACTGAATTTCATCAAGTAGTTTTTTTTTTTGTTTTTTATACAGCGCAAAAACAATGTTCGATTTTTAGGAAGAAAAACTAGTATTAAAGATGGGAAGGGAAGGGGTGTCAGCGCTTTAACTGGAGTTATCTCTCTTTGGCATTTCTAAAACTTAAAAAAAAATTTTTTTTTTTAATTTAAGATGGCTGCCTTCAACGCGCTCTCATAAAAACGTTTTTCCGCGGTAAAAAAAAAAAAAAAAAAACTACTTGATGAAATTAAGTGAATTTGTTTTTTTTTGTTTTTTTCGGAGAACCTCGTTCCATAACGGATACATACAATTTAAACTTTTTTCGATATTTTCATTTTTTAATGTCTTGACTAAGCAGACATTTAAAATAACAAGAAAGTTTTCAAAAACAAAAATGTGGTTCATTTTTCTGTGTTACGTAGTTTTTGATGTTTTTTTTTTAATTGATCTAAAAAATTAAGTTTTCATGAGCGGTTTACAAAACTATTTTTATTTTTCGTCTTTTTAATTTTTTTAAAAGAAGCGTCAGATAATTTAGTAATATTTTCTTTAATTTTTTTTACAGCTATTTTCCATTTCACAGCCTATCCTTCATTTACACTACGCGCGAGAATAAACGAAGGCTGTTAAATGTGCACTCGCGTACCAAACTGCCTTGGGTAATCTCCAAAAAATACCGTTAGGGCTTACAACATGGCCGCCAGAAGAGTCACGTGATCCGCCCCGGTTAATCCAAAACATGAATCGCCGTATTACTAAACCGGAAAACGCAAATTTAAAGCAAACTTTGACAAACAAGCATAATAATTAAGTACAAAAACAGTTTTTCAATATCATAATAATAAATAATTTATTTAGAACGGTCATTTATTTTTTTGTTGAGAAACAATCACAGTTTGTTTGTTTTTTAAAACAGTGTTTATAAAAAATATTTTATTCAGAGTTTTTTATTAAAAATGGTATTTAAAACAAGGTGTTCATTTTTTTTAAGATGTAATGTTATAAAAATATGATGTAAAAAAACAGTTTATATTTTTAATTTTCATTTTATAAATTTAGACAGAATAGATGGAGCGATGCAACAAATTAGCTCACAAAATTTATTTGGGCCGACTCTTTCACGTGCGTAGACATTTTGTAAACATTGTTTTTAAAAATAAAAAATAATACTTCTATTATGTTTTAAACGACTGTAATAGTTTATTTTGGAAGTATATTTCATAAAGAAAATTGACAACCCACTTTAAAAACAGAAATTACGAGTTTTATATATTTTATTCGCAGTTTTTTGTTGGGGGTGTCAAAAATCCCGCCTAAAATTCTGATACACCTAGTCGACCACTCGCCACTTGTTTGTTCTGAATAAAATACTTTTTATAAACACTGTTTTAACTAAAAACAACCTAAGATTGTTTCTCAAAGTTTGCCTATTTTTATAACAACATTATATCAACAAAAAATTAAATACAAACAAATTGTGATTGTTTGTCAAAGTTTGCCTTCAATGCTGCGTTTTCCATTTGCACGATTCATGTTTTGGATCAACCGGATCACGTGACTCTTCTGGCGGCCATGTTGTAAGCCCTAACGGTATTTTTGGAGATTACCCTGCCTTGTCAGTGTAGTATTGGCGAAAATTTAAAATTAGACGAAAAACAAGTAGTTTTCCAAATATTAAACCATGTAATTCTATGTTATCACGAATGGCCATTTTGTACGCGTAAGCGCGCACATAGCCTACGCAACGAAAACTGCTTTTGATATATAAATTAATTTAAAATTAATTACGTATCGATAATTTAAATAAAATATGACCACCATTAGTTGATTTGGTACTCCTGTAGTATTTTACCCACCGATCTTAGCCGAGCGTTGACGAACGCTTTCGGCGTTAACGCCGATGAAAGCCGAGAATTCGGAGCTACGGTGCAAGAACGCTAATGTGAATAGCAACAACATTACAAGGAAAAGATATTACACACACAGCAAAATCGATAAAATTAATACAAAAGATTTGGATAAAATAAATCACAAACACTTACCGTAAGTTTTTTAAAGTAAAATAAATTTATTTTGTTGAATATTTTTTTTTTTTGGTTCATTTTGTTTTCCGATAGCTTTTTTTTTGGGGGGGGGGTAAGCAACAGTAATAAACACTTCAATTTTCTAATGACTGTAGAGGCAAATAGAGGCCATGAAAAACGTCCCGTGTCGCAGCGAAATCCATTTTCGACAACGCGTATTCCTACACCTCCACGCAAAGCCGTCTTTTACTTGGTCCTTTTTTTTTTAAATTCACACTGTGTCTGGCATTTTGGGCAGGCGACCGTACCGATGTAGGAATTAATTTTCTCTCCTGGCAAAACTCGACGACAGCTTCAGCTTCAGTGGAGTGGAAGGTTGTTTCCAGCAGTCCTAGGTTCATAGTTCTTCCTTTTTTTTTTTATCGCTATGTGTGTAATTTCAATGAAAATTATTCGTCTGAGTGCTGCGCGTTTGTTTGAAGCGCCCTGATTGGCTGATAGAGTATCGTACCGCTCGCCATGTTCCGGCGTTTTCCGACGGATGTCGATCAACGCTCGGCTAAGATCGTGAAATCGGTGGGTAAAATACTGCAGGAGTACCGTTGATTTTTGCTAGATTTTTAAAATACGGGTGTGTTTACGGCTTCAAAACGATCACTTATACAGAACGTTGTTTTAAAGCGTCCATAATGTAAATACGATTTTTGTCTCGCATTTTCATTATTTTTGTAAGCTGTAAAAAAAAAAATAAATAAATAAATAAAATATTACTAAATTATCTGACGCTTCTTTTAAATGGCAAACAATAAGATTAAAGTAAATGAGTTACATATAGAGTGTGGCAGTGTGGCACGCGATGGGGGTACCTGAAGAAAAATTACAATATCGCATTTTACTTTTTTTTTCTTTTTTTTGCTGTTATAAAACTTTGAGTTGAAAAAGAAAATCATTTTTTCTTACAATTTTTACTGAAATAAGATTACCTCACTTAGAACAATGAAGTTCCAATGTACAATGCCTCCCCACGGGACAGTTAGACACCAGGGTCATTTTTTTAACGTGGAGAAAAGGTACAAAAATAAAAAAATTGTCTCAGTTGTGAAGGATTTGTTCTCTGTCAGTGCAAGACAGGAGTCCTCCTGCACTGACAGAGAACAAGAAATTGAAGTGCAGCAACTGCAGCATCTGAAGAACAGATACTACACTTTGATCTTGTCCCGAATGCCAAGTGAAAATCTCAAACTATTAAAAAAAAAAAAAAAGTTTTGTTGTCAAAATCGTAGGTCCAAGGATACACTAGGGGAGGCAACTTTTTACCTTCTTATGATAAATAGCTTCCCTTGATTTATTCAATAAATGGTAAAAAGAAGTTTTTTTCTATTGAAAGAATAATAGGTTTATATATTAGATCCTCTGTAATAGAAATATGGAGTACCTATTTACAATGTCTCCCCACGGAACAGAGTTAGACACCAGGGTCGTTTTTTAACGTGGAGAAAAGGTACAAAAATAAAAATTGTCTCAGTCGTGAACGATTTCTCCTCCACTGAAAGAGAACGAGAAATGGAAGTGTCACATCTGAAGAACAGATACTACACTTTGATCTTGGCCAAAAATGGAGTAGATCTGGATGCACTAAAGGATTGCTGATGGAAACAAAAATCATGAAAAGACAAATGTCTTTCTTAGGACATACCGTCAAAGAACATCTAGTAGACTGGGAGAATCTAAAAAAGCTAGGTCGGCTATGACGTATTTTGATGAACAGTTGATCGATTGGATGGGATTATCGTCACGAGTTGAACTGTTTCAGGCTATGGATAGCCGCCCGCTTTGGGGAGCTATGGCGCCACTACCGCGAGGTCGCCGACGCTGCTGCTGATGATATAACGTTTTGATTTTTTTCTACTCAAAGACTCAGGATGGGCGAAGTGTATTGGTGGGGTTGGGTTGGGTTGAAATTTGAGCGGGAAATTGTTATAAAGCTCAGGCAGGCCAGTGTTATTGTTCATAGTTACTTGATATTTTATTTTTACATATCAAGCGTTCATCCGCTCTTGATCACAAAATGTACCGAAATAAAAATGAAAGACGCTAAAAACATCTTTTTGGGGGGGTTTGTATTACTGTACAGTGTACACATAGATTCGAAAAAGTTGTCAAAAAACAAATATATAACAAATGTTATCAAAGGCAAGATAAGTTACTTTTCTGCCAAACTGGATATATTTTTTGTGTTTTTATTCAATGTAACATATTTATTCAGCTCGAAAAACGTACAGTGTTTACCGATGTATTCGAAAATTCAAAATGGCGTCTCACACCCTCTTTAACACCGTAAGTTTGGAAAAAGGTGTTATAAATAAAAAACTATACAAAATACTATTAAAAACCCGCCGAATATATGTCAACCTATGTCACGGTAACATATATTGAGCGAGTTTTTAACCGTATTTTATCCGGTTTTTTATTTATAACATCTTTTCCCACACTTACCGTGTTAAAGAGAGAATCAGACGCCATCTTGAATGTTCCAATACATCGGTAAACACTGTATGGTTTTCGAGCTGAATAAACATGTTACATTGAATAAAAACACGAAAAATATACCCAGTTTGGTAGAAAAGTAACTTATCTTGCCTTTGATAACATTTATTTGTTATATATTTGTTTTTTGACAACTTTTTCGAATCTATATGTACAGTAAAACAAACCTATTATTTTTACCGTTTATGGAAACAGATTCTGTTGTACTATTTTTTTCTTTCTTTTTTTTTTCTTTTTTTTTAAATGTGTTTAAAAAAAAAATTAAAATTAAAATACATTCTTCTTCCACAAACCGTAAAAATGATTTATGTGCCTTCGAACATTGTTGCAAGGAATGAACGCAGCCCAAAATACAAATTTCGAGTTTTTTTCCAATATCTTTTATTTTTATTTCGTTACTTTTTGTGATCAAGAGCGAAGGAACGCGTGAAATATAAAAATAAAATCTCATTTATAAATCTCTATATATATAAATATATTGTTTGTATTACTGTACACATAGATTCGAAAAAGTTGTCAAAAATCAAATATATAACAAATAAATGTTATCAAAGGCAAGATAAATTACTTTTCTACCAAACTGGATATAATTTTCGTGTTCTTATTCAATTTAACATGTTTATTCAGCTCGAAAAGCATACAGTGTTTACCGATATATTGGAAAATTCAAAATGGCGGCCGACTCTCTCTTCAACACGGTAAGTTCGGAAAAAGGTGTAATAAATAACAAGCTAGACAAAATACTGTTAGAAATTCGCTCAATATATGTTACCGTGACATAACTTGACATATATTCGTTGGTTTTTTAATAGTATTTTGTCTATATTATTTATAAACACTGTATGCTTTTCGAGCCGAATAAACGTGTTAAATTGAATAAAAACACGAAAATTATATCCAGTTTGGTAGAAAAGTAATTTATCTTGCCTTTGATAACATTTATTTGTTATATATTTGTTTTTTGACAACTTTTTCGAATCTGTGTACAGTAATACAAACCCAATATCTCTCTATATATGTCTGTCCGTCTGTCTCCATTTTTTTTCAAATTGTATAAATAATTTACGTAATTTGAGTACGAATTATAGTAACAGATTATAATCATTGCTATGTCTGTCATTTCTTTAGAGAAAAAAAAAGATAGCTCGATTAGAGAGGTTTTTCGAATTTGAAAATCTTAAAAAATAAAAAAAAAGCTACTGAATATTTATTTCCTGAAAAATATCTTTCGATCACGAAACGATTACCTTTCACAATCAACACTATTTGTCACTTTTTTTTAAACTTAAAAAGTTCTTGGAATTAATTACTGTGTACAAACGTCTATATGTAATTTCTTCGAAAATTTACCTATTATTAAAACCTATCGGTATTTATTTGCGTCTCCACAAAAGCAAAATGTGACACAAGATCGTTTTTAATGTAGAGGAAAACCAGCTCCCCAAAAAGGGGTACTCTAGAAGTAGGCAATAATAAAAATTACCTTAGAAGGGGTTCTCCCTTATTGACTAATGAAAAATTGAGTGTAGCAGCATCAGAACAGAAACTAAACTCGAATCTTAATCCAAAGGCCAAATACTATTTTAAAATTATTTTTAGCCTTTTGCCATCTATAATTATATAGTTTTTTTTTTGTTGTTTTTTTTTAATTAGTTTATATCAACATAATGATTACAACTCGACCTTTATTAATATATTGAATTCTTTACTGTACTGTTCTTAATTTCTCATATGACTGCCTGTCGTGTAATTGATAAGTTCTTAGTCTTGCTTTCAGTGTCGGTTTCGATTCCTACTAGTGCCACTCAAGACATTTTGAGAAAACTTAAAATTTTTTAGCATTTTTAAGCTGTAAGCAACAAGCAAGTCCATCTATTGCTTTTCTGTAGTGGAATAATATGAATATATAAATCGCTTAAATAATTAAATAATTCGTGCAAAAGAGGAACAAGAAATTTATTTTAAAGACAAAAAAACAACAAATTTACACAAAATAAATGTACAAAATAAATTTAACAATGCATACTTGTCCATATGCGATTTTCAAAAAAAACTTCTTTTTAACACACAAAAGGAAAACTATATATGACTCAGTTTGAGTTTTCATGCTTTTTTTATAAATAAGCAGACGACATTTTCTTTTTTTAACAGCATAAAACTTTCTGTGCTTTTAAAGCAAATAAGCTCTACAATAATGCAAGAAACAATTTCTTTCATGGAGAGTTCTTTTTTTTTCTTCTTAAAATTTGTAGAAAAGTCTATAGAAAAAAGTTCATTGTTTTTTTTTCTTTTATTCTTCTTCTTTTGAAATCTTGCCAGACAGCGGCAATTTTATGAAAAAACAAATTCAGAGGCGTCTTTTTCTCGGGAAAAATTTGATTATGAATCTGAAAAGGAAATAGCTGAAAAAAAGAGCCTAAATAGGAGAATGTAGCTTTTAATATTCTTTTTTTATTATATTTAAAAATTAAAATTCTTTCGAACTCAAGAAAACCTCCTTAACTTTCTTTTTTAGAGAATATTCTGAAACAATCGTTGTTTCAATTCTCTTAAATTCTTTTTAATTTATTATTTATCTCTTCGATAAATAATTAATATTTCTTCTTTTTAAATCTAGTCACTCTGACTTCAAAATATATATATCGGATCTTTATCCGAAAAATATTTCCCTCAGGGAAAAATAATAAATTTCTCTTTTTTCAATTTAGTAATTTTAGACTACAAAATATATATATCGGATTTTTTATCCGAAAAATAAAATAAAATTCCTCTGGAATCTTATTTCAAAATTCACTCTGTCAAAATATTTAATTTTTTTTACGGAGAATTCTAAATTCGAAATTCAATCAATTATTTGAGAACAATTTGTCTCGACCCTTCACTACATTTCTAGAAAGATTTTAACGAAGAAAACATTTTAAAAGGGTATCGATATTTTCTCCGGAGAGCAGAAAAAAAATCCGAACCGATCAGTCCAGAAATATTTTCCAATCTGATAAAATTTGTTGATTTAGCTTAAAACCAAAACTCTGTTTTTCTTTTGTTTACATCACGTGACACAAAACAGCCAATGAGAAAGCTAAAAAAAAGTCGTCTGTTGAATTCAAATAAACCCCTCAAATTCACAAATATTGGAAAAAATCTTAAATCTGTTTTAAAATAAATTTTACAATTTTTTCTTTTTTACTGAGCCTTTCTGTTTTACTTATTTATTTTTTATTTAAAAATAAAATTCTCAAACTCTCCTGTCAAAAAAAAAAAAAAGAAAGGAAAAAGAAAAAAAATTCCTCTTATTCAATTTTTTAAAAAGTTTATAATTGACCATCTTTTTTTTTTTTTATGACAATACAAAATACACCCTATATCAATACCAAAGATAGTCATCTTTGGATTTACAAATTCTTGAGATTTTTCTTTTAGGTCTAATATTAATTTCTGTAGTAGAACTGCTGGTAGCAGTTGCATTATCACTGTCTACTTCAGTAATTTCCTCAGGGGGAAGTTTCTATTTGGTGAGAATGAGTTATCGACAGCTCCAAAGGAAACAAATATTTGAGAGAATGTAGCTGAATATTGCCATCTAGTTTCTTAATATAGGCAGACCTCACACAATTGTCACTGCCAACTATAACCTCGACAACTCTACCTAATGATCAATAAGGTCTGGACTTGGCTGGATTTTTGATAAACACCACATCATCTGTTTTAATAATATTTTTAAAGTCAATTTGGTAAAGGTCACGAGATTGTTCTCTCAAACTAAGTAAATATTCTTGATGCCACAAGTTGTGGAATTTCTTAAGTAAGGAATCTCTTTTTTCCAAAATATCTATTAGATCAGATCTTTGAGGTAATTCATTTTCCAAAAAATTATTGTCAGCATTTAAAAATACAGAATTTTTATAATGAGGATAAATGAAATCATTAGGAGAAATGATATCCAAACTAGAATCTCCAGAACATCTATATGTAAGGGGGCGTGAATTAACAGAATTCTGAACATCAGATGATATAGTAAGCAACTCAAAATAATGTAATTTTTTTCGTTCCCACCAATTTATACAAACAATATTTTACTGTCTTAATAAGACGTTCCCATACACTTCCAAACCAAGCTGAATACATTGGAATGGTAAGATGCTTAATGTTATAAGAACTGAATTTTCCCTCAAATTCATCAGACACAAATACTTCTTTAATCATATTACCACTAGATATAAAGGAGCGAGCATTGTCAGAATAAATATGGGTAGGAATGCCGTATAAATTAAAGAATCTCACAAAGGCAAGAATCACGGCATGGGTAGACATATCGTTAACCAACTCCATATGGATTGCTCTCACCAGACAACCACAGTGGTCTGTGCAACCAGAACTGTAATGCTGTCCGAAATTTCCGAATGGAAACATCTCTTGTTATCAAATCAGCCGGGTTTTCAGCTGAAGGTACATATTTAAATAGGAGTTCAAAACCTTGACCCCCCCCTCAATTGATTCATGGATTCATGAATATCCTTCAGCCTATTTCTGATAAATATATTTTTTGTATTTATATCCTCGGACAACACCCAAGATAGAACTACTTGAGCATCAACTGCTAAAATGATTCGCTTTATTAACACAGAGGGAAGAATTTTCAACAACTTGGGAATACATTTGAAGGACATCAATTCCAAGGAAGGTAAAGTTCTCTTATTTGAGGGAGCCACCTTGGCTTTGGCAAATAATAAATTAGCTGTTCCCCTTTGGAAGATATAAACAGTAAACCCAAATGCCTTTAGTGTGGCATCACAAAATATAATTAAATCTAAATTAATAGACGTATCCATTACGAATCTGGGAAACCTCAAAGTGTTCAAAGAGAGCATCTCCTTAAATATCTTGCACCAAGCATCCTGGACATAAATGGGCAAGGGTTGATCCCAATGCACTTTTTTTTTCCACAAAAGACTGAGGAGTAATCTCCCTTTGATAGTAACAGGCAGGCAAAGAGACAAGGGATCATAAACACTAGAATTTTGTGACAATATTCCTCTTTTAGTATTTGCAGCCTTTTCCTCCCAATCGAGTGAAAGGTGCAGATCATCCTCTGTGGTGTTATATAAATAACCCAATACTTTCTCATAAGGGGAATAATGGGTAATATAGTTAGCATCTTTTTTCATCCTAGATTTCAATATTTCACTGTTAGAATTACATGATCTCAGGTGAAAATTCTCTTCTGACATAACCTGCCTGCCTCATTATATAAATTCAACAAGGTTTCTGGGGAATTATGAGTTTTAATGAGGTTGTCCACATAAAAATTATTGAGCAGCATTTCTTTTGATGGGGCATCCGGATATTTCTCCACATGATGCTTAATTATAAAATTAAGGATAAACGGGCTTGCCACAAAACCAAAAATAAGTATCTTGTAACGGAAACATACAATTTTGTCATCGAGCTTGAGAAAGAAACAATATCGATTCTGGTCTTTCTCGGTCTTCAACTTAATCATTAAAAAGGCACATCAGCCAATAAAACATGGTGATCTGTCCTAAACTTCAAAAGAAGATCGAACATGTCTGTGAACAAATTTACCCCGGGATAAACACAATCATTAATAGAAGGATGTCCACCCGTGCGCAAAGAACAATTAAACACTGGCCTTATCTTAGTTGTACTGTGATTATCTTCTTTTATTACTGGCCTGTGGGGGATCCATGTAAATTCATGAAAATTTTCAGGTCTGACATTCACTCTCTCAATTATCCCCTCCAATTCTTGTTCTAAAAATACATTGACATATTCTCTGTATAAGTTCTGTTTACTCAATCTGTCAACTACTCTATTAAGTACATTGAGGGCTACTCTATAATTAGAAGGAACAGATGCCAACTTATCCTCATCCCATGGTAAGTCCACATAATAACTCCCATCCTGATAATTTATGGAGTTCCGAAAGTCCTTCAGCTTATTAGCATCAACATTGCTGACTGAATCTTCTGAAATTCCTAAGTCTTCCAGGCTGAACATTCTCTCCAACTTTCTATCAACTGAAGATACAACAAAACTTTCGAAGGGATAAAAAAAAATTTGACTTGGGTTCCAAAACATAGTATACATAGGTCAAAGGACACTCGGAATAGCTGGAAATTATTTGGCTATAATTACAACCACAAGCTTCATTAGCCGATGAGACATAATCTAACCTGAAATTTGAGATACTGCCAAAAGGAACTAGTCCCTCTGACAACCTTAAGGCATTCCCCTCCATAAATTCTACTAACTCCACAGGTCCCAACACTTGTAATGCATCAACTCCCAACAACCCATGTACCTTCACAGTATCATTGAGAATGTCTGGAATATTAATGGATAATTTATGCTCATTTCTAGTCAAACTGTCAAAACAATCCCTCAAACCCGGCAAATGGAAATCCAAATCTAAATCATTATCAACAAGGAAAGGAACTTCAATTTCACTTTTGGAATATTTGACAAACAAATTCATCTTATCCAAACGTTTTTGAGAAGAACCCAAAAAGGTTTTAATCAAAAAATCCTTACTATTAGAATAATCATGTTCGAATTTAAACATTTTACACATCTCGCCGGACAGATACGAACGCTGGCTACCAGTGTCAATCAAACAATTAAAATTTAATTTAATATTATTCTTAGTAGCTGATATTTCCACCAGGGGCAAAATAAATTGGCCTTCTGCCTGCAAGCAAGGATTAGAGTTTACGGATGCTAGATCTAAATTGGGACACAAAAAACCTGCATGATCCCTTTTACCACACTTTTAACAAGACCTAAATAAATTTTGATTTCCTTTACACTTCTCGGTGGAATGATTAGGACTTGAACATTTTTTACACAACTTGAGGACAGTGCATTGAGACAATCTGTCCTGCAAAGTAGGATAAACTTTACAAAGGAAACCTGCATGACTATCAGTCTTACAAAAATTACATTTAAAGAATGTACCAGAAGATTTAGCATGAAAATTCTTCAGAGTAGAAATCTTATCCTGTGATTTATCCAGAACATTTGTTTTACAAAGAGAATGATTTCTAAGAGGCACATTAACCGAAGAAGCATTTTTAAAGGGAAATCTTTTCGGAGATCTATTCGTTTCTGAAGAAGTCTTATGGGGAAGTCTAACTATTTCTAAAGTCCTGATAATTTCGGTATAATTATCAAATATTTTGTTAAGGGAAGGATAATTATTCCCAACTATTCTAATTAATTCTCTTTTCAAACTAGATGGTAGTTTGTTAAAAATAATGTAACTAATCAATTTGTTCCCTGAGATGTTTTCTATCAAAAAATCTAATTGGAAAGAATTTCGTAATTCATAAATTTGAGATTTAATCTCTATAATAAATATTTTAACTGAGCTGATATCATAGTCATTAATCAGTTTTGTCTCAGAGATAGATTTGAATAAACTATTAATAATGTATTCTTTATCTAAAAATTCTTTGTTCAATATTTCCAATGAAAATTTGCATCGGAAACAGATAAGTGGCTAATAATTTTTGGGGCATAGCCATGCAAATGATTTTTTTCATAAAATCAATTTCAGAGCTTTATTTTTAATACTAATTATACAATTAGTAAACTCTTTTAAAAAATTCAAATAAGCTAGTTTATCTCTAGCTAGGACTTCTGGGTCGAAAATGGGGCATTTTAATTTAGGTGCCACATTATAATGAGAATCAAGTAATTTGGAATTATCTGTGGCAAAGGGAGGAGCATTCTCCTTCTCAAATTTTTCCAACATATTACCTATGAAGGCGGCTATATTATTTTGATCAAGTATAAAATCGTCGTCCATTCCGGACTCGAAATATCCATTAATTATTTGTTCATTGAGAGCAAAAATTTCATTGATTTTTTTTCTTTTTGTAAGGTAAATCCATTTTTAGAAATATCAGTAGAATTTTTAATAAATTCTACTATAGTCCCCACATCACTCTTCAAAAGGTCACATCTTTTTATGAGTAAATTTACTGTAGGGGAATCCATAATGACAAAACAATCTGAATAAACTTTAAGTCAAAAGGCTCAGTTTACAATCTTCGCTATGGAATTCTGTATGCAATGCTAAAGAAAAAAAATCTAAAACAAATTTCAAAGTTTAACGATGCACAAACTAAATAATAATAATGTCGAATTTTTCTTCGACACTATTCGTAAATTACACTTTTAATAATTCACGCGCAAAATACTTTAACAAAGTATGTATAATGAGAAAACTTAAAAATTTTAGCATTTTTAAGCTGTAAGCAACAAACAAGTCCATCTATTGCTTCTCTGTAATGGAATAATATGAATATATAAATCGCTTAAATAATTAAATAATTCGTGCAAAAGAGGAACAAGAAATTTATTTTAAAGACAAAAAAAAAACAAATTTACACAAAATAAATGTACAAAATAAATTTAACAATGCATACTAGTCCATATGCGATTTTCAAAAAAACTTCTTTTTAACACACAAAAGGAAAAAAAATATATTACTCACAGTTTGAGTTTTCATGCTTTTTTTATAATAAGCAGACGACATTTTCTTTTTTTAACAGCATAAGACTTTCTGTGCTTTTAAAGCAAATAAGCTCTACAATAATGCAAGAAACAATTTCTTTCATGGAGAGTTCTTTTTTTTTTCTTAAAATTTGTAGAAAAGTCTATAGAAAAAAGTTCATTGTTTTTTTTTCTTTTATTCTTCTTCTTTTGAAATCTTGCCAGATAGCGGCAATTTTATGAAAAAACAAATTCAGAGGCGTCTTTTTCTCGGGAAAAATTTGATTATAAATCTGAACAGGAAATAGCTGAAAAAAAAAGAGCCTAAATAGGAGAATGTAGCTTTTAATATTCTTTTTTTATTATATTTAAAAATTAAAATTCTTTCGAACTCAAGAAAACCTCCTTAACTTTCTTTTTTAGAGAATATTCTGAAACAATCGTTGTTTCAATTCTCTTAAATTCTTTTTAATTTATTATTTATCTCTTCGATAAATAATTAATATTTCTTCTTTTTAAATCTAGTCACTCTGACTTCAAAATATATATATCGGATCTTTATCCGAAAAATATTTCCCTCAGGGAAAAATAATAAATTTCTCTTTTTTCAATTTAGTAATTTTAGACTACAAAATATATATATCGGATTTTTTATCCGAAAAATAAAATAAAATTCCTCTGGAATCTTATTTCAAAATTCACTGAAATATTTTGGATTTCTCCCAAAATATTTTAAAACAAATTCTTACTCTGTCAAAATATTTAATTTTTAATTCTTACTCTGTCAAAATATTTAATTTTTTTCACGGAGAATTCTAGATTCGAAATTCAATCAATTATTTGAGAACAATTTGTCACGGCCCTTTGCTACATTTCTAGAAAGATTTTAACGAAGAAAACATTTTAAAAGGGTATCGATATTTTCTCTGGAGAGCAGAAAATAAAATCCGAACCGATCAGTTCAGACATATTTTCCAATCTGATAAAATTTGTTGATTTAGCTTAAAACAAAAACTCTGTTTTTCTTTCGTTTACATCACGTGACACAAAACAGCCAATGAGAAAGCTCAAAAAGTCGTCTGCTGAATTCAAATAAACCCCTCAAATTCACAAATGTTGGAAAAAATCTTAAATCCGTTTAAAAATAAATTTTACAATTTTTTTCTTTTTTACTGAGCCTTTCTGTTTTACTTATTTATTTTTTATTTAAAAATAAAATTCACAAAATTTTTTATCAGGGTTTTCATTCAGCGTTTCATTAGGTGTATCAGAATTTTTGTAGGAATTTTTGACACCCCTAACACGAAACTGCGAATAAAATATAAAAAACTCGTAATTTCAATATATACTCAATTTAAAAGTAACATATTTTAAAGTAGGTTTTGTTAAATATATGAGGGGAAACATTTTTTAGGTGTTCTCCCCTCTATTTCATGTTACAAAAACTGAACAAAATGAATTTAGGTTGATAAAAATTAAGGATGTATCGATTATCAAATTGGCCTATTACCGATTCCTTCGATAATCGGTCGATTAATAAATTTTTCAATGCCGATTTATCAGCAAATTTTGTTGCCATAAATGATACCAATATTAATTATATTGGAAAGGAAGACAAATTAACTCATTCTTTTGCCAGTGAAAATTTATTGAAGAGACATGCATCGCTAAACCATATCATCAAATGATGCGCTGTTAACACATTGACTTTTACAACTGCACTAAATTTGAGGCAAAAAGATGTAAACATATGAAAAATCTCTCTCCTTTTTCTTCCTATCAAATTAACATCATTATTTTTATTTTATTTTAAATTATTTGTCAAAGAAAATTATTTCATCTTTCAGTTTTCATGTTGAAGAATTGTACAGTAAATTGTGACGATGTGTGAACCGAAAATAAATCATTCTTTATCAGTCATACTCTTGTTCCGTATTTTTGGACTCTTGCTATCATTGCATATTTTTATTTTTTCTGGTTTAGATAATGTAGATTTTATTGAGATGAATTACTAATCAGATATCAGACATGAGTAATTTAAATATGTAAAAAATGAACTTAATATTGACAACAACGTTCAACCATTGTGGCAATTAGTTTTTGCTGGAAGTATTTTGATGGCAATCCCGAGAATAAGAATACAGCTGCTTGCAAATTATGTGAATCTATTACATCAAAGGGTGGCAAATCAGTAAAAACTTTTACAATGACTAATATGTTAAACCATCTTAGAAAAGTTCGTTAAAAAGAAGAAAAGGTTGTAAATAAAAAAAGAAAGCACAATGAATATTTAGGGACAAACTTTCAGGAACAAGTGGCAGCAACTACGAGCCTCCAGTGAAACACTAAACTACTATAGAATCAATATTGGCCATAAATGAAATTTGGTATATTAATGATCACAGGTCACAAGAGATTCATTATCTGATAAAAGAAATAATTGCTGTTGATAGTCAACCATATTTTGTAACATCTGACATTGGATTTAATAGACTTATTGCAAAACTTTGTTCAAACTACAGCATTCCTTCAAAAAAGTACTTCACTGTAAAATAATTTTCAACATATTTACAAAAGTAAAACAAAAGTTCAACTGTCTCTTGCTGAAATTAACAGCATTTCATGAACTACAGACATTTGGACAGCTACAACAGATAATGCTTCCTTTCTGAGTTTGACAGGTCATTGGTTTTCAAATGACTTTGAACAGTGCAGAGCTGTGCTAGAGTTGGTTCGTATCTAAATGATAAAAAGTTCTGTATGCCTACTTTCCTAGACCCATGATTAAAATGTTAATTTTAAAAGATTGGCATAGAAAACATATTTAGAAATGGATTTTACATCTACTTTTCACTGATGATCACCAGTATACACTACCATGCTGAGGGTGAAGAAGCACAAACATGTGTGGCAACTTTGAAACCAACTGATAAAAAAGTAAACAGTAAAAATGTCACAAAAGATGCTTTCGTCACTCCTAATATAAGAAGCCAGTAGGAAGTAAAGATACAATTATTTCTTATTCAATTTCGGCCTTCATTTTTAAGGTGTGAAAAGTGAGTATTAAATCATTTATAATAGAAAAATTGCACTGATGGTCAATTTTTAAAGTATCATCAAATAAAACTGAATAAAATGACAGTAAATATGAACATTCAATATAAGTCTATACGTGATGATTATTAGGCTGTGATAACAGCATATTATTTTCATTGTTTTGACTCTTAAGTATCTATCTGTTGATATCTTATATGTTTTTATATAGACTGATGCGTTTCTCGGTTGATTGACTGTCTCTTACTGTGTTAGATATATACTTGAGAGTCAAAAGAATATTCTGCTGTCACAGCCCTTTGATTATCATGGCGATGTAATTAAATAAATATACATGTTCAACATCAATTTAATTTGAATAAAAGTAAGAACTGCATATTATCAACAATAGATTTCTTTATACAATTTGTATTTCTTGGTGATTCTGTTGAATTCTTCGCTTGGCACTGATCACATTGGTCCATTTGAGGTGGTTACCTCAACTCCTTCCACAGTCAAACACATACAGAGAAAAAAAACTTTAGTTATCCTCCTTCAATGCCTGTGACACAAATCACTTGTTTTGTATTGTTTATTAATTTGTTAGGTGAAAGTACAGACTCGTTAGAAAAACACCCTCTCCTCCACATGTTAAGAAATGGGTTTCCAAAAAGTTCTCTGCATAAGTACTGTTAAAAAAAAAAAATTTTTTAACATCTTTATTTTATTTTTATTGACTTTGTTCAAGTTAACGTTGAGATAATTTACAAATGATTTATTTCTGGTTTGTGTGGACCGTTCTGTTTTACATCGAGTGCTCAGAAAAAGTCCCTTCTTATTAATGTTTATCAGTTTTAAAATAAGCAAACGAACCCGGCTGTTTTTCAGAAAAACAGAATATTTTATATCTGGTATACAGGGTGTCCGTAAAGTTACTATACAGTCTTACAAGTTACTATACAGACACCCTGTAATAAATATTAACTATTAATACAAATATAATACAATAAAACTGTATAGTAACTTTACGGACACCCTGTATATTAATCAGAAAGGACTTTTTTGTGGCATATATGTGAAGCAGAATGATTAGCACAAATCGGAATTTTTTAATAAGAAATTCATTCATATTTTTGATACAAGAATTTTCAACGCTATAAAATTTCTACCTTACCAATTTACTATTGGAGACTTGCTCAAGAAATTATCCAGTTACTGAATCTATTCGAAGAAATCACCAAAGAAGCAAGTCACAGAACTTCAACCATATCGATAAAACCTTTAATTTTAACTTTGAGGTTATTTATTTCAAAAGCTGTCCAATCTAATTCTGATATTTCTGACTTTATTGGAATCCTTACCATTGTTGAACAATTCAATGAATCAATGGAAACAAGATTTTCATCCCATCTAAATTATAAAACCTTGTGTGATTACTTTCCTAGATCCAAGATTCAAATGTAAATTTCAAAAGATTGGCATGGAAAACAATACTAAGAATTGGATTCTACATCTACATCTTCTACTGATGATAATGAAGCAGAATCCGCAGGATACACTTCTTCAAGCTCTTTTGAGGGTCAAGAAGATCAAAGTGAAAGTAAAACTATATCTCTTTCAAGCCTGTTTGATGAATTAGCTTCAAATAAACCTACAGTAACCAATCAAAACTTAGGGTAGGTAGAAGCTGAATTAAACCTGGAGGCTGCAACTACAACAAAAATGCAAGACTCACAATCTAAACTCAAAAAAAGTAAATCCTTTATGGTTAAGAGCACAAAAACTTGATCATTATGTAACTTTACCACTACTCGCAAGAAGTGATGATCCATTTCAGTGGTGGAAGAAGATACAGGAGAGCTTACCAATGCTGAGTGAATTGGCTTCAAAATATTTAAGCACACCACCTTTATCCGTGGAGAGTGAGAGATTCTTTAGTACAGGTGGTAATGTGTACGAACTTCTGAGGAACAGGCTGCGTCCTGAAAATGGAGGAATAACTTAAAGTATTCAACTTTAAATACTGAGAAGACTATGAGAGCAGAGGAGGCAGGTAGCAAGAATAGAAGAGGAAATAGAGCAGCAGCAGGTGCAGAGCTTCAGCTTATAGTTATTCACTTAAAGAATTACAATTTGTACTTTGTAGTTGGTTTGTAATTTTTTTTTCCCTATCTAATTGTTTAATTATATTAATTTAAGAATTAGAAATTGTATTTTGTAATTTTATTTAATAAAGACAATAAGCCATGATAATGGGGAGACATTTAATAAATGTTAAGTTAAAGTAGCAAGAAAGAGAAAAGTAAATAATCGCCGATTACGGCAAAGTAGCTGATTAGGCCAATTACTGATTACCTGCCAATTAATCAGTACACCCCTAATAAAAATTCCAACATTTTATAAAGCTGAAGAGTTTAAATAATTAATATATGGTAAAGGTGCAACGTTTTCTATCCTTCAAAAGTCCTTTAAAATTACTACTATTACAGCTTTTTGAGGGCGCTGAAAGTAAAAATAATTGATAAAATTCCAAGAATCAAGTAGTTTTCAAAATATGAAGAAATTATAGTTTAAAAAGTAGGAATCAGTTTTCTATATTAATTTAACGTAAAATGAGCACCCACTTTATGTACACCTTCTGTTTGGGGTAGGGGTTTAAAATCTTGAGTTTTAGGAGTTTTGGGGCGTGCTGGAAATGACTATCGCATTTAAATTTTTTTGCAAATAAGTAGTTTTCTGGATATTAAGCAATGTAATTCCTTATGTTAGTGGCGGGCGTTGTTGTACACGCAAGCGTGCATATTTTTGGTGAACGAGTTGCGACCTTTTTATAACTGAAAATCAATTCCAGAAAAAATGTTGAAGATGCCGGACTCATTTTATTTTTCTTGATTAATTTAAGGGCATTTGGTGCCTAAATTGTCATGTTATCTTTGAGACAATTTAACCTAATAAGTTAGATATTTCTTTCTTGATGTAATATCGTCTTTTCAGTCAGCAAAGATTTTTGGTTAATCACAACCTCATTGGATGCATCTAGATTGGTAATTGATTGTTGTATTATAAAACAGCTCTTCATGTCAAGGATAATTACTAATCTTCATAGAAGATTCTTCAACTACTACTTCATCAAGAAATTAGCTTAACAGAGATGCAAAATTACGCAACATATTTTGCAAGAAAAGAAAACGACCTTTAATGAAGCCATCAGGTAAGTGCACCTTTCAATTTGTTGTGTTTTAATTTTTTGCTCTCTGCCAAAGTTCTAAGCGATGCGGGAATAAAACTCTCACATTGTAATCAATTCACAGAGCTATAAAAAGCATCAAACATTCAACTATATAACAAATAAATATTAGCAAAGGCAAAATAAATTACTCATCTACCTATCTGGAACAGTTTTTACTGTTTTTACTCATTTTAAAACGTTTAATCGGTGCAAAAAACATACATAGTTGATTGAGTGGTATGAACAAGAACATGTCGGCGAAAACTCTAAATATTTGAAGTTCTGATAATGCCATAACATAACATTAAACAAAATACTTTTAGAAACCCACTGAGTATATGTTACCGTGACATATATTGGGTGAAAAATCGATTTTATTCTTTTTAAAACATCAACAAATAAGTATAAATATTTTTTAAAAATAAGGTTCTCTTGTAGGAGATATCTCCTTGATTTCTACTTTCGCTTTTTTTACTTGATTACTGAATTTTAAAAATTATTCTAGTAAATTAACTAACTATTTAATAAGCAAAAAAAGAATGTCGTAAAAATTGAATTTAACTTGAAAATAGTACGAAGAAAATAGCTTTTTAAATTTAGTAATTAAATAAATGGGAATTTTTACTGGATTTAAATAATTCGAAATAATAAAAATGATTTTTTGTTTCAATTTGATTATTTTTATTGTGCAATAATTTTTATCAGTTTGAAATATGTTAAACATTTAAAAAAAAACATTGTTAATGAAGGTTTTGGTAGAAAAAAAAAAGTCCTTTAATATCAGCCCGCTTCTACAAATTCAGAATAGGGGCATGTGAACGAGAAAAACAACAGTAGAAATCAGGGATACATCCCTACAGGAAAATCCAAAATATTATGAGGGGTAGTCTCTTTTTTTAACTGGGGAAACAAAACCAAACCAAAAAAACTGCTTCGCAGCAAAAGTTAAGTGCAGGATATCATTTCCCTTAGGGCGTGATGTTTTACCTCATTAAATTTATGCACCTGTCATGTAATATTTTGATCGTTTAATTTCACCCATTCTTAGTTCTCTGAATGCAAGGGTATGGGTTCAACCCACCTACCTACCAGACCTTTTTATTTTTCTTTTACACCTCCAAACACCCGGACAATGCCGGTTACCCCCGCTAGTCTTTTATAAAATAACAGTAACCAAGTAAAAGTATTTCAAAAAATATTATGGGGGTGTACTCTCTTCTAAAAACAATATCTCCTTCAAGAACACTCATAAAATGTGTTTTCAATCAATATTTGTTCAATAATGGCCTAGTATTCCTACCTAGCAAAAATAGATGAGTTTTCCATGGGCGAGTCTTCCTAAATTTGAAATTTCAATATTCCGCGATATAAAGTTTTAAACATAGAATTTTTGTTAAGGGTTTCCAATATTAAAAAGAAATATTTTCATATACTAGGAAAAAAGACTATTGGCAATGTTAAATTAGGAAATCTATATATATAAAAGCGAAAATGTATGTATGTGTGTTCACTTTTTCTGTATGTCAACAAAAGGCTTTTTTCAGAGAAGCGGTCACTCGCTTCACAACTTTTTAAAACTTTTTATATCACATATAAATCGTAATATCTCACAGTTAACAACGAAGCTCGACTGTCTATTTAATTTGCTCGATTTCGGGAAGATAAATAATCAATATTTGTCGCTTGCTGCATGTGGGTTAGTCTTTTTCCTATAACATCTTGGGCGGGGGGGGGGGGAAGCGTTCAGCAGTAAATGAATACTATCCCGCAGTCAAACTTGACCTCATTAACTCATTAAAACGGGCACCTGCTAAATCCAAGTAATTAAATAAATTCAAACGTGTTTCCATTAGCATCTCGCAGTGGGGCAATGGTTAACGTTGCACATTTTTTTTTTCACACTTCAATTTACAACTTTGCCTCAATGGTTCGGGTTCGATCCTCATATTTACTTTTTTTTTAACCCCCCCCCCCCCCCACTCCTGGAGTTTCCACACACACCTCCAAACATCCGGGCAACACCGGGTACCCCTCACTAGTCTATAATATAAATCTCATCTGTCTGTTTAAATGTATGTATGCATGTATGTATGTATGTATGTATGTATGTCTGCCTAAAACTTTCCACAGAGGTGACAGATTTTCATGAGATTAGTATTGTTTTGAAGCTGGACCCTTCGGACGACAAATATTGAAAAATTGGCCAAAAACATTAATTCCTTCACCCTCAACTGGGCACTTTTCTATGGGGTCGGTTTTTCACTGATATTTTCGAAAGTCATCCTCTATTTTTGATTGACTAGCCTTAATTTAAACATTCACCACTTCTGGTTTGGCAATGGCTGCAATAGCAAAGCTGCCGTTTTTTGTTTTTTTTCACGTTCTTTTCCTCCTTCACAGTACAGGTTCGAGCCTGACTGCCTACTACCACTTATTTTATTTTATTTTTTTGCTCAACACAAACTTCCAAACACCCGAGCAACGCTGGGCACCCAGGCTAGTCTATAATATAAATCTCACTTGTCTGTTTAAATGTATGTATGTATGTTTATGCCTAAAACCTTTGACAGGGGCAATGGATTTCCACCAGATCAATATCATTTTGAAGCTTTACCCTTCGGAAGACAATTATTGAAAAATTGGCCAAAAACATTAATTCCTTCACCCTGAACTAGTCACTTTTCTACAGGGAGGGGGCGTTTTTTTTTTGCTGATTTTTTTGAAAGTCATCCCTTCTTTTCGATTGTCTAACCTTAATTTAAACTTATGTCACTTCCAGTTTGGCGATGGGCGCAACAGCAAAGATGCTCCTTCGCGGTATGGGTTCAAGCCTGCCTGCCTACTACCACTTTTTTTTTTTTTTTGCTCAACACACACCTCCAAACACCTGGGCAATGCCGGGGACCCAGGCTAGTCCTAAATAAAAAAAACACTTTTGATCTAATGTTATGATTATAGAAGTGGCAACTTTATTTGAGCATCTTTTCCAAAAAGTTTACGGAGACCTTTAATTAACAGTCACGTTATTTACACAATTTTCGTCAACAGAGAACGTTTAAAATTAATTTAATACGATTAACTCTTGTCAGTGAAAAGTTTGTTGATTACCTTTTAGGTTTCCTGTAAATTTTGATTGTGTTTTGCATTTTTTTTTTTCCAGTTACATTGATATCATTAACAATAAGATGAACTAGTTTTTTTTCTTCTTCCTAATAAATGAGAAATCTTTTATTATGAACATCTACGATTTATTTAATGAAAAATAAAAATAATTTTAGCCTATTTTTATTTTTGTTTCTTTTTTTTTCAATGATTACTGTTAGAATGTATTTAATATTCAAATATTTAAAATAATTTAAATTAAAAAATTTCCTTAAAAATGATGACTATTGATCAACGACTATTGATCAGAATTTTACAAATGAAGCTCGTTGGAAATGTAATGACCTGAATTGTGTAGTGGACTATGTGACATTTGCTTTTAAGGTTGCACATTAAGGAGATCATCCATCATCCAGAACTTATTTTTGTCGCGGTTTTACAGCCGTAAAATGTTTCAATCATAGTTATTTGTTTTCCTAGTTTTGCATATGAATTACAAAATATCTGATATTTCCCCAAAACCTTTGGCCTTGATGAATGAGAGACTAAAACTTGCTAATATGGTTTCAAATAATCTGAAATAACAGCAAGGGGAGATGCGATTCCAAATATTTCTCTTTTAGTTTTCATACATGAAGTAAATTTCACAGTGTATAAGGATTATTTGATACTCGAGATATTCATAATCGTAGCCTATTTCCAAAAGAGAGGAGATATAATATATGAGAAATGTTTGGAATCAAGTCTCCCCTTGCTGTTATTTCAGATCATTTGAAACCATAGCAGCAAGTTTTAGTCTCCCCTCCATCAAGGCCAAAGGTTTTGAGGAAATGTCAGATATTTTGTAATTCATATAAATATATATATATATAGGCCTTTGTCTTGTAATTTCCTGCCCATTGGCTGATTAGGAAGTGCGCGGTGTAAACTAGGAATCTGATTGGCTAACTAAAAACTCAATAGAAGGTGCGTATATAAAAACGCGAGACAAGCACAACTCTTCGCATAAGCCTGACGAATCCTAGCATGGATAAAACCTGGAATATTCTGTGTAGCTTAATTGCCATATATATTTTTATAACTTACTACTCACTATATATATATATATATATATATATATATATATATATATATATATATATATATTATTAGTAGTGTTACAACTCTCCTACAGTTCACACTTGTGGACTGATCATGACTAAACCTGGCATGATGATGATCCCTCACCTAGAGATGGTGCACACCATTTTCCAACGTAAAAGTCAAGGTCATAGCCTATGTATATATACTCTCTTACAGCTCACACCACTAGACCAATTATGCCCAAACCTGACATGATGATGGTCTATGACTTTGGGATAGTGCACACTTTTTCAAGGTCAAGGTCAAAGGTTAAGGTTGGGATTTTGATGTATATATATATATATATATATATATATATATATATAAAGAATAATTATTGTGTAATTATAATTATCAAGTCCCTTTAAGAATACTTAAGAATGGGCACTGTCTGCGGAAAAGCCAGTCAACTAACGTCTATGCAATTTTCACAACTTCCACTCATTCAAATACCCTGGATTGTCTAATGCCTGCGGCCAAATTAAGTGTTTAATAGTTTTAATTTTCTCCATTTCCATGGGGATTGTAACAACCTAACAAATGGAGCAAAAGTTGGCTTTGTATATATTGACATTAAGATTATGTCTACATTAGCGCCATCAATTTTCAATTACTATACTTCTGTTACTTAATTATAATTATACAATTATTATTATTATAATTTTTTATGTAATATATATTATTGTAATACATTATTAGATTTTAGTATTATTATTAGCAGGAGTAGCTATTAAGATTATGTCTACATTAGCACCATTACTTTTCAATCACTTTTCTTTTATTATTATGATTATTATTATATAATTATTATTGTAATTATTATATATATAATATATATTATTATTATATTATATTATATTATTATTACTTTTATTATTATTATTGTCAGTAGTAGTAGTAGGATGCTATTAAGGTTATGTCAACATTAGCATCATTACTTTTCAATGACATTCTTTCTATCAGTTCCCAAATCACACTTGTCTATTTTACACCTGTTCAACGCAAAGCCTTTATGCCTAAGCATTTGTTTAGTTGTACAACTTTTGATGAGTAACCTAATTATTACAAGGACCATCTGTCTGGGTCACAATGGCACAACCTTTTTTTTGCTTCCATTAGATATTTTTTTTGTTATATTTTTTTAAGCCAATTTTTCTGTCATTACTAAATTCTGGCTGACTATGGAAGCATTCGTTGCGTCAGTCATGCAGTTCATAAAGGAAAAATAATACTCTAACGAATAGAAATAATCTTTTTTTCTCAACTGCTTTTTTTCCCCATTTTCACCCAAACAAGGCACAGTGCCAATTTGATGTAGGTGGCTACTATCAGGAACATAAGTTGCAGGGATACTATGTAGGGAGTTGAACAGCAAAGTGTATGTTTACATTACATTTGAACTTCTGCATGTCAGTACAGTTGGGAAAGCAGGAACCCGGAAGGGAGTTCCAGTGTGTAGCAGTTCTGGGGCAGAAACTATTAGAGTAGAAGGCCTTTTTACATTTAGGGATCACTACTGTGTAGGGGTGGGATTTTGCTGATTGGCAGGTTTGTTAGGGGTGTTTACATCACGGGGATATAAGTGCTTTCAGTTCATCAGAGCATCCACCATTAAAATACTTGTAGAACAGGCAGAGGGATGCAAAAATTTGTCGATGGGACTGAGATTAAAGCTTGGACCTATCAGGGTGGCAGCTCTCTTTTGAACTCTGTCCAGGAGCGAGAGACTAGTAGCAGGTGCACCAGCTCAAATGTGACAACAATACTCCATACATAGATGAATCGTTTTGTTTCAGGCATAGGTAACTTTCTAGCACAGAATAGAGAGCTCACCTTCATCACAGCAGCCCTGACAATGCTTTCAATATATTTGTCCAACTCATGTTCTCTGTGAACGTTAAGCTGAGTAGTTTGAAAGAAGTTCTTTCAGATAATGTATCTTTAGCCATTGCTATTAGTTGTTGAGAAGGTTTCTTCTAATTATTGAAGAAGACAAGCTTAATCTTGCCAGCATTGAATGTGACCATCCATTTTTGTCTCCATTCCACTACAGATTGAAGGTTTTTCCGCTAGTGTTTCTGCCATTTCCTTAGATATATGTTTATTTGTTTTCTCCTCGTGCCTGTTATAGAACGTGGTGTCATCAACAAATATACCCATCTCTGAGACAATTTCATCAGGAAGGTTATTTATGAATATTAAGAATAAGAAAGGTCTAGGGATAAATCCCTGAGGTACACCTGCATTTATATCATATTGTTTAGATGTATGATTGTTGAGGACAACCTAGATTCTTCTCTTATTTAAGAAGAATTTAATTATATTAAGTATTCGCCCAGTAATATCATATGATCTGATTTTCCTCAGAAGACCATCGTGCCAAACTCTGTCAAAAGCCTTAGATATATCTAGGGTTACTGCTTTATCCTCCTCTGCTTTGTCCAGTGTATGGTTAGAGATTACAGTTAGGATATCTGATGTAGAACGGGCTTGCCTAAATCTATATTGTTGGTCGGTCAGAAGTTTAGCAGCTGTAAGGTTAATTATGAACTCAAATATTTTGGTGAAAAGAGGGAGGAGGCTAATGGGGCAATAATTTAATGGGCCAGTTCTTTCAGCAGAATTCTTGTAAACTGGTACCACAGAAGTAGTTTTCCAGCAGTCAGAAAAGCAAGATTCGTTAAGGCATTTGTTGCAAAGTTTGGAAAGGACTGGAGCAACCTCAGCAGAGCAATTTTTAATAGCACAGCTGGGATGAGATCGGATCCACATGCTTTTGAGGTGTCTAGGTTTTTTTTATAATACCATGCACCTGAGAAGGAATAATTTTCAGATCATCCAGTGTGGCGTCAGTCCGCAAAAGAAAGTCAGGGAGGGAGTAGTTTGCTGGGTCCAATGTGGACTGGTAAGCATGTTAGCTGTCATGGTCGCCGTGCAAATAACCTCATGATTGTTGGATAAATAAATGTTCAGTATTTACACAAAAATAATCATTTTTTTTTTTTAAAGTTTGTCAGACAATTTTTGAATTTAGGATTACTTAAGTAAAAACTAATCAAAATGTTGATGTGTAATCTGAAACGTAGAGCGTTAAAAATGTTTGCTTATATTTGGGCCTAAATTTGCTTTCGGCAAGCCAATAAAGGCGATCGCAGAACGATTTTGCACCGAAAATCATTAACGAATGCGTTGAACTTCCTAAACTATTAGCTAGAAAATCTAATGTTGCCTTGTGACTTTTGTGTTTGATTAAAATGAAAGGTTATTTTATTTTTTATCATTTCGATTTTTTTTTTATTTTTTTTTTTAATTACTATTTTGATTAAATTCCTTGTTTGCTTTTAAATAAATATTTTCTACACGCCGGCAACACTGGATTCATCAACTACCAAAATTTTTTTTTTTTTTTTTTTGCTTTTTAATTTTTCTTATTTTTGATTTTGTAACTATGGCTTCTGATGACAACAAAATGCAGCTACTCACTGTAAATTATACGACAACAACTTTCACGTTTCGCCGGTGAACGTTGATAAATTTGCTGCCTTTAGCATTTCTCACTATGACAAGTGTACACATATAAAAAAAAATGAAATAAAAGGTTTATTAAGAAAAAAAAAATCTAATTAAAAAAATTAATAAGAACAAAATAGTATTTTTCATCATATATATAGTTTTCATCAGACTTTTTATTTTTTTTTTTTTCGATTTAATTTTCTTTTAGATGAATTATTTTTCGTTCGTCCATTTTGCTATTAATGTCAATAGGACGAGTCGTCAGGTCAAATTATTGATTTTTTATTTTTGTATGTCTATGTGTCTATTTTCAGCACAGCTAACTAATTACTATCGTTTTTTTTAAAGTATTAATAAATATATAAAAACAATTATAAAAACTAGAAATAAAACAACTAAAAATGAAATAATTATTAATATATATGATGAGATAGCATTGTCAGAAAATCGCCATTAAAAATGCGTGATAAAAACTTGAATAATTAGACTTACTATCTTTCGAAGCTTATGTGAGAAATTCCATAGCAACGCCATTTTGTTTGTCCGCCTAATATGATTTGCTAGACGGTCTTTGATGGGTTCAATTTGAATTCGCCGGTTTGGCGCTAATTTTGTTACATGTGCATTTATTTTTCAGTCTAACAATGAACATGGAACTAAAGACTCACAGCGGTGCTCTGTTATAGAGTGCCAGGATTTTACCTTCATTGGACACCATGCAGTGGGTGGACAAAGGACATTTCTCTAAATACAGAGACAAAATAATTGCTGAACTTATTTTACCCAATGAGGATATTCTACAGTGTTTGGCATGTATATTTGATTATAGGAAATTATTCCTATTTCTTTCAGAGACAACGAGGTCCTAAAATATGCCATATTGGGTGACAACATTCTCGCCGTGATTACTCATGTACAACATGGATCCTTCTAAAAGGAAACCTGAACTAACATTCCCACAGAGGAATCAAACTAAAGGCTCCATTGCGTATGGATAGCAAATTCAGCCACTGTTTTTGCAAGAGATTTACCGTGAACCAAAGAACTTTCATTTATTGATACATCTTGAATAAAATTTGAGTTTTAAAGGTATGGCTTTTGTTTGTAGAGTTTCATTTGCTATCTGCATTGGGTGTGTAGGGAAGAAATTTCTTACATTTATAACTAATTGAAAAATGAAATTCAAACCCTAATTCTTTTTCAATAAAAGGAGCATATATAAATCTGACGTGAGAAAATTAATTATTTTCATTTTAATAGACATGAATGGGGGGGGGGTGAATTAAAAAAACGTTTGTCTAGAATATTATATTCGGTTTATTGGAAAGAGCCTAAATTTTCACATTAAACCTGCAAATATTGTAAAAATTGAACCGATAGAGAAATTTTAATAGATATTTAAATTGAAAAAATTGAAAATAAAATTAACTCGTGAAATTCAATTCATTTTATTACGTAATAAAAATGGTTTCTGAATCCAATGGTGCACTACTACACCGTTCAATACTGTAAAACTGAAACGAAGCTGTTCTGCTTGAAAAGAGCGCCATTTTCTTCTTATTCATATTTATATCGATTCTTTGCTTTAAAAAACTAAAGTAATTACGTGTTTAGTTTTTTAATATCCCATTTTGCTGTTTCGGATTATTTTACTAAAGTAAGTAAAGCTTCATTATTTTTCAAAACTGTTTTTGTTTCTTTGTTTTTCGATATTTCGTCGATATTATTTAGTAAGAGTGTTTAACAGAAAAGCCAACAAACGACTACCCGAAAAAATAAATATACAAGAAATAAATGTTACCATAGTCAATAAAAGTTCAGTTCATGTTTTTTTGTTTTGAAATAGTTTTTAATGCTCTTTACTTGAAATAATTTCAGCGAACCGAAATTAAAACGAAATTTGAAGCGATAACTACTTAAATGAATTCTTATATAAACTACACATGCTATAATCGAATATTCCTCAAGCACAAAATAACGGAAAACATTAAAATATGTTTATAAATATTCCTTACATTGACGGAACTCTCTTAAATTGTTAACACAGAATGCTCAGGTGCTCCACCTTCAAATTGAAAACGGGGCTGTCCATTTCAAAGTCGCTGCCATTTTGAGTTTTTTTAAACCGGTTTGTGAATTAAAAAAAAAAAAAATTCTTTTTACAAACTATTTAAAAATACAAACCAATGAATTTTTCTACCATAAAAGTAACTTTTATTTACTAGGGTAACATTTATTTCTTGTATATTTATATTATTATATATATAACATTTTCTCTTTGCAAGGAAACATCATTTTGTTGGTCACTCTTGGATATGAATGGAAACAAAGTTGATATAAAAAAATATATTTTTGCGAAAATTATCTTTACTTTCATCATATTTTGCTTAGAGTAAAATTTTTGAGTATCAAAACCTATCTCTTTATAACCCCCTCCTTTTCATAACCTATCATACTTTCATCAATCACAGTCCATTTTCTGTAGGCTGTATTTGAACCCAGTTAACGACGAGTACTTCTGCTAAATAACATTTTAGCGTGAGTAATGGTAATTGGTAATACGAAAGGGGGAAGAAAATTCCTTTTAAGAAACAAAATATCCAGAATTTTACATCTAATGGCTTATATAAAGATGCGAAAAATCCGGTTAACGTTCATAAAAGAAAGCATTTTTTTACGGTAATTCTTTTTTAGCACACCAGCACACCAAAAAGTACGCCATGTGCTAAATTTTATTCCATCATAAAAACAACTTTTTACAGAAAAAAAAATTTTTTTTTTTTTTTTTTTTTTTTTTTTTTACGAATCGCAAATAAACATAAAATTATATAATAAAAACCGTGTTTATTATTTTTAAAATCCAACAATGGAATTGAAGTCAATGTTTTCGATTGTAAAACAAACCTAGGTTTTTTTTTTTGGATAAATCTCTGTGTGGCATACCACTAGGTATGTCAGAATTTTTTGGGAATTTTTGACACCCCTAACACTTCTATGTAATGCAATCGATTGAATTTTATGAGTTAAATTGTTTAAAATTTTTTCACTTTAAAAATGTATCAAAATTTTTCTATTGGTTCAATTTTTACGATGTTTTCAGGTTCAATGTAAAATTTTATGTTCTTTCCAATAAATTGAATATAATATTCTAGACAAGCGGTTTTTTTATTCACTCCTTCCCCATTTTGAAATATCTATAAAAATTTTAATAATTAATTTAATCACCAAAGTTTTATATATCACAAATTGAAGATAAAAGATCAATAAATAAAATAAGATAATTTAAAACAAAAAAAGAATAGTTATTTGCATATTTACCTGTAAAGTCCAAAGTTTTAAACCTTTTTTTTAAACCACCTTGATTTTTTTTAAGTGAAACCTTATAATCTTTTTATATTGTCCAGACAATTTCGTACAATTATAACAATTTTTTCTATTTCATTCAATGTTCTTTTTTAGATATTTAAAAAAAAATTCACTCTGTAAAGAAGAAATAAAATATGTTAAATCAAAAACTCATGTATTTCTTTGATAGAAGAAAAAAGAATTGAAAATTGGTCGAGTGGTTTGCGTTCAGTTGTCGAAAACTGATGAGTGAAATATGATCATTTTTTACGTACGGTAACTGATATCGACCAACTTTATCGACTTCAAATATCTAATTAATTACAAAAGGGAGATAAAGGGAGATAAATTAAATGTTTGTTTCTTCATATAGTTACTATCGAGATTACTTTTGAAATGTATTTGATCAAATGTGTTGGTTTTTACGTTTTGGAAATAATTATTGACGTCCCTTTGAGGCATCCATATTTGAAAACTTGAAAAAATTGAACAAACACCGCTTGGCTAATGGCAGCTAACGAGTTGCGAAAACGCAGTTTTATGGCACCCTTGCTTAAAAAAATCCTTTTATTTATAAAATACATGGAATATAAAATTTAAATATGGACAAATTCTTATAAATGAAGAATGGAAGCACCCACTGCTTAGTATTTTTTATAGGTAAGTGATTTTTTGGTATTTATATACATTTATTAGATTTGGATTTAGTTAAAACTCGTTGAATTTTGTGAAATCTTTTTTAAAGAAAACCGATAAAAAATATATTGTATATTTTTCGATTAAACCTTTTATTATTTTAAAATTTGGGCTTTGCTCATTTTATTGAAAAAAAAAAATTAGGGATTGAAATTACATTTTCATTTTGTTATAAGCTTCGAAACGTAGAGAGTCTAATTGATCAAATGTTTATTCACTACTTTGTAATGGCGACTTTCAAATAACCTCTTTACAAAATATGTCTACAATTTCAATTGATGATTAAATTCCTTATTTTAATTTTCACAGAAACAAATTTCATCATTACATTCTTTTTCCAATAAACAGATATCTATTTTGTGTGAGCTAAACAATTGCGATTCCACATTCCTTATTTTCAATAAACATTCTGTATTTATTTTAACTTAGGATTGGAATTTTCAATTCCAAACCTAGCTAGGTTCATAAGAATAGTGGTTGATGGGCAGAAATCAGAGGCCTACAGTATTAATGCTGGAGTACCCCAGGGGTCCATCCTGGGCCCAACTCTCTTCCTGATGTACATCAATGGTCTCCCAAAACATATACTTAAATCATTCGTTGACATCCATGCTGATGATACGCCCATCTATGCCAACACATCAAAGTAAATGACAAAGTTCTCTCTAATTCTCTCTCCTCTGATCTTGGGCGCGTGGTACAATGGGGGAAGAGGTGGCTGGTCACTTTTAATGCATCTAAAACCAAGCTTCTATCTTTGCATCATTAACGCTCTGATCCCCATCTGGCATCAATTGAAATGGATGGCTCTCGTCTTGGGGAGGCTCCATGTTTTGACAAACTTCTGGGTTTGACCTGCACTCCTGATCTGAAATGGAACACGTACATCAAATCTGTTACCAGGGACGCTGGGAAAATGGTGGGATCCTTCTACCGCTCCAAAAGATATCTCACTACTAATGCAATTCTCTATCTGTATAAAAGTCAAGTACATCCAAGGATGGAGTACTGCTGTCACATCTGGGCAGGAGCTGCTAAAAACAGCCTATCCTGCCTTGACAGAGTACAAAATAGACTTTGTGGTTTGGTGGGGGATGCCCTTTTCTCTTCCCTGCAGCCTCTCTCCCACAGAAGAGACGCTGCGAGCCTGTCTTTGTTTTATCGTTATTTCCATGGCAAGTGCTCGTCTGAGCTCCAATATCTCGTCCCCCCCCTCGCCAATCTTTCATGAGAAACACCCGTCTGGCTGAAACTACTGTCAATAGTTTTCTCCACTCTTTATCTGTGCCTAAATCCAAACGTATATTTCATGAGCAGAGCTTCTTTCTCAGAAGTTCACGACTGTGGAACTCTTTTCCGTTCGCCTGTTTCCCACCTGACTACAACTTGGATGTCTTCAAATCCAACATAAACAAACTCCTGACAAACCGCCCCCTTAAGTAAGACACTCTATCAAATCTCCAATACTAATGATTACTACAATACTATCTCATTGATTACTATACACGCAATAACCCTTATCCCTGAGTGGCCTCCAGGCCTTGATAAGTGGTGATCCCATGTAAAAAAAAAAAAAAAAAAGCTTCGCAAGTTCGAATCCTTGACTATCCTATTCCATATTTACATTTAACTAGTAACCTAGTTTTTTTTTACTTACATGAAAAGGGGACAGCCCTTATCATGTAACAGGTAAATGTCTAAACATTCTTGTAAAAATAAACTGTATTCAATTTTATTTTTTATAAAAAATAATTCCTCAGTATGCCGAACATAATTTTATCAAAGTCAATTTTGTTTAAGAAAAAAAAAAAAAAAAGAAGCCAGCTTCATACCCGGTGCATAAATTTTGATTTTTAAGAAATAATAGACGCGGTTTTTCATATATATTTTTATGCTCATTTGCTAGGTAAATGTCTAAACATTCCTTTAAAAACAAACTTTATTCAATTTTATTCCCTAGAAAAAATAATTCAGTTGTCTGGTACGCCACACAGAGATTTATCAAAAGAATTAGTTTTGTTTTACAATCGAAAACATTGACTTCAACTCTGTTGTTGGATTTAAATAATAAACGCAGTTTTTAATATATTATTTTATGTTTATTCACGAGATAAAAATGTAAAAATAAGTTTGTTTTTTTTTCTGTAGAAAGTTGTTTTTATGACGGAATGAAATTTGGCGCGTGGTGTACTTTTTGGCGAGATGGCGTGCTAAAAAAGAATTACCCAACCGCGGTAATTTTTTAAAGGTTATGCCAAGTCTTGTCCGGGCCTTTCGGGGCCTGGGCAACAAGTGTCAAGCAAAGACCATATGTGGGGGAACCTCACATATAAGTTATTAGTCAATGTAGGGGAAACCCTTCATACCAATTGTCACTATCCAGCTCCCCAACTTCCCGGGGAGTTGGTCCCCATTTCCCCAAACTCTCCACATTAAAAAAACGGCCTTGTGTCTAATTTGCTCAGTGGGGAAGCAAATAATACATACTTCTGTAAAGCAAAGTTTATATTCAGACAAGGAAAAATCAACTGGATAGGTAACCGACTTCATCGTTGGTTAAGTCAGAAATAGTTGGTCAAAAAATGATAATTAAAAATTTAGGTCAGTTAAAACTGGAGTTGCCCGAATTTATAGGTGTCAGTCTCGAAACCGGATGTGATCCAGACATCACTCGTGCATCAACGTGTATTGAAAAGATTTACATGGTCAACAGAAGAATGGTAAAAGGGAAGGGGGCCAAAACTATGATTAGCTGTGATAGAAACTTAGCTGATTAAAGTTATAAGCCTGTCAGCGAAATGGGAAAACGTCTACTACTACTACTACTACTACTACTACTATTATTAAAATAATAACATAAAAAATAATACTGAATAATAATAATAATAATAATAAAAATAAAAATAAAAATAAAAATAAAATAAAAAATAAAAATAAAATAAAAAACATAAAATAAAAAATAAAAATGCCTCCCCGCGGGACAGTTAGACACCAGGGTCGTTTTTTTATTTTGAAGAAAAGGTATAAAAATAAAAATTGTCTCAGTCGTGAAGGATTTCTCCTCCACTGAAAGAGAACAAGAAATGGAAGTGCCGCATCTGAAAAACAGATACTACACTTTGATCTTGGCAAAAAAAAAAAAAAAAATGGAAATTGTAGTAATGGTAGTTGGTAATCTTAAAGACTCAAGACTTAAGATATCAATGATAATAATGGTAGTAAACTAGGTACGAGCAAAAATGGTGGAATAAAGATAGGGGGACATAGTTTTGAAAGCTGATTTATCACTATTTTTTTTGAAAGCTGATTCATCATAATTTTGAAAGCTGATTCATCATAATTTTGAAAGCTGATTCATCACATTTTTTTTGTAGGTTTCCGATTACTTTTTTTTTAAATTGTATTTGAAAGATTAAAGACTAAACTTAATTTCCATAAGGGGAAAAATATTTGTAGACATGAAAAAAAAAAAAAAAAAAAGTAATAAAAATGTTTTCACTGCGAACTAACCAATTGAGCTAAATTTTGGAGTTAAATTCATTGTAAAAATCCTTTAAAAGATAAATATTAGTTTTCTGGGTCTATTTCAAAGATAATTAGTAAAGTAAAGTCCTAAGATATTGAATTAAATAAATAAATAAATAAATAAAAAAAAAACAAAAAAAAACACCTTGTTTGTACTAAAAATAGCTTAATTAGACCCCAAATCGAGTGATTCTGCTGTTCGCAAAAGCGCAACCAACTAAAGTTTTGTAAAGACGGAATATACGGAAGCCCAAAATTTCAGACAGTTGAAAGACTGTGAAAATGACGTCATGTAATTAAAAGTGAGTAAGCGGGGATGCTAGTTTTCTTTTTTCCCAGACGTGCATCCGTACATTCATATTCTGAACGTATAAAAATGTAGCATTTTTACCGTTTTTTAATTTAATTATTTTTCTATGTTTCTGTTTTTAAATTATTATTTTTTTTAAATTCTTGTTCAATATTATTTTTAAAATTATGTTACGCCGAAAGTTTCACATTCATTTAAGCAAGTAAAATATTAAAATCTTGCATATAAAAATTATGCGAAACCTGTAGTTAAAAAAAAAAGTAGAAATTCTTTTTGCTATTATAATTTTTGTGTGTGAAAATATTAAATAAACAATGCTTCGTTCGAGAAATTCATTTTTCTTCGAGTTATATCGAATTCATTAATAAAGACTTTAGGGGCTTTTATCGTAATGTTCCTGTAAAAATTAAATAATTTTTTTTAATTGTAATAATTTACGATGCTTTATTTTCATAAAAAAAGCAAAAATAAATTAAATTCATTTTTTTATTACTGAAAACCATAACTTTAGTAAAGATATTTTTTGTTTAAACAAAATAATACATTTCCACTAAGATTTAAATAAAAAATTAGTTCAATATATTCCGTGATTATTATTTGATAAATACTGAAAATTTCATTAAAATTGGTTATTTCCTGAGTTTTGGTGAATTTTTAAGTAAAGGGTAAGGTCAAAATGTATATTCATTTTGAGCATCGGCATACATTTTGCACGTACCTATAGTAAACAAGCTGCTCGTGCATGGCTCCCCCTTTGGTGCTGCATGTGAGATTATGCCACAAAAAAATAGTGAAAAAATGATGAATGTGAGAAGTGTGAAGGGCCAACGTTGCCTTCACATTTTTACCAAGTTTCAGAAAAATCTAATGGATGAGGGTGAAAGTTATGGCATAAAAAGTGTCATTTTTTGCAATTTGGAGGCATTTGTGACCCCTTTTGAGCTCCTGGGAATGCTGAATCCCAGTGAAAATGGACAAACAGTGCAGTTTCACGTCTTAATACATGTATATTTGAATTCAGCACCATGGAAAACCACTATATAGACATACATATCAAGTTTTTGAGTAATATGAAAATAGAGCTCCAAAAAGACATGTTTTTTAGCCCTAAAAGTACCATAGAGATGCAAACCAGAATTTTTCCAGGGTCACCCATACTGAATTTATATTAAGAATAATGGCCTTCACATCTTGGCTAAGTGTCAAGAAAATCTAATGGATGGATCAAACGCTATGGGGGGGAAAAATTGTAATTTTTTGCCATTTTTGGGTATTTTTTACCTCTTTTGAGCCCCTGAGGATGCTGAATCCCAGTGTAAATGGATAACGGTGCCGTTTCAGGCCGTAACACATGTATATTTGAGTTGACCACCGTGAAAAATCACTATATAGTCAGACATATCAAGTTTTTGTTCAGAAATATGAAAAAAGAGCCAGAAAAAGGGGCGTTTTTAGGACTGAAAATCTCTGGGGATGCAAACCAGAATTTTGCTAGAGTCACCATACCATGGCTACCGAGAGAGCAGGCCAATGAACATGACAGCATGACGTCATTACCAGATCAACATGTAGGCAAAGACATGAAGATGTCTAAAGTTTCCGGTGTTCAACCATGTGGCCATAAAAAATATTTTTCGTTGCCTTATATTGTGGCTGTTGTAATTATATGTTTTTTATTTTCCGAAAGAGAAAAAACAGTTCTCCATTTAGATTATTATTGTTGTTGGCATCCTTCCGTCTAGATAGACGATGGAGAATCGCGCCTGAAGGTTGTCATGAGTGGTGGCAACTGTTGCTGTGACTGAGCAGACCGATGCGGGAGTGGCAGATTCTGTTGCACTTCCCGCAGGCATACCCTCTGTCATGCTCTGCCGATGCTGCTGCTGATGTCATTTTGCGCCTGCCTCTCTAATCCTCCCACTGTTCATCTCTTCTCTCCTCGCTCAGTCAGGCAGATTTCTGGACTTTAACCCTCCAGGAGTCACGGTCTGCAGCATAGGATTAGAGGTCAACAGGGTTGATGTTGCCGGATTTTAAGCCCCTTTTGCACACATCCTTAAATCTGAGGAATGGTCTACAGGTTGGTCTCCTGCCGGCTAAGAGCTCGCCATACAGGGTCTTTGGGGATTCGGCCATCTTGATTGCGAACGACGTGCCCCAGCCAGCGCAGACATTTCTGGGAGGGGAGGGGAGAGAGGAGGGCAAACATGCTTGGAAGATTTGCTTTGGCAAGAACATATTTGTTCGGAATGCGGTCCTGCCATGTAATGCCGAAGATCTTTCTTAGATTGCACAGATGGAAGGCATTTAGTCTGCGCTCTTGATGCTTGTAGAGGGTCCATGTCTCACTGCAGTAGAGTAAGATGCTGAGGACACAGGCTTGATGTATCCTCATCTTTGTGTTTATGGTCAGCATGTTGTTACTTCACAATTATTACAATTATCATAATTGCACATTGGGATAATTTTAATCTAACAAAATATAACGGTAAGTGAACTTGTTTTATTTCTATCGAAGGAACTTTTATTTTTATCAAAGGAAGTCAAATATTTTATTTTATTTATTCTTTTAAACTGCAAAACAAACAATTTTTATATGAGAATCATAACTCAATAACTTGAGTTTTATTTCTTCCGCCCGTCACACCAATAATTTCCTGGGTAAGGTTAACACTTTTGTCCAAACTTCCAACTTCTGTACACATAACGCACCTTCTCCCAACGTACTTCTGCTAATTCAACTTATTGCTTTGAAATCCAACTTCAAAATGAACGACCCTCTCAAAAATCAACCCTCTTTTATCTCCAACCAGGAGCATCTCATTTGCATATCAAGTGGTCACATTGTAGGCATATAAAGCGATAAGGCAGCCATTTTTGTTTCTTTCTTCTTCATTCATTTCATTCCACGACCGACCCATTGAATTATGCACACGTGCTAATTAGGTAAGTCGCACGTTTCCCTATATTTTTCAGTCCGATCTTTTAATAATAAATAAAACTTTTCATTGAGTATTTCCAAATATTTTAAAGTTAGAAGCATTTTTCACGACAGATTTTGTTTTATTTTTACTTATTTTTTTAATTATTATTATTTTTTTTTTCAACTAAAACGATCGATGAATTCAATATTTTAGCACTGGGCATAATTTATTTCTTTGAAATATATTTAAAACTTAAAAGTTGTTGTTTGTTTTATAACATTTTATCTGTAAATAATTTACATGACTGAAATGGGAAATGAAATAGGAAATTTTCTATTCTCACCAGAGACAAATTCATTTTAAAAATTCATTAACTAATCAGTTTTAATTAAAGTTTTTTGATATTTACTTAAAATAAAGAGTACATTAAATTTTAGTTAACATATTTTCTTGTGCTTTATCTTATAAATAAATATTGTACACACCATGCTGAAATAATAACGTTATTTAGAAAGCCATTCTTAACAGGAGTGGGGCTTTTTAACTATTTTGCACTTTCACCTAACAATTTATTGAAAAAAAAAGATACCATAAAAATTTAACTTGAAAATCCTATCTAAAATATAGCATGGTGCATACACTGCACAAGCACCATTATTATTATTATTATTATTATTATTATTATTATTATTATTATTATTATTATTATAACAACAACAACAATAATTAAAAAAAAGTACTTCACGGGGAATGTGGACCCTATGTAAACAGGTCTTAATTTAATGGTTGCTCCCTAAAAAGCGTATACGCAAAAGGTTTCATTGGTTTATTTAATAATAAAAACTTTTTTGAAGGTATCATTTGAGGCAAAAAATGGCCAAAAGTATTATTTGAATATGTATGAAAAAATAAAAAATATTAGTGTGGAAAATATAATAAAAATAAATGAAAACAAAATGAAAATAAAATAAAAACAAACACGAAATAAAAGTATGAATCAAATTTAATTCAAGAAATAAAAAAAATTCGAAAAATAAAATACATGCTCGATTACAAAAAAATGTATGAGATATATATGAAGAAAGTGAAAGAAAACTTTAGGGAGCAGCCATTAAATTAAAACCTGTTTACGCAGGGTCCACGTTCCCCGTGAAGTGCAAAAAAACAAAATAACTGTAGATGACATCGACTGACGCTACACCAACTAGTTGTGAAGGGTCAGAGAGGATCCAAGGTGGGAGAGTACTAACCAGACATCCACTGGAAGTGTGCAGTTCAAATCTGGTACCTTGGGGTGGCATTTTATCACTTAAACCGCAGGAAACACCAATAATCGATGCCAATGAGAAATTAATGGCAAACGGCTGTTGCGTGCAAGCATCTGCATAAGCGGTCAAGAGGTAGAGAACATTGGAAATCTGGGGAGACTTGTTGTCACTCAGTCTCCA
Source organism: Euprymna scolopes (assembly GCF_053919585.1). NCBI lineage: Eukaryota > Metazoa > Mollusca > Cephalopoda > Sepiida > Sepiolidae > Euprymna > Euprymna scolopes. Next base: position 28,671,839 of record NC_136524.1, on the reverse strand, counting down.
GTGAGTACCACAGGTTACTGCAAGTGAGCGATCACTGATGATGGCCTGTGAGACAATCCTAGTGAGTGAAATAATAATAATAATAATAATAATAATAATAATAATAATACCCCAGATATCTTAGCACTAAGTGAGACTAACCTACACTCCTCCATCCCCTCTAACTACTTTAACATGCCTGGATATCTCCCACTTTGCCGTAAGGACTTTGACAGACATATGCACGGACTTGGAGTTTACATTCGTAATACCCTTCCCTTGACTAGAGAAACAAACCTAGAATCGGACGATCAAGCCTTTATGTGCTTTAGACTAAATATGCAACATAACATTATTTTATTTTCATTTTTAACATAACTTTTATTTTCTCTACTGCTCTCCCTCAACCCAGGACTGCACCATAATAAACAAAGTCTCTGGCAGCATAGACACAGCACTCTCCCTCCACACTAGCGCACAAGTACATGTATTTGGTGACTTTAATGTCCACCACAAAAACTGGCTTGGATTCTCTACTTACACAGATGCAGCGGGCAGCACAACACATAGCTTCTCTATATCTCACTCCCTATCACAAATGGTTACGTTTCCAACCCTTTTCTCTGACCAGCAAGAATAACACACATCACTTCTAGATCTGTTTTTGACCACAGCTCCCGATGATTGTATAACGATTGCCGACAGCCCACTTGGGAACGCTGATCATGCAGTGATAATGGTTGAAATAGCCCTAAACTCTAGAGTCCAAATTGAAGAGTCAGTGCTCAAAACAACGAGATATTATAAAAAGGCTGACTAGGAAGCCATCAAAGATCTTATCAGAGATCTTATCAGAGATGCCCCATGGGGAAATATTTTTTCTCTTCCTGCTGAACAATGCGCAAATCAGACCACTGAATGGTTCAAAACTGCAATTGAAGCACATGTTCCCATGCGGAAATTTTATAGCAAGCCCCACTCTCCCCAATTGTTTACTTCGACTTGTGCAACTGCCATTGCTCAAAGGCAGCATGCATACTGCAGATTTAACCAACATAAGTCCAGTTCAAACAGACAGAAGTATATAGAAGCTAGAAGTAACGTTAAGAAAGAAATAGCGACAGCTAAAAGAGAATTTACTGAAACCACTAAAAAACGCATCAAAGCACAAAAATTAGGAATTTGTGACTTCTGGAAAATCAACAACAGTGTAGTAAATAATGGGCAATCAACAATTCCCCCGCTAACCAACAATCACGAGGTTGTTTGTTCAGCAACCGAGAAGGCTAACATGCTTGCCAGTCGGTTTCCCTCAAACTCCACACTGGACCCTTCCAACCACCCCCTACCTGACTTTTCTGTACGGACAGACGCCACGCTAGATGATCTGAAAATCACATCTGCTCAGGTGCATGCTATCATAAAAAACCTTGACACTTCAAAAGCATGTGGACCCGATCTCATCCCAGCTGTGCTATTAAAAAAGTGCTCAGCTGAAGTAGCTCCAGTTCTCTCCAACAAATGCCTTAATGAATCTTGCTTTCTGGGCTGTTGGAAAACTACTTCTGTGGTACCAGTATTCAAGAATTCTGGTGAAAGAACTGACCCATTAAATTATCGCCTCATTAGCCTCCTCCCACTTTTCACCAAAATATTTGAGACCATAATTAACCAAGCTCTAGTCCATCACCTTACAGATGCTAAACTTCTGACTGATCAACAATATGGATTTAAACAAGCCCGTTCAACAGCAGACATCCTAACTGTAATCTCTGAGCATATATACCATTCACTGGACAAAGCAGGGGAGGGCAGAGCGGTAGCTCTAGATATATCTCAGGCTTTTGACAGGGAATGGCATGAGGGTCTGTCTCCTCAGGAAAATGAGATCATACGGTATTACTGGTAGAATACTTAACATAATTAAATCCTTTTTAGATAAGAGAAAAATCCAGGTTGTCCTCGACCGTCGTACATCTAAACAATATGATATAAATTTGGGAGTGCCTTAAGGGTCTATCCTTGGGCCTCTATTGTTCCTAATATTCATAAATGACCTCCCCAACAAAATTGCCTCTGAGATGGGTATATATGCTAATGACACCACACTCTATAACAGGCACAACAGAAAAACAAATGAACACATATCAAAAGAAATGGCAGAAACACTAGAGGATGACCTCCAATCTGTAGTAGAATGGGGACAAAAATGGATGATCACGTTCAATGCCACCAAGACTAAACTAGTTTCTTTCAATAATTACAAGAAACCTTCTCTACCACCAATAGCAATGGCCAATGACTCTTTATCTGAGAGTACATCTTTCAAACTCCTCGGCCTAACATTCACAGGAAACATGAGTTGGAACAATTACATTGAAAGCAATGCCAGGAGCGCTGCAAAGAAGGTAAGCTCTCTCTACCGTGGTAGAAAACTACTAACACCCGAAAGTATCCTGTACCTCCATAAGGCTACCATTCACCCATGTATGGAGTATTGCTGTTATATTTGGGTTGGTGCATCTGCTACTAGTCTCTCGCTCATAGACAAGGTTCAAAAGAGAGTCGCCAATCTGATAGGTCCTGACCTGGCATCTAAGCTTCAGCCTTTGTCCCATCGACGAAATGTTGCATCCCTCTGCCTGTTCTACAAGTATTTTAATGGTGAATGCTCTGACGAACTGCCCCCACTTGTGCCCCCATGATGTAAACACCCTCGACAAACTGACAGGCAGCTAAATCCCACCCCCACACAGTAGAGATCCCTAGATGTAAAAGATCTTTCTACTCCAGTAGTTACTTCCCCAGAACCGCTAGACTTTGGAATTCCATTCCAGGTCCCTGCTTCCCCAACTGTACTGATGTGCAGAAGTTCAAGTGTAACGTGAACCGACATCTTGCTGCCCAAATCCCTACATAGTACCCCAGTAGTTGTTGCCCCTGATAGTAACCCCTTACACCAAAGTGTCAATGTGCCTTGTTTGGGGTGAAAATGTAATAAAATAAAATAAAAATAATAATATTCCTTCCTAAATTTACCAGTACCCTGATTTAATATCGTAGATGTTTACTATATTTTCTTAGTTTTTAACCAATATTCACATTATGGTATGATTGTCTTTAAGTACTTATATGAACTTCATTTCCGTATTCATGTATTCTGCACTGATGTGAAAATGAAAACTACAGCGGAGTATAAGATGCCTAACCATGTAACTGATGAAAATATGCTACACATTTTGATGAACAACATGGGAAAAAATGAACATAGAAGAACAGAAAACCAAAACTTTAAATATAATTTCTGTATTAAAAATAATAGTTATTTAAATATTTCAACATATAATCTTGTGGGGAAAATCCAGCTCCTCAATAAGGAGTACTCTAGATAGGAACAAAAATAAAAATTGTCTCAGTCATGAAAGATTTCTCCTCCACCGACCGAGGACAGAAAAGGTGAATTGCAGCATCAGAACATATACTACTACACTGTGATCTTGTCCTGAAGGCCAAGAATTGTTTGTGTTTTATGTTTCTTTAATTGTTTGTTTCCTAAATTCATAATTCAGTTTTATCAGTATTAAATTGTATATTGCTTTAAAATTACTTAATTTTACATAGAAAAATATTTATATTTTATATTGAATAAACTTCAGTTTCATTATTAATCGAATTGGATGCCTTTCTTTTGTTTTTTAGTATGTTTTAATCCTCTTTTTTTAAAATGCCGTCATATAGTATTGACAGTAACAGTTCAACAAATATTACCTACATTGCCTGCAGGCATTTTTCAGTTAACAGGCCTTCTATATCTCGGTGGCCATGCCCATACTGAATTTATATTAAGAACAATTGATTCCACATGTTGGCCCAGTTTCACAAAAAAATCTAATGTAGGGATCAAAAGTTATAGGGCAAAACGTGTCATTTTTTACCATTTTGGGGCATTTTTGACCTCTTTTGAGCCCTTGGGGATGCAGCGAGAATTTTCGTAAAAAAATCTTTTTTACTGTGCACATCTATATATATATATATATATATATATATATATATATATATATATATATATATATATATATATATATATATATGAGAGAAGGGCGGGGGCTGTTTACTGTCTCAATATATTATTATTATATGATATTTTATTAACTGCACTTTCATACGTAATATGAAGCTATTAAAAATTGCATCGTGAAATTACAAGTAAACTTTTTATAAAAACATAACATTTATCAAATCATTATTTTTGTGTGAAGATATTAAATAAACAATTCTTTATTTAATAATATTGTTAAATAATATTGGTACTGGTCGCGGTAAGAGTTCCCAGCCGAACACCCTAAAAAAACAATAACTTCTCCCCGCGCAGCCGCAAAGGACATGTTTTAGTTGCCATAGTAACAACACTTTTTATCGACATTGTTTTACTGTTTATGAATATTGAAATAAAAGACATTACTACACATTTATTAATAATATCTCACTTTTAATCACTTTTATCGACTTTTTAAAACTTTTTTTTTACTCTTTTTAAATGACAACGTTAATGTTTATGAATATTGAAATAAAACATATTACTACACATTTATTAATATCTTTTTTTTTTTTACTGTTTATGTGTCAATTTTATCGACTTTTTCTTTTCTTATATTGAAATATTATATATATGAAATATTGAAATTATTCTTATATTGAATATTGAAATAAAAGACATTACTACACATTTATTAATAATATCTTTTTTTTACTGTTTTACTGTTTGTGTCACTTTTATCGACTTTTTCTTTTCTGTTTTAAATGACTACATTTTACTGTTTATGCGTCACTTTTATCGACTTTTTCTTTTTTAATAGCATTTTCTTAAAATGAATATTAAAATAATTTCCCAACTTTTTTCATTTTTATGTGTTTTTAGTTTTGTGTGTTGAATGAAACTTATTTGTTGTAATGAAAAATAAGTTTCATTCAACACACAAAACTAAAAACACATAGAAATGAAAAAAGTTGGGAAATTATTTTAATATTCATTTTAAGAAAATGCTATTAAAAAAAGAAAAAGTCGATAAAAGTGACGCATAAACAGTAAAACGTAGTCATTTAAAACAGAAAAGAAAAAGTCGATAAAAGTGACACAAACAGTAAAACAGTAAAAAAAAAGATATTATTAATAAATGTGTAGTAATGTCTTTTATTTCAATATTCATAAACAGTAAAACAATATCGATAAAAAGTGTTGTTACTATGGCAACTAAAACATGTCCTTTGCGGCTGCGCGGGGAGAAGTTATTGTTTATTGAGGGTGTTCGCTGTTCGGCAGGGAACTCTTACCGCGACCAGTACCATAATATTTTCTTTGCTTCGAGCTATGGTGATTTTACTAACAGAGATTTAGAACTTTTTTGGCACTTCTGCAGTTCTGCATGTTAATGGCACGAGGCGAGGCGTCCGAGATGAGTTATCGACTCCTGTTCTTTGAATATGCCCTCTACCGGCCGTTCTGTGAACCTCAAATATAGACGTGTCTCTGAGAAAGCAAAAAAAAAAAAAAAAGAAGAAAAATATATGAAAATCAAAACATTGTATACAAAATGTACCAAAATATAACTTTTAATATTATTTCTTTTCATGAGTTATTTATAACTGAAAATAAAAAAAAAACAAATATCTAAAAACATGAAACATTTATAGTTTGTCCTTAGAAATATGTTTTTTTTACAGTATAAAAATGCATTAAAATATAATTTTAGTTTGTCAAAGTAGCAAAATATAATTTTAAAAACATGAAACATTTATACACTTTTTTGTACAGAGAGATTGTTTTTTTTTTTCACAGTAAGTATGACAGGCTGACAGCCGCCCTCTATCGACCGTTCTTGAAACTAAATTGCACACATTAATGTCATTGAAGGAAATAACAGCTTTTTTCCCCCGTCATATACAATCGCATTATATGGGGAAACATTTTTTTATTAACATTTACTGTGCTTTATTCTTATTAAAATAATAACAAAAAAAAAAAAACAAAAACAACTTTTCTTTTACTAACGTTGAATATAACTTCAGTAAAGGTGTTTTTTATACCGAATAATACATGTTCACTAAGTTGTCTAATAAAATAATAGATTCATCATGTTCTCTGATCATTACTTAATGAATACTGAAAATATCATCAAAATTAGTTGATTCCTAAATTTTGGCGAATTTTTAATCAATGGGAAAAGTAAATTTGGTTTTGCTCATGAACACATTTTAAGAAAAGGCATACGCGTAAACACAAGTTACCTCCCCTTAAAATGAGTGTCTTCAACTTCATTTAGAAATATGAACCGGTCGAAGTAGGAATACTATAATACAACAATATTAAATTTAGATCTTTCTCGTACGATATATTCAATGTAATATCACTTCAATCTTTTTTTCTTCTGTAAGGTAAGAAATGTCGTTTTTTTGTCGCTTTTTATTCAGAAGAGCACGAAGGTAAAAATAAAAAAAAAAGTGACCGTAAAAACTAGAAAGAAATTGGTTTATTATTTTGGTCCAAAAGTTCCGTTTTATTTTATTTGTTTATTTATCACGATTAGAATTGAACTGTAATACTTGACTAATTTTTGGCTCATAAACTTTAATTCTGACCAGAAATTCCTTCCCAAGTCTTTAAAATCACCTTCGAATGTCGAACGCCACACAACGTAAACACTGTTCTTATTATTGGTTAGTCAGCGCTTATACGTGCTATATATATATATATATATATATATATATATATATATATATATATATATATATACATATATATATATATATATATATATTATGATTTTCAAGTTGTTAAATTTTTACCGCAGTTTTAGTAAAATAAAAAAGAATACCTCCCTGTCATATTAAAAATAAAGATAACGTTACTATTTAAGCACGGCCCGTATAGTGCCATTTATTTTTATTATTTATTTTCACTGTTATTATAATAACATGGTCATCACGGAATCGATGAGGCCGTAGAAAGTGATTTTAAAGCCTTTAAACTGTCGATTCGAAAGGCAGTTCTAACATCTTGAAGACGTTAGCTCCCAAATAAAGCGGCCATTTTTATTTCACAGCTATTTTTTTCGTAGCGGTGACAGGTCAAAAGTTGTCTACTCTTTTTATTTCTCTGTTTGTCCAGTTTACTCTTCCTCTTTTTATTTTTACTTCTTGATAAAAATCTTCACTACCATTTTCAAATACTGATATTCGTTTTTTCTTCTCAATTTCTTTTTATTTTATGAATAATTATGATAAAAGATTATCGTTTTTCGGCAATATTTAGTTTTCTCGCCTCTATTCCGAATTCATGGCAGTGGGCAGCCATCAATAGACTGCCGCAGTGAGTGCCGCCTCTACACCAATTAATTAATCATAATTAAAACAGCAACAAAGTCACATAAACTATTTTTCAGGGAAAATTTGGTGCTTATTTAGAATTACACTTATTTAAAAAAAAATAAATACAGAAAAAAAAAAACCAAACAAACTTTATGTACGTACGTCACAGAACGAAATTAAAAGTATGTAAATTGATCAAATATATTTCTTTAACTAAGAAAATGAAAATTTACGATTGTTATTTGTTTCGATAGTTCGAACTGAGTTGTCTTCCTTTTACTTATTTAACATAGCCAATCAAAGTCTCACTTCTTCATAAATTTGATTTTATTAAAAGAAAACAAAACAAAACAAATATGCTTGATCAATTTGTATAACTTTTGGAATATGACATCTGCGTTCCGCCGTGTGATGATTATCAAAGATTTGGTACTAGTGCAGTACTGCAGTACTGCAGTGCACTTACTGATCCGCGCTATTTTTTAAAAATCGTATTTCCAAGTTTAATTTAAGTTTTATGATGTTTTTTTTGTAAGGTTAAAGTATAGAATAGGTACAAAACACCCTCCCCATGTTAAGAATGGCTTTTTAAATAATAACGTTATTATTTCAGCACGTATCAATAAGTGCACTGACTGCACAGTGTACTGCCACTGCGGCACTGCCACTGCACTACTCACTAGTACCAAAAAAGTGTAATTCTAAATTAACAACGAAAATTTTATAATTAAAATTTGCTGGTACAATTATTTTAAATGGAAATTCCATTTTTTATCTTATTACTGGAAAACCAAATAATTTTAATTATTAAAATATATATTTTAATGTGCAATCATTTCTATAGTTTTAAGCCGTCTAAATTAAACTAAAACGAGTTTATTGCCGTTTAGTACAAGAAAAAATCCACTGATAGTGGCTCATGGCCAATGATTGGGAAAGGGGCATATAATTGTGAAATTTTAACACTCTAACTGAGAGTTTAATATTCAAACTCTTTGGCCTAACATTCACAGGTAACATGAATTGAAACGTAGAAGCTACTGCAAAGGCTGCTGCAAAGAAAGTGGGTTCCCTCTACCGTGCAAGAAAACTACTCATACCTGACAGTATCCCGTACGTCTACAAAGTCACCATTCACTTAGAGTACCTCCTATAAAACTGGCCCCTAATTCAAAGATCATGGTATATTATTGTCACATCTGGGCTGGTTCATCAACCACACGTCTCTCTCTCTCTCTCTCATATATATATATAATATATATATATATATATATATCTTAGATGAGGCCAACAAAGAGTCTCCAATTTAATAGATCTCACAGCCTACTAAGCTCCAACCTCTGCCCCATCAGCACTATGCTTTTTTTTACTAGTAATTTGATAGAATGTGCTTCAATAAACTTGTTGCTCTGGTGCCCCTTCAATGTAAGTACATCCAGCCAACCCAACAATCAGCTAAATCCCATCATTCACTATAGAGATCTTCAAATGCTATAGCTTTTTTCTTTGAACTGATAGTCTTTGGAATTTCCTGCCTGCCTCATATCCCTGACTGTACTAATATGCAGAAATTTAAATGTAATTTGAACAAACATCTCTCTGCATAACTCCTCACTTAGGGTACCTCCTATAAAACTGGCCCCTAATTCAAGATCATCTCTTACATCTCGGTGGCAATGTGCTTTGCTTCAGGTGAAAAAAATCTCCCTTAACGCTAAGTCCGGGTGGAAAGATTCTGATTTGTGTAACGTTTTACGTTTTGTTAATTTAAAAAAGTCACTTGTACTTAACTTTAATATGAAAACTGCAGTACGCTAAAACTTAGAATTCTTTACACAAGAATAGGAATTCTCTTTGCCAGTCAACCTGTATGATTTCTAATTGCACCGACATAAAGCATTACCAAAAGTCATTTAACAGAGGAGAAAATGTCCAGTTCTTCATAAAGATTTTTCATTCAATCAAGTTTTTTTTTTTTTTTTTTTTTTTTAAATTATTTTTTTGATACAGGAAACTTGCCATAAATCTATTTTTTCATTTTTCAAAGACGGAGAAAATTCATCACTTTAAGCCAAGAGATGCATTAACTTTTGAATGAAAAAAAAAAAAAAAGAAAGAAAAGTTCCATTAACTCTAGGTCTGGGTAGAAAGACATTCTCTAAGTCTGGGTGTAAGCCATTCTTTCATTCTAGGTCCGGGGTGGGGTGCTAACCAAACTTGGGGTTATGCGGGTTTTTTAATTTTTTTATTTTAATTTTTTATTTTAAATGTCTATGGATATACACTGGTTTGTAATTTAGTAAGAAATAAATCATAAAAATCAATCATTTTATATTAGACTTTCATCCTTTTTAGAAATAGGTTCCAGAGATTTGTAGTTGTCATAAGCAGTTCCCATTATAAAGCGAGAAAGCTGAATCTAGTTTTTTTGCTTCTCCACAGTATAAACTGAACTAAACCGACTTTTCCCAAACTAAACCTAAAATAGAAGTTAGGCTAAAACAAACAACAAACAATCAAACCAGTTTGGTTTTTATTTATTTATTTATTTTTTTATGGAAATTATTCCAGACAAAGTATGAAGCCACTTGATGTAAGAAGCTAACAGAAACAACAAGATGACTATTGCAAAGACAGGAGACGCCTATTGACCTTATTCTTGAAAAAAAGAAAGAAACAACAAAAAAAAAAACAAGATTATAGGTAGGAGGAAAACAGCAGAAAGAGTTCTGTAAGTTTGCAGTTCTTAGAAAGGCTACTGGAATAAGAAGCTGTATTATAATAGGGTATCGAAATGGCTAGTGGATGGATACCACTAAACCAAATAATCAAAGGAACTAGAACAAAAGGAGCTAGGAATACATCAGAAAATTCTGAAGAACACATGCCATAATATATATAGAAAAGACTGAGACTGGCAATATCATGTTTTGTATAGAAGTCCAAGAAGAATGTTACGAAATACATTTAAATACAAGATAAAATATCAACAGTCATCTCTGAACACATTTACCATGTACTGAATAAAGGCAGGCAAAGCCAGGGCAGTAGCCCTTGATATATTCAAGGCCTTTGACAAAGTCTGGCATAAAGGGCTGCTAATGAAAATTCAATCGTATGGTATAACTGGACGTATACTAAATATAATTAGATCCTTCTTAGACAATAGAAGCATACAGGTTGTCATTGACAGATGTACATCCAAGCAGCATAACATTAATGCAGGAGTGCCTCAGGGGTCAATCCTTGAACTATTATTATTCCTGATATTCATAAATGACCTCCCTGATAATATTGTGTCCGAGATGGATATATTTGCTGATGATACAACGCTCTATAATATGCATGAGGGAAGAACAGATGTATATAAATCTAAGACAATGGCAGAATTGTTAGAAAATGACCTCCAGACTATAGTAGAATGGGCCCACAAGTGGATGGTAACATTTAATGCTAGTAAAACTAAGCTGCTCTCCTTTAACAATTACAAGACGCCTTTCCAACTGCCTATATCCATGACAAATAGCACCCTACCTGAGAATTCTACCTTCAAACTCCTCGGCCTAATATTTGCGGGCAATATGAATTGGAACAAATACATCGAGGACATTGCAAAGGCTGCTGCAAAGAAGGTGGGTTCCTTCTGTTGAGCTAGAAGACTACTCACGCCTAAGAATATCTTGTACTTTTACAAAGCCACCATTCGCATACCATGCATGGAATATTGTTGCCACATCTGGGATGGTGCATCTACCACTAGTCTTTCCCTCCTAGATAAAGTCCAAAAAAGAGTTGCCAATCTAATTGGTCCCACTTTATCAACTAAGCTCCAGCCCCTGTCACATCACCGCAATGTTGCATCACTGTGCCTGTTTTACAAATATTTTAATGGAATGTGTTCTGATGAACTCGTTTCACTTGTACTCCCTCGACGTACGTATCCCCGACAAACCCGCTTAGCAATAAGATCTCACCCCTTCACTGTTGTTGTCCCTAAATGGTAGAAAGCTTTCTATTCTAACAGTTTATTCCCTCGAACAGCTAGACTTTGGAATTCCCTTGCTGCTGCCTGCTTCCCAAGCTGTACTGATATGCAAAAGTTTAAATGTAACATAACCAACATCTTGTAAATCTTTCCTAGACATGGCCACAAATAGTAGCACCTTACGCACAAGTGGTGATATGCTTTGTAAGGGGTGAACATGAGTAAAAAATAAAAAAAATAAAATAAATAAATAAATAAAAAAAACAGTTCCTTTTGTTATATTTCGATGGAATTAAGTTTAACACCTGCCAGTCTCTTGAAGTTAAACTGAATCGATGACCTAAGTACTGAAACTTTCTTGGATACCTTTTCCTAAAAAGTACTGATGAATCGGTAAAGAAAAACAACCGCATACTGAAATTAATAAAAAGGTGATAATATAATTATGAAGAAGCTATTCACCACAATGGTTAGGTCATAACTGAAATATGGAAATGTTCCCAGGGTTCACCAATTTGCTGGTGTCATCGATAAGGTTAAGAAAGTTCAACACAGGACTACTAAGTTATGTTCTATACTACGGCATTTGCCTTTATGAGAAGAGATTGGATTGGTTGTTTTTGTTTTATCGCATGCCAACCCTTTTCGGGTTATTTAATGCCGAATCCAGTGATTTGGAAGAATTTTTTTTAATAGAATACATTTGTTTTTTTTTCAAGTCGGTTTCTATTTAACCCATAGTTGGGACCCTAACAGGTACTATCACTCTGGGTCAGAGTGGACCTGAGAGCAATGGCAATTAAAGGGTGGCTCCACAAGGTGATAATAAACAAAAATTTGTTTATTTATTTATGATTGAAAATCGAAAAAAAAAAAAAAAATCACCTCAACCGAAAGATACAGCCTTATTTTCAAAAGCACCGCCCACTTAGCAGAGTTAACAAAATGGAAGTGAAATATTACGGCAGCTAACGTGGAAAAATGTGTTTGCGCAAACAACTTCGAATCGCGTCTCTCTCTTTCTCTCTATTTATTTATTTATTTTGTTATATAGCTAAACCGCAAAACTAATTGAATCCAAGGGAGGAGTATTTAACGAAGGACCTACGTCAGGTTACCATGTGAATTTGAATTACTGCATCATAATAAAGGTTAAATTGATCTTTCCCTCCTCCTTACAGTGAAGGACGCCAATTTCGAAGTGTGCCGTTTAATTAAAGTTGACCCCCCTCTCCTACTCTTCCTTAACAGGTGGCGGGGGGGGGGGGGGTCATAAAAGCCTGTTTTGGCTTGCATAATACTTGTTTCTGCCGTTTATTGCTAATATTAATTCTTTTTATACAGTAATGTTGCACTTTAAAGCAATCATTGAAATCTGTCGGTAGATCCCAGAGAAGGAAGCCACCACCGGTAAGCATTCTAACACGAGTTTAAAGTAAGTCATTATTTAAGTAAATAACTAAGCTACTCAGATTAAATATTCTACTCATTTTTATTGTTTTTTGTTTTGGTTTTATTATACTGTTGTTAACTTCGAAAAAAGAATGGGAGAAATTGGAATCAAGGGGTAAAATGAAAAAATTGCAACGGTTAGCAAATAATGAAAACGGCTGAAATGGGAACCCTCAAAAGCGGAAACTAATTCACATGAGCGACAAACACTAACTGGACATAGAGAAACTGCAACTGTAAAACAAAAAAGATAGAGGGACACCACATGGAACCAAGAAAACTGACCCCCCCCCCAATAAAATAAAAAAGAATTTATGTAGTGTCAGCATCGCCTGGTACCACATTGAGAAGGGTCAAGAAGAATGGAAAAACCGAGGAGAGAGAACACTAACCAAACCTCCATTAGATGAGTGTAGAAGAGGACTGGGGTCTTGGGGAGACTTATTGCCACCTAAATTCCAGTGAAGACCAATAGTCATTGCCTGGGATAAGTCAATGGCGAACGGCTGTTGCGATGATGTAAATTCATTTGCAAAGGTTATCGAGTGGAGAGTACTGGAAATCTGGAGACACTTGTCACCCAGAATCCAGGGAACACCACCAGTTGTTGTCAATGAGTAATCTCTGATGACATGTGTGAGAGCTAGTGAATACAAAATAATAATAATAAATAATAATGTCCTTATTTAAAATACAACCATAATAAAAAAAAAAAACAAACAAAAAAATACGGTAAAATCTATGATGTACATACTTGTCACAAAAACATTCAAAAAAAAAAGTCACATAAATTCCTTTTGCAAGTAGTTTTAGTTTCATAAAGAAAATCATTTCTAAACGATTTAAAGTGATTAATGTGAAAGCGTTAGCATTACAAGGCTGACCTCACAAGTTTAAATTATTGTGAACTGATCTGCCCTTGTTTCATTTTGTTATTTTTTTTTAATGGCGACGCGAGACAGTCTTTTTTGTATACTCATAAAATTTTATTTTCTTAGTTAACACAAAAGCTACATGATCCATTAAAAATTTTTTTTTTGAATATTACATCTTCGTTCTGTAACGGGTACGTACATCATAAAGATTTATTTTCTGGATTTTTTTTTTTGATTAGGTTCAATTCTAAATAAGAAACAATAATAACAATAATAATAAGAAGAATTGCTATTCTCGTTTTGTTGTGTATATCCACAACGTTTCCGTCCATGGAACATCGAACCTTCTTCGATTGCAGCTTTTTCAACTTTGTAATCTTCTAATTAAATTTGAGAGCATAGAATTTTGAATTGAATCCATAGTCATATGGCGTAACGGCTAACACCTTGTTTATCAATCAGTTCTAGGCGATTAGCGATTCGCGGCTTTCAATCCTTACCGCAAGTGATAATAACTAAGTATGACATAAATTAACACTTTGCCATGGCTGACGGAAGAACAAGAACAATCTACCCCTGTATGCTAAATAAAGGGTTCTGTTCGAAATTCCGTATAGGTTTCACGATTCATCATAGAAATTCTTAAAGTTGAAGAAAAGCATCTGAAGAAGGTCGCCTAAAACATAAGATGAGAACGGTAATCTGAACAATCCAAACGCAAATTATCAATCCTCATCTAAGAAAAAGTCCTAAATTTTTTTTCTTGTTGAATTAAATATCAAATTTTCAGATTTTTAATTTGTTTTCCAAGATTTATTTTTATGAGGGGGGGGGAGATGTTTGTTATATAAGCATATTTATTCGTAAATATCGATCACCCATTGTAATCGATTGTTTTGGTTTATGGATACAATGAATCAAAATACTTCACTTTTTTTGTCTACAAAGCTCACTGGTGCTTGTTTAGATTGATGGTCTTTTTAAATCAACGCATTTCAGGTGAAGACATTATTACGTACTAACATGTCATGTCGAAAATAGAAATTATAAAAATGACGGAAAAAATAATCCAGTAGAAAAATAATGGTAATCGTGAAGAAAGAGAGAGCCTGTTTCCTCCGTTTGACTATAGGTGGCGTTACTGTCTGTCCACCCAGTTACGGAAGCACAAAATGTTTATAATGCCACTCTTGAAATAAAAATAAATGTTTTTGTTATATTTTAATTTTAAACATGTTTTTTTTTTTTTTTTTTTGCAAACATATTTAAGTTTTATTTTTTCAAACATTTACGTTTTGTTGCTTCTTTATTTTCAAACATTTACGTTTTTTTTTTAAGCAAGCATAAACTAAATATTTTTTAAATATTTTTCTTTTTGAAAAGTTTGCTTATGCACTTATTGTACCGCGCTATTTTTTAATAGTAGTTTCAAGTAAGATTCAGGTTTTACAATATCCTTTTTCAAATATATATATATAAATACTCGCGGAAAAGGTAAAATAAGTGCAGAAAAATTAAAAAAAAAAAAAAAGGGGGGGGGGGCCCATAAAAGATTTAAAAAAAAAAAACGTTGATTTTTTTTTTTTTTTATCATAAGAGCGTAAAAAATACTCGCGGAAAAACGGTTGTACCCATAAATATGTTTAAAAGAAAAATATAGCAAAAACATTTAGTTTATGCTTGCAAAAAAAAAGAAAAGTAAAAACAAAAAAACGTAAATGTTTAAAAATAAACAAGCATCAAAACGTAAATGTTTGGAAAAATAAAACTTAAATATGTTTGCAAAAACAAAAACAAAACGTAAATGTTTGAAAAAAAAATAAAACTTAAATATATTTGCAAAAAAAAAAAAAAAAAAAAAAACATGTTTAAAATTAAAATATAACAAAAACATTCATTTTTATTTCAAGGGTAGCATTATATACATTTTGTGCTTCCGTAACGGGGTGGACAGACAGTAACGCCACCTATAGTCAAACCGAGGAAACAGGCTCTCTCTTTCTTCAAGATTGCCAAAATAATTACATTAAAACAATACATTTTTATTTGTAATTATTTTTCATAATTCAAAAAAAAAAAAATTATTAATTTTAACATGATACGTAAGTATGTAATGTTTTCACCAGAAATGAGTTGGTTTAAAAGTTCACCAATGTACACTAGGCATCTCCAAACCGTTGTGTAGAACATCGTCATCATTTCGTGTGTTTACTATAAGTCTGGGTCAATTTCTATGGAAGATCATTTATGCAGAAATTTATGAATAAATAAAATGCACAATGAAAAGATGGACAAAAACAATATAAGATTTACCTTTTGTAAAACAAATACATTTTTTGATAACGAACTACACAGACGATAAAATTAATTTTAACCTGTTCTGTTGATATATGTATCTAAAGATGCTGTTGCTTACAGGCGTTCGTACTTTTTTTGGAAAAAAGGCACAAAATTTGATTATCACCCTCTGTCATTATTTTAAATAATCAAATCCAAACGAATTTTTTTTAGTCGATTTTGCTTTTGCAATTTTTATTATCTCAGGAGTCATATATTCTATTATATGATTATATTTTTTATTATTGGAAACCTGTTATATTAAAAAAATGTTTTTAAGCTTCATATTGTGTAATATTTGAATTTAATATCATTTAAAGCTTTTTAAAAATAATTATTTTTTAGAATTCTGTTTTTTTTTTGTTTTTTTTTCTTGAATAATTCAAACAATTATATTACCGAGAAAAAAAATATCAAGAAAAAGTGTTAATTTCTTTTTTTTTTTTATTAACATAATATTGATTTTATGTCCAATTTTATTTACAACTTTAGGTGAAAAAAGATAACAGGATTTTATATATATATATAGAAACAACTATGTTGAAATTTTTATCGACCTACATTTATTTTGTTTAATTTTCATAACATGAAATATGAGGGAGGGAGGGGGTAGAACACGTAAAAAAATATTTTCTCTAATATATGTAACAAAATCTACTTCTATTATGAAAGTTTATTTAATAATAAATAAATATCGAAAATTTCAGGAAAATATGATGATTATTTGATTTTTGGTATATTTTTAAATGGGGGAAAAAGTTAGGATACTAATATTAAATTACATTGTGTTACCTACAGGGGGAGGGGGTTAAAACTGTGTCGCGCGTTGGAAGTACGTAATGTACACAAACACCGGTTTATTTCTTAGTAGCAATTACTTTCTATTTGACAAGTTAAAGGCTTGAAAATCCTTGTCAAGTCGAAGGCTACTATGTAAACACTCTTTCCGTCCCCTCCCGCCTCCTATCATTATTGTATTACATAGCACTTTTCCTATGAATCGTGGGAAATTCAAATGTGATTTCCAGCATAACATTCACTTACTTCCACTGTACAGTTAGATGCATTGTCGGTTTTTAGTTTGCATAAAATTTGGTGCATATCCAGAGTTCAACCTAATTAAAAAAAAAATACAGAAAAATCTTTGTATGTACCTGTCATACAACAAAAATATCATATTCTAAAAATGTAAATTTTATATATATATATATATATATATATATATATATATATATATATATATAGTAAGCAAAAATGGTAATTAGTAAAAACCTGAAGAGAATGCTCAGTACTATTGCAGAGCAAATATATATATTTTTTTTATTACCATTTTATCTGCTTAGTTACACATGTTTCGGTTACCGAATCGTATCAACGATCCAATAACTTCATCAGACTGTACATCATTAACTGCTTGTCTCTCTCCTTTTATTTCTTATCCGTCTCTTTCTCTCTCCCTACCTCTGCCTTCAACGTTTTACCCATCCTATACCCTTCTTCCCCCCCCCCCCTTCTATTCCTATCCTTGTCTGGTTGAATATTTTAAACTCCCCCTCGTCCCCCCCCCTTTTTTTGTTTGTTTGTGCTTCTTCTAATATCGTTTTTCCTAATCATAATAATCATTTCTGTAAAGTTTGAAGTTATTGGATTGTTGATACGATTCGGTAACCGAAACATGTGTAACTAAGCAGATAACATGGTTATAAGGTAAAATCATTTTTGATTTCGGTAGTTTGAATTTAGCTACCCCTCCTCTCCAGAGGGACATTTACATTTGGTTACACCTTTTTGTCTCAGTATGATTTCTCTTTCTCTGACCGAGAACTGGGACATTTATCACACTAGTCAACAAAACAGAAGCGGGTAAAAAAAATAAATATACAACAAATAAATGTTACCAAAGGCAATATAAGTTACTCTTCGACCTACCTAGAATAAATGTTGTTGTATTTTAACTTATTTGAAAGCGTTTATTTACTTTGAAACAAGAGTAGGGTCAAGTCTGTTGAGTTAGAACAACAAGAAAAAAAATGCTAGTTTCATTAGTCATTTGGACTCTCAATAATCGCTCAAAAATCGAAAATGAAACAAAATACTAATAGAAAATTACATTTTCGTATGATTTGTAACATATATTGGATAGACAAAATACTGGTGGAAGCCCATCCCATTGACAGAATTAGGCAATAGTGAATTATAGCTGACAGGAAAAAGAATGGGAAAAAAAAAAAAAAAATATTGATCAAATAACTTTCACCAAAGGTACTGCATTTTTTCCCTACCTACAGTTTATGGAGGCGTTTTTTTTTTTTTTTTAAATTTCATTTTTAAGATTTCATTTAAATACGGTACTGCTATAGTCAGGAATTTAAAATGGTTGCGTTGACTTTTCGGAAATCATTGAAGTTGGATTACTTCTTTTGTCTGTCATTTTATTCTTTCCATTAGTCATCCACAGAGACTGAAATTCTCATAGCGGAGCTTCTGTTTGTTTATTAATAATTAAAAAAAATTTCAACACCGCTTTTGCACTCAACAAGGACGCACTTCCATTTCTTGTTCTCTTTCGGTGGAGGAGAAATCCTTCATGACTGAGACAATTTTTATTTTTGTACCTTTTCTCCACGTTAAAAAACGACCCTGGTGTCTAACTCTGTCCCGTGGGGAGGCATAGTAAATAGGTACATCTCTACTCATTTGCCTCTTAAGAACTTTCTCCTGCTGTAATTTTTTCCTTATTGTCGTAGTTTCATTTTATTTTATTTCATTTTTTTTACTTTTTTAAACTTAATTTTGTATATTTACTTTTTATTCTTTTATATTTTGATAACTTTCTTATACCTTTATTATTATTTCATAATTTGTACACTTTTTTATTCCATTATTCTACAATTTGTTTATCCTCTATCTTATCCATTCTTAATTATTGGTCCCCCAATTTATTGGAGAGGGACACCTATGTTTTCAGTGCAGTCCTTGCGTCTGTTAATCTGGACGATTGCCAGATAACCGTCCATTAGTTTTTCCTGGAATTTTGCCACAAATTATATTTCATTACATAGATATGCATAATAAAAAAATTTTTTCTTTTTTTTTTTTTTTTTTTTCAAAAATTCCTGTTGAGTCCCCAGGGGCTCAAAAGAGGGCAAAAATGTCCCAAAATGACACATTTTGCCCCATAATTTTTAATTCATCCATTAGATTTTTCTAAAACTTGGCCAAAATGTGGATCCCATTGTTCTTAATATACATCCAATACGGGTGACCCTAGCAAAATTCTGGTCCGCATCTCTGGGGACATTTGGTGCTAAAAACACCTTTTTGTGGCTCTTTTTTCATATTTCCTTACAAAAACTTGATATGTCTAACTATATACATATTACACAGTGGTCAACTCAAATATACATGTATTAAGGCCTGAAACTGCACCGTTATCCATTTACACTTGAATTTGGCATCCCCAGGGGCTCAAAAGAGGACAAAAAATGCCTCAAAGTGGCTAAAAATAACACTTTTTGCCCCATAACGGTTGATCCATCCATTAGATTTTCCTGAAACTTGGCCAAAATGTGGAGGCCATTTTTTGCAAGTCATTGTATCATCATATTGATTTGATGGACTTTTCTTAATTTCAACATTGCGAACTTCCGGTCGGACAATGGAGCATCGATAATGCATCAGATTTTCTTACACTTTCTTTTCCGCCTTTGCGTCACGGGTTCGAGCCTGCTTGCCTATTATCACTTTTGTTTTTTTTTTTAAACACCTCTCTCCATCTCCCACCCCCCGCCACTACCACTTTTTTTTTAACACCACCTTCTTTATTTTCTTTTTTCACACACCTACAAACATCTGGGCAATGCCGGACACCCACGCTAGTTATATAATAAAAGCTATATTCCTCCTATATCATATAATAAAAGCTATATTCCTCCTATATCATATAATAAAAGCTATATTCCTCCTATATCATATAATAAAAGTTATATTCCTCCTATATCATATAATAAAAGCTATATTCCTCCTATATCATATAATAAAAGCTATATTCCTCCTATATCATATAATAAAAGCTATATTCCTCCTATATCATATAATAAAAGCTATATTCCTCCTATATCATATAATAAAAGTTATATTCCTCCTATATCATATAATAAAAGCTATATTCCTCCTATATCATATAATAAAAGCTATATTCCTCCTATATCATATAATAAAAGCTATATTCCTCCTATATCATATAATAAAAGCTATATTTCTCCTATATCATATAATAAAAGCTATATTCCTCCTATATCATATAATAAAAGCTATATTCCTCCTATATCATATAAAAGCTATATTCCTCCTATATCATATAATAAAAGCTATATTCCTCCTATATCATATAATAAAAGCTATATTCCTCCTATATCATATAATAAAAGCTATATTTCTCCTATATAATATAATAAAAGCTATATTCCTCCTATATCATATAATAAAAGCTATATTTCTCCTATATCATCTAATAAAAGCTATATTTCTCCTATATCATCTAATAAAAGCTATATTTCTCCTATATCATATAATAAAAGCTATATTCCTCCTATATCATATAATAAAAGCTATATTCCTCCTATATCATATAATAAAAGCTATATTCCTCCTATATCATATAATAAAAGCTATATTCCTCCTATATCATATAATAAAAGCTATATTCCTCCTATATCATATAATAAAAGCTATATTCCTCCTATATCATATAATAAAAGCTATATTCCTCCTATATCATATAATAAAAGCTATATTCCTCCTATATCATATAATAAAAGCTATATTCCTCCTATATCATATAATAAAAGCTATATTCCTCCTATATCATATAATAAAAGCTATATTCCTCCTATATCATATAATAAAAGCTATATTCCTCCTATATCATATAATAAAAGCTATATTCCTCCTATATCATATAATAAAAGCTATATTCCTCCTATATCATATAATAAAAGCTATATTCCTCCTATATCATATAATAAAAGCTATATTCCTCCTATATCATATAATAAAAGCTATATTCCTCCTATATCATATAATAAAAGCTATATTCCTCCTATATCATATAATAAAAGCTATATTCCTCCTATATCATATAATAAAAGTTATATTTCTCCTATATCATATAATAAAAACTATATTCCTCCTATATCATATAATAAAAGCTATATTCCTCCTATATCATATAATAAAAGCTATATTTCTCCTATATCATATAATAAAAACTATATTCCTCCTATATCATATAATAAAAACTGTGGTCTTCCTATATCATATAATAAAAGCTATATTCCTCCTATATCATATAATAAAAACTATATTCCTCCTATATCATATAATAAAAACTATATTCCTCCTATATCATATAATAAAAACTTTATTCCTCCTTTATCATATAATAAAAACTATATTCCTCCTATATCATATAATAAAAACTATATCCTTCCTATATCATATAATAAAAACTATATTCCTCCTATATCATATAATAAAAACTGTGGTCTTCCCATATCATATAATAAAAGCTATATTCCTCCTATATCATATAATAAAAGTTATATTCCTCCTATATCATATAATAAAAGCTATATTCCTCCTATATCATATAATAAAAGCTATATTCCTCCTATATCATATAATAAAAGCTATATTCCTCCTATATCATATAATAAAAGCTATATTCCTCCTATATCATATAATAAAAGTTATATTCCTCCTATATCATATAATAAAAGCTATATTCCTCCTATATCATATAATAAAAGCTATATTCCTCCTATATCATATAATAAAAGCTATATTCCTCCTATATCATATAATAAAAGCTATATTTCTCCTATATCATATAATAAAAGCTATATTCCTCCTATATCATATAATAAAAGCTATATTCCTCCTATATCATATAATAAAAGCTATATTCCTCCTATATCATATAATATAAGCTATATTTCTCCTATATAATATAATAAAAGCTATATTCCTCCTATATCATATAATAAAAGCTATATTTCTCCTATATCATCTAATAAAAGCTATATTTCTCCTATATCATATAATAAAAGCTATATTCCTCCTATATCATATAATAAAAGCTATATTCCTCCTATATCATCTAATAAAAGCTATATTCCTCCTATATCATATAATAAAAGCTATATTCCTCCTATATCATATAATAAAAGCTATATTCCTCCTATATCATATAATAAAAGCTATATTCCTCCTATATCATATAATAAAAGCTATATTCCTCCTATATCATATAATAAAAGCTATATTCCTCCTATATCATATAATAAAAGCTATATTCCTCCTATATCATATAATAAAAGCTATATTCCTCCTATATCATATAATAAAAGCTATATTCCTCCTATATCATATAATAAAAGCTATATTCCTCCTATATCATATAATAAAAGCTATATTCCTCCTATATCATATAATAAAAGCTATATTCCTCCTATATCATATAATAAAAGCTATATTCCTCCTATATCATCTAATAAAAGCTATATTCCTCCTATATCATATAATAAAAGCTATATTCCTCCTATATCATATAATAAAAGCTATATTCCTCCTATATCATATAATAAAAGCTATATTCCTCCTATATCATATAATAAAAGCTATATTCCTCCTATATCATATAATAAAAGCTATATTCCTCCTATATCATATAATAAAAGCTATATTCCTCCTATATCATATAATAAAAGTTATATTTCTCCTATATCATATAATAAAAACTATATTCCTCCTATATCATATAATAAAAGCTATATTCCTCCTATATCATATAATAAAAGCTATATTTCTCCTATATCATATAATAAAAACTATATTCCTCCTATATCATATAATAAAAACTGTGGTCTTCCTATATCATATAATAAAAGCTATATTCCTCCTATATCATATAATAAAAACTATATTCCTCCTATATCATATAATAAAAACTATATTCCTCCTATATCATATAATAAAAACTATATTCCTCCTATATCATATAATAAAAACTATATTCCTCCTATATCATATAATAAAAACTGTGGTCTTCCTATATCATATAATAAAAGCTATATTCCTCCTATATCATATAATAAAAACTATATTCCTCCTATATCATATAATAAAAGCTATATTCCTCCTATATCATATAATAAAAACTATATTCCTCCTATATCATATAATAAAAACTATATTCCTCCTATATCATATAATAAAAACTGTGGTCTTCCTATATCATATAATAAAAGCTATATTCCTCCTATATCATATAATAAAAGCTATATTCCTCCTATATCATATAATAAAAGCTATATTCCTCCTATATCATATAATAAAAACTATATTCCTCCTATATCATATAATAAAAGCTATATTCCTCCTATATCATATAATAAAAACTATATTCCTCCTATATCATATAATAAAAACTATATTCCTCCTATATCATATAATAAAAACTATATTCCTCCTATATCATATAATAAAAACTATATTCCTCCTATATCATATAATAAAAACTATATTCCTCCTATATCATATAATAAAAACTATATTCCTCCTATATCATATAATAAAAGCTATATTCCTCCTATATCATATAATAAAAGCTATATTCCTCCTATATCATATAATAAAAGCTATATTCCTCCTATATCATATAATAAAAGTTATATTTCTCCTATATCATATAATAAAAACTATATTCCTCCTATATCATATAATAAAAGCTATATTCCTCCTATATCATATAATAAAAGCTATATTTCTCCTATATCATATAATAAAAACTATATTCCTCCTATATCATATAATAAAAACTGTGGTCTTCCTATATCATATAATAAAAGCTATATTCCTCCTATATCATATAATAAAAACTATATTCCTCCTATATCATATAATAAAAACTATATTCCTCCTATATCATATAATAAAAACTATATTCCTCCTATATCATATAATAAAAACTATATTCCTCCTATATCATATAATAAAAACTGTGGTCTTCCTATATCATATAATAAAAGCTATATTCCTCCTATATCATATAATAAAAACTATATTCCTCCTATATCATATAATAAAAGCTATATTCCTCCTATATCATATAATAAAAACTATATTCCTCCTATATCATATAATAAAAACTATATTCCTCCTATATCATATAATAAAAACTGTGGTCTTCCTATATCATATAATAAAAGCTATATTCCTCCTATATCATATAATAAAAGCTATATTCCTCCTATATCATATAATAAAAGCTATATTCCTCCTATATCATATAATAAAAACTATATTCCTCCTATATCATATAATAAAAGCTATATTCCTCCTATATCATATAATAAAAACTATATTCCTCCTATATCATATAATAAAAACTATATTCCTCCTATATCATATAATAAAAACTATATTCCTCCTATATCATATAATAAAAACTATATTCCTCCTATATCATATAATAAAAACTATATTCCTCCT
This sequence comes from Euprymna scolopes, assembly GCF_053919585.1. Taxonomy (NCBI): domain Eukaryota; kingdom Metazoa; phylum Mollusca; class Cephalopoda; order Sepiida; family Sepiolidae; genus Euprymna; species Euprymna scolopes. Next base: position 28,647,293 of record NC_136524.1, on the reverse strand, counting down.
ATATCATATAATAAAAACTATATTCCTCCTATATCATATAATAAAAACTATATTCCTCCTATATCATATAATAAAAACTATATTCCTCCTATATCATATAATAAAAACTATATTCCTCCTATATCATAATAAAAACTATATTCCTCCTATATCATATAATAAAAACTATATTCCTCCTATATCATATAATAAAAACTGTGGTCTTCCTATATCATATAATAAAAGCTATATTCCTCCTATATCATATAATAAAAGCTATATTCCTCCTATATCATATAATAAAAGCTATATTCCTCCTATATCACAGAGGTGCTTCAGTTCCCCTATTCCTTCCCCAAACAGTCTCAATATTTTACCTCTCGCTGCACAATTATTTCACTCCTAATTTAGCTATTGCTAGATGTCACATTACTATTATGTTACCTAGCATCTTCTCTCTTCTTCTGATGAGAAGCATTAAGCTTTGAAATATCATTGCATAAAGAGTTCTTATCTTACACCCTTAATTGATGTATCATCCTTATTGAATAAACACATAAATCTATATACATTAATATATATGTTATATTGTCGTTTTCTTATTTTATTGATAATCTATATTGTGTAAAAGTGAAATTGTGTTTGTGTGTGTGTACATTTCCCTACCAAACTACTGTCATTTTTCAGTCTACAGACTCGAGATTTGACATAAGGAGTATTGAGATTTGGGAAAATCTTAATCAGTTTTTGGTCAGAAATTTTGCTGTCAAGGAGTCAAAGTTCAATGATTTGACCTTTGAAAACTCTACCAAACTCCTTTGCCAATTTAAGGTCTAAATACTTGAAATTTTAGACGTAGGTTACTTGGACTTTTTAATTTGATTTGAACCCAAAACAATGTTAAGGGGTCAAAATTAGAGTCAGTGTTAAAAACAATTTTGACCTCTGAAGTCCCTACCAAATTACTTAGCCAATTTTTGGTCTAAATATTTGAAATTTTACATAAAGTGTATTCAGATATAGGGCAAGCTTTTTAATTGGTTTTTGGCCTAAAATTTGGCTGTCAAAGTTCAAAAGATTTAACCTTTGCGGTCTCTAGCAAACTATTTAGACAATTTTGGATCTAAACATTTGAAATTTTACATAAAGGATATTTAGACATGCAGCAAGCTTTTTAATCAGTTTTTGGGCAAAAATTTGGCTGCCAAGAGGTCAAAGTTGAAGAGTTGAATTTTGCAGACTCTACCAAACTCCTCTGCCAATTTTGGGTCTAAACACTTGAAATTTTAAATGTATGTTATCTGGACATGAGTCAAACTTTTTAATATATATATATGCACATAAAGTTATGAACAGTGCATAGGGCCCGACCAAAACCGGGCTGAACTGCTAGTTGTATATACTGTATTGTATTATATATTCATATATGTACATAATAATTTCATATATAGTAGTTATATGTAATTTTTATTTCTTATCTTATAAATATAAATTTCATAGAAACTAGTGTCAATTGAAAAAATCCTACGCATTGCTTTTTATTAAAGGGAGAGGAAGATATTTAGGGTTATCTGGAAGATGTTTGCTTAGAAGTAAAGCAGACGTTTTTTTCTTATGACTAGTTGTTTCTAATTTTTGCAACGGTGGCAATTAAAAGTTGTCTACTCTTTCTCTGTTCATTTTGCTTATTGCGCAAATTCATCAAGTATTTTTTTAAAACAAGAAAAAAGCACATTTTAATGGCTAAATGTCTCATCTGCCATTTTCTGCTTAAATTTAAAAATATAATTAAACACAGTTATCTTAATGCCAGGAAGAAATCGTTTACCGATCAAATTTTATTTTATAAAAATACTGGATGATTTTACATAAATTTTTGTTTTTAAAAATTTTTTTTATTACATACATGATGTACCCCATTTTTTAATTTTTTTTATAAACCTAACAAGTATGTATATAATGTTTTTTGTGCAATTAAATTTTTTTTTAATATTGAGGTGAAACTGGACAAGCTTCCCCTCCCCCTTATAGTAAACATGTTTCAGGTTCAACTAAGATGAAGCTGTTTAGGAGGAATTTTATTAACAGTAAATCTAAAAATTACTAAAATAGGAATTAACCCTGTCATGGCATACCTTAACCTGAATAAAGTGTATTATTTCTTTCTTCAATCAAAGAATAAGAAATCCTCCCAGCCTTAAATGACCCTTATTGGGGGAAATTTGTCATGGTCTCAAGTTACCGCTCCAATTTGTGTTTACAAAAACACAAATACGCTATCAGCAAAAACCAGCACTCCTTGAATAAGTCACAACCACACAAAAAAAAAAAAAAATAGCAATGACGTATTCAACAACTACGGAAAATGCATAGAACTTCATTTTTCGCAAGCTAAACAAAAACAGACTTTTATTTTAGGCCAAGATTAATATATACACAGGTAATAAACACTCCAGACATTTTTGACTGTAAGAAATCTGACCTGAAATTAATTTTAGTCATTTGTATGTTTACTGAGCCGATTCCTGTAACTTGAACACCTTCCTATGAAGACAGCGAGTTTGGTCTGGATGCTTGTCAAGTGAGTGAGCCCAAAAGCTGTGGGAACCAGGAGCAGCAGCAGTACCCAAACAACTCTTTTCAGTGCTAACTACCAAACTATTTATGCGGTTCAAACCTTCCTTTTAAGGATGACTCACAAACAACCTGAATGTGATACATACTTTGCTCTCTGCTTCTGTCTCTCCTCTGAGATTCCCCTTTACATCCAGCGACTCCAGCAGCTCCAGCCCACTCCTGCAATCCCTGCAGCTTCTAGCGACTCCAGCACACTCATGCAACTTCCAGCGACTCCGGCAGCCTCCAGCACTTCCAGACACAGTCTTCAGCAGCCCTTGATGTCCATCCTCCAGCTCTAGTGCCCATCACTGTCCAACTATCTGTTCTAATGCCCACTGACGTCTAACCACCAGTTCCAGTACTTGTTGACTTTCAGTATGCAGTTTACATGCGGTTACCAGTTTCCAATATCAGATTCCGTTTACACAATCTGAACAAACCTGGCACATACCTCAGGTATGCACAGATTTCAACCCTACGAGACGCCCATTATTGCTCTAATCGATTCTGAGTCCTGATTCTCATTGCTAAATGGTTTACCGTTTTCTTTTGGTAAATAAAACCTGACATCTATCATCTTTAATCGATCATCTGTGTTTGTCATCTCTTTGTTATCGCTGTTACTTCTTTGCCTTGTGTCTATTTAGTTGTACGGTCAATTGACAACTTCACCTTTCGACCCTCTGCAACATATCCTTTGTGAAAAAAACAAAAAAACAACCGTGTGTCTAACCTGGCTCTCTTTTGGAGGCAAATAACAATCAGTCCTTTACTATGGCCATGTTGAAGAGTGGCCTTGCTTCAGTCAACGTTATTTATCTCCCTCTCCCAGCAGGATGACATGACACAAGAGTCAGGAAGTGGGGTTGAAGAGCCAGCACTCTAGAGGAAGAGCATACTAGCCTGCAAAAATTACTTGGGTAGCTCCATCAGCATTCTCCTGTAGGGGCGCCTTAAGTGATTAGCAATAAACTAAAGGGTACTTGTGCATTTAACGAACCAGACGTAACTCAGCATTTGCTCGGCTTTGTCCGACGCATGACGTCAACAGCCGGATATAACCGAGCGTTGCCGATTAAGCAGACGAGAATTTCGCTATCAATTGGAAGAGTGTCACAACTCAAGAAACGCTTATTTGAAGAGTTTTAAAAAAAATTTGTTTTAAAAAGATAACTGACGAAATAATAATGAATATTACAAACCTTGCGGACCAGCTCCAGACCCCAGAGGCTGCACTAAACTTTTGCCAGCAACGGAAATTGTTGGCAGAAAAGAAAAGGTGTTTATTTACATTTTGGCCAGGATTGTGTACTTGCAAAGAGAACAAGCCTTTCCGACGTTTACGGTTGGAGGTGTAGAAGTGTAACATGTCGTCGATGGACCTCCATTAGGATTGGGACCTTCTCAAAATCCCTACTAACCATCGCGTGTATAATAAAAATAATATACTTATGGGCGTTCGAGATGGCATCTACAAAAAATCTCCATCGCGAATGTGGGTTACGTTCTCGCCACACAATCGTGGATTGGAAAATTTGCTGCGTGATATATGCAGGGACTATTTTCTTAGGAATCCCCGGCAGATTGGAGGCCCAGGCCATACGGTAGAAATCGACGAGTCCGTTTTTAACCGCCGGCAGACTTGGGACACCGGTCTGGGTCTTCGGTGAATACGACCCCGCCGAAAAGGAGGGTTTCTTGGTCACTGTACCAAATAGGAAGGCCGAAACCCACCTTCCACTAATAAATAAAAAGGGGTTTGTATTACTGTACACATAGATTCAAAAAAGTTGTCAAAAAATAAATATATAACAAATATTATCAAAGGCAAGATAAGTTACTTTTCTATCAAACTTTTCTACAAATCCTTGTTTCTGGCGAAAAAAATGTGCAAATAATCCTTGTTCCTGCCCCCCCTTTTTTTTACGTTAAAAATTGAAAAAAAACAAAAACAGTTCAGACAAAAAAACAGTTAACAAAAAAAAACTTGTCTTATATGTATTTATTTTGAAAACAGAAAACAATTCCAAACAATAATTTAAAAAAAACAAAAAACATAAATAAACGGTAGGTTTTTGCTTTTTATTTATTTAATTTTTTTGTTTCTACATTTTACAATTTAATTGTACAGTTATTTTGTTGTAGCGTTGTTTTTATTTTATCGCCAACGCTCGGTTTTATCCGGCTGTTGACGTCATGCGCCGGACAAAGCCGAGCAAATGCTGAGTTACGTCTGGTTCGTTAAATGCACAAGTACCAGCTAAAGAAAGAAGACAAACCTTGGGAGGGTTGACCTCTTAGGACTGCAAAGGGCCAACAATATACAGCTATTAACAGAGAAAAAGCAATTTCAAGAATGGTGGTAACTGATTTTGGGACCAAGGAGAAAAAATTCTCCAACAGATTTGATAATTTGTTTTTCTAGGGGTAATCAAGGTCGCTGACAACGAATCTGATAATCAAACCCGTTGCAAATTTACTTTGCATGGTATGAAACCCTGGACCTTGGAACTATTTTGCACCATTTCACCGCCTTTGGTAGTGTTTTTCTTACATGATACGTTCATGTGAGAACAGGCGTATTGAAGTGACTTATCACATCGTGGAGTAATCTTTAAGCGGCCATTTGAAATAAGACAGTTTTCAAAAAACAAAAATAAATAAATAAAATAAATATGTGGATCATTTTTTGGTAAATATAGTGATATGCTACAAAAGAACACTGGCCACTCTAATTTTTTTAGGAGTATTCGAGGTCGCTGACAATGAATCTGTGTGCAGCTTAAATAAGTAGGTCCCGCAGTGAAAAATCTGAACAGTTAGGTCACCTGACATGTGATACCAGCGCTTCTACCATTATTGACACTTGTTAATGTTGACTTATCTTGCCTTTGGTTGCAATTATTTATTTTTTTTCACTTGTTCGTTATGTTTACACAGTGAATTAATTTGTAAAAGTTAGAAAACAAATGTGTACTGCAGATATTTTAATCATTTCAGGATGGATATACCATGCACTGAATAAGGTAGTAGAATCTAAGGCGGTAACCCTCAATATATTCAAACCTTTATAGGGTGTTGCATGAAGATCTCAAGATAATTTAATTATATGCTATTTCTGAACGAATACTTAATATAATCAGATCCTTCTTAGACAAAAGAAAGGTTGTTCTTTGTATCTGCATCTGTTTTGTATCAGAGCCACCAGACTCTACATTCAAACAACATGACATTAATGTGTGTTTGCCCCAGAGGTCGATTAAAAAAAAAATGTAGTCTTTGAGCCCCTGGAAAGGCATAGGCCATCTACAACTTTTTGTAGATGTTTTTGTAGCGAGGAGTTCATTTACAGGGTGAGGGTGCTGGCCCCACGCCCAACCTTCCCGGAAGGTACATACAGCACCTAGCTTTCTTAAATGGTCACCCATCTGGTACTGGCCAGGCTCAGTGTTGCTTAACTTAGGTGATCTGGCGAGAACCAGTGTGTCAATGTGCTTGTGCTGTACATCAGTGGTTGATTCTTGAACTTTTATTATTCCTGATAGTGATATTCGTAAACTACCTCCCTGATGAAATTGTCAGAAATGGATATATTTGCTGATGACACCACACTCTATTCCAGACATGCTCGCAAAACAAATGCAGAATCATCCTAGGCAATGTCTGAACCTTACGAAACGACCACCAATATGTAGTAGAGTAGAGCTGTAAATGGATGGTAGGATTTAATGCTACTAAGACTAAGCTTCTTTCCTTCAACAATTACAAAAAACCTTCTCATGCCATGCCATGATTTATAATACTCTACCTGAGAGTTCATCCTTCAAACTGCTCAACCTAACATTTACGGGCAACATGAATTGGAACAAATCCATTAAGGACATTGTCAAGGCTGCTGCAAAGGAGGTGAATCTTATTTATTGTGATAGATTACAATGGAGAGCATTCTGTATCCCTACAAAACTGCTATTCACTCATGCATGAAATATTGTCACGTCTAGAGTCGTGCATCTACTGCTAGTCTCTTCCTCTTGAACAGAATCTTCAACATAACAAATCCCACACTATCACACCGACTGCCATGCACTCTATCTGCACCGAGAGTTCCATTCATTGTCATTACTCAAAGCACAGATTGAATAGACAGATTGTAGGTATATCCATTCTTGTTTTTCTTATCAAAACTCTGATGATATTAATTTCCCTTTCTCTTGTTCTTTTGTCAGCGATGTCGCCTGTACCAAAGGAAGACCGTGACAAACCAACCGACGACAATCCCGAATGCAATAACGTTGAAAATGATGACAGTGTTCCAGATTTTATTATTACATTAACAAGTTCGGAAAGTGAAAGTGAAAGTGATGCTGATATTGATTATGACGGTTATGAATTGTTGCCACAAGAGGGTGAAGTTATTGAGTATCCGCCTCCCGTAGAAATATCTGAAGACACTGGATCCTTCACAGTCGTTCCGAATAATGTTTGGCAACAAGATGAGGAAGAACCACATAGTAGCACCACGGCACCCGTCTTTCCATTCACTGTAAGTATTAAGTTGATGAGATAGTTCTTGCGGAATTTTTAATTTTGATTTCAAATGATGTATTTTCAAATAAATTTTCATTATAATATCTTTACTTTATATATAATTTTAAGGAGCATTTTTCACTCTAATTGTTTAAATTACAATCGTTTTAAAACAATTGTCTTCTTTGAACGTTGAATACATGACGGGAAAAAAGCAAATTTGCACAATTTTCTTATTTCAACTCAAGCTAGGCAGAAAAGCTGCTGAAACAACTTGCAATATCAATGAGGCATTTGGTCCAGGAATGCACAGCACAATGATGATTTAAGAAATTTTGTGGTGATGATAAGTCTTGAAAATAATGAGCGTAGTGGTTGATCATCTGATGTTGACACTGATCAATTAAGAGCCTTAGTCAAAATTAATCCATGCACAACTGTTCAAGAATTGTTTCTGAATTAGACGTAACATATATGGCGCTATCGAACCATTTGAGAGAGATTGAAAAGAAAGAAAACTTGATAAATGGGTGCCTTATGAATTTAGCAACAATCAAAAGACCTTTATAAAGTGTTATCTTCCTTTTTATACACAACAGGAATGACATGTTCCTACTTACTTGCCTCCCCACAAAGACAGAGTAAGACACAAGGTTAGTTTTTGATGTGGGGAAAATCCAGCTCCCCAAAAAGAGGCACTCTGGTTAAGAAAAAAAAAAAAAAAATTAAAATTGCCTCAGTCTAGAAAGATTTCTCCTCCAATGATCAAAGACAGAAAAAGTGAAGTGTAGTATCAGTTGCGATGAAAAGTGGGTTCTTTATGACGACCAGTTACACTCAACTCTGTGGCTAGATGTCGATGAAGCTCCACAATGCTTCTCGAAACCAGAGTTACACCAAAAGAAGTTCATGCTGACTGTTTAGTGGTCTGCGACCGGTCTCATCCATATAGTTTTTTGAATACAGGCGAAATCATTATGGCAGAAAAGTAGTCAACAAATGGATAAAATGCATCAGAAACTTCAACAAGACCATCCAGTATTAATCAAAAGAAAAGACCTAATTTTCCACGACAACGCCTGACTGCACATTGCTCAACCGAAACTCTGCCTCAACCGCCATACTCTCCAGACCTCTCACCTACTGACTACCACTTTTTCAAGCATCTCGACAACTTTTTGCGTGAGAAATGCTTCAAAAACCTAAGCGATATCAAAAATTCTTTCAGCGACTTCATCGCCATCAGAACGCAAAATTGTTTACATTACTGGCAAAAATGCACTTGCTTTTTCATTGGCAAAAGCGTGTTGATTCTAGTAGTGCTTATTTCGTTCAATAAATTTTTGTTTGAGCCGAGATATGTTCATCTGAATTTAAAAGTTAAAAACCGCAAGAGCTTTCTTGTCAACCTGATAATTCATATTTTAAGGTTTTGTTTTCTTATTTTCATCACAGTATTCATCTATTATTCTTATGCCTAGTTATATATATATTAAAAATTCTAGGTGGACAAAAAAATAAGAAATTGCGGCATTAACACACGTAAGCAAAGAGACAAATCAGCTGATTATTTTTGTCACATATTTTGTTTGTTTAGCTAACATTTCTGATACATTTCTGACATAAATATTTTGTCTGTAAAATACCTAATTTGTCTTGATACATATTTTCTAAGATTGTGTTTTCCAAACATCAACAACGATCATAGTAATAATCGTTCAGGTTACTTGGCATCTACTGACAGTGCTCGATATAACACGATCAAGAGGTACAGTAGATTTTGGATATAAGCTTAAAGTAATGAAAGCAAGTCTGTAATGCTAGATCCAGGAATAATGTTTGGAATCGTAAAGAGAAAGTAGGATGGATTCCAGAATTGCAAAACAATCGGGTATAGATAATCTATCAGATTTCTGGCTGAAGAAACTAACAGCATTTCATAGTTACTATAGCAACTGCTTCATCAGATTGTTGGTTGAGAAATGAAGAGGCCACACCAGCATGGCTAGTAAAAGGTAATACAGCCCTCGTACCCAAAATGAGTAAAATACATCTGCGCTCTCACTACCACCTACAAGTTCTTCACTGGTTTGGTTGCAGACAGCATCTATGGACATCTTATCTAAAGTATTCCTAAAAAAAATAAAAAAGAATGTAGAAGGAAGTGTTTAGGCATCAAAGACCAATTGTTGATAAATGCGACCATCCTTGAGGACTGTAGGAAGAGGCAGAGAAATGTAAGCATGTCTTCAATTGATTACTGAAAAGCATATGATAGTGTGTTCCACATATGGCTATTAGGGTGCCTCGAATTATATAAGATCCATCCGGTTATCAAGAAGACCATTGCAGTAAATATAAATATGTGGTAAACATCCATGGAATAATATCAATTCCGGATTTTAAGATTTGAAAAGAAATCTTCCGAGGAGACAGCTGATCTTCTTTGTTTTTTTTTTGCATGGTGATAGGTTTGTTACTGATTAAATGTAGTAATACCTACAAACCAAGCTAGGGCCACCAACAAGACCCAAGGCCCAAACAAAAGCATCGATCACCTGATAGTCTTTTACGTTTACATACCTTCATACATTTTACATACCTTCATACATCCTGCTTGTCAAAGGGCTTGCGGGTTTTACATACCTTCTTCAAATACATTGGAATGAAGATTGGTCTGGTCAAATGCGGCAAGTGATTCTTCAGAGCTGAAAAGATCCGTGCTAAAGATGTACAACTTTATGAAGAGACTAACTTCAAAGACTTAGAAAGGTAGGAACAATACAGATATGTTGGCATTGAAGAAAATTATTCAATTTGATATATTAAGATGAGAGCAAAATTGATTCATAATATGTATACCATATAAGACAATTCTGCAAAACACGACTTACAAACAAAAATGAAATTGCTGGCATTAACCAACTTGCCATGTCTGATAACATACAGCTTTGGCTTTATTGACTGGTTACAAAAAGATAGTAACAGGCTAGACACTAAGCAAGAAAAATTTAGACGCTGTACAAAATAAAGTACAGAAACCAGAGTCTGCCAAGTCTATTTCTGTACAGAGGAGTAGGCATGCGTCTGTAAGAAATGGACAAATCTTGAGCTGTAATTATGTGCACTGGCAAATATCTGATGAACTCCCATAACTTAAGGCCCTGTCGGTGGGGCATTAGAATACACCGACTGCCCCCCTGCAGAGGGTAAAAGTCCCTCAATGGGTGTCCTGGATATGACCTTAAACTATATCCAGTTGTGAGGCCCCAGCTTGCGGGCTTTGGGTAGTGTGGAGCCACCCTTTAATTGCCATTGCTCCCAGGTCCACTCTGACCTGGAGTGATAGTACCTGTTAGGGTCACAACTATGGGTTAAATAGAAACCGACTTGAAAACAACAAATATATTCTATTAAAAAATTTTTTCCTCAAAATCTTTGGATTCGGCATTAAATAACCCGAAAAGGGTTCATATGCCGTAAAACAAAAACAACCAACCCATAACTCAAACCTTATGATGGTACATCAGCATCAAGAAAGAAAAGCCAGCAGAACAATTTCCAGCACAACATTGGATAAGACTGTGTTACAAATTAGACAGAAATACCAAATAAGCCTGCCACAGTAATAGCCCAAAAGAGCCATTGAAAAAACCTTTCATTGCAAAAAAAAAACTAGAAGAATGAACCGACCAACAATATGCCAAATATTTTCTAGGAGATCTCTCTCAGGACTATATAGATAAGGAAGTTCCTGTAGGCCAGTTCAAAAAAGGATTGCTCAATTATGACCAGGAGAGAGTGATTATGATGACCAATACTTTTAAGATAAATAGTCTCAGTAACTACAAGTGCAGGTTCTGCCACACAGAATTAGAGAGTATGAACCCCCTGACACTCAGCTGTAAGATTCTGCTAGGGGATGGCTACAATACGATGCAACGCAATAGTGTGTAAATATCTCCAATGGACGATCTGTAAAAAGTTGAATATAGAATGTAGCAGCAAGTTTTTGGAACATGTTTACCAGAAAGAACAGTTGGAAATAAGTCATACACCATCCATTATGACTATGCAATTCTTACAGCTACAAACCCCCAAAAAAACGGAGCTATCAAACCTGGCATAATGATGTGGGACAAGAAGAAGAAAGAAGCAACCTTAGTAGAAGTTAGTGTCCCCAATGAATCTGGCTTAAACAGAGCTGAGAAAGAAAAGATGAAGAAATACAAAGGTCTTATGTACGACATGAAAAGAAACTTGAATCTTAGGAAGATTGTTATTATTCCAGTAATTATAGGAGCAACCAGGCTCATGAAAAAAAAAAAAATATTAAAAAGCTATCTGACAAATATACCCAGTGAACTAAGCGCAAGAGTAATTTCTAAACGATTGCACCTAATAGAACAGTAAAAGTCTTAAAGATATATCTAGATGTGAGTCTCTGAAATAGAGGGTGAATATCTGGCATCTAGTAGGATGCTACATTTTCAGCAAAAACAAAAGAATAGGAAGATTGGAAAAAATTTATAAAGCAAATTTGTGTGTATATGTGTGGTGGCATCATAGTTAAACGGCTGATGTAAAAGCCAAACTAACCATAAATTTGAAATTGGCATATCTGAGCTGGTGTTCTCATTAATGCTGGATGTTCTAGAACCTATTTTTCACAACAAAATATTCTAAATTAAAAATACAAAAAGACTTATATTAAAAACAAATGTTCCACCATTTTTAGCGTTCCCTTTTAGCCAACCAAACAACTACTTTTCATGTGATGTATTATTATGAGGCGCGTTCCAAAAGTAATGCCTCCTATTTTTTGTTTTGTCCGAATGAATCAAAAGGGATTACAAATTGCATTGTTATGAAGAATAAAGTTTCTTACATTCATGACCTGAAGGTTTCATCTGTTTATGTTGCAGATAATGATGGTATGAGACTCTTAAGAAAGCAACCCCTGTCATGGATGTGCATCAGAAGCAGAGATGTGTCATTAAATTCCTCCATGCAGAAAAAATTGAATTGATCAACATTCACTGACATCTGTTGAATGTTTACGAAGTCAATGTCAGCGCAGTTAGGAGATGGGTTTGTGGATTTCAGGGTGGCAACAGATGTGAGTGACAAAGTGTGCTTAGATGCTCATACACAGCCACTACCCCATTGCTGGCAAAAGTGCAATAAGAATGGTGGTGACTATGTGGAAAAGTAAATTCTGGAGCAGAAAAGATCGCTTGTTTTTATGGCACCACTCTCATCTTCATAGCTCTTCAACTCTTTTTTTTTTTTGGAATTACCCTTGTATTTACTTTGAAGAGAACTTTAATTAAAAAAAATAATGAATAAGATTATTTGATAAATGTGCACTAATTTTAAATATGCTTTTACTTTCCGGGAGTTGCTACCATATTGACAGAAAACTCAAGAATTACTGCTTGAATTTTGAAGTTGAAATAATGAAATCATTGTGAAATGTATGTAGTCAATGTAATTTTCCTATTTTCTTAACAGAGGAGAAAAGGGTCAAAGAACATCTTTTGTGCGCGAAATTGGCTCATAATTCAAATATTTAATTTCAATATTTTGGTTCTTGTCCAGAATTCCCCTGATGCTAAAAATAAAAAATAAAGAAGAATCTGTATGATGTATGTAGCTGTGACGAAATGAAAATATCATATTCCAAAAATCATGTAAATTGATCAATAAGAAGACAGAATGAAAGTAGATTTTCTCTCCTGTCCCTCTTTTTTCAAGTTATTCGTTAATTAATGAAATTACTTTAAAACTGTCACATTTAAAAGAATTTTACCCTATACTTTATGAAATAAATTGCCTTTGCATGTCACGCTTTCTGCCAACTCCTTTCCCAACTCTAGTCAAGATCCAGGATAAAGCATATCACTGAATTAAGGGTTTACCAAGCACTTTAGGACAGTGAGTCTTATGTAATAGACAGAACTGCTGTCCCCTTAACAAAGTTAAATGGTCATGTTACAAGACAACCTTAATAGAATGTTTCTCAAATTTTTTAGTTGGGAATTAATAATTTGGATTATTATTCTCATCTCCAATCTTATTCACACTGTGTTGTGGCTAGGAAGGATATAAGTGTTAAGTTTAATCAGTTCTAAGTAACTTGTCATCTGGAGTTTGGTAGTCAATCCTCAGTGCAGATGATGCTAAGAAATCAATTACAAGTTACTTCTACCTGGTTGTGGCTGACAGAATGAGAGCAATCTGCCTCTGTTGATAAATAAAAGTTTTTTTTCAAAATTCCACATTCAAGAGTTCGACAAAGATGTACCTAGAAAAGGTCGGTTACATTAGTTGAAACATTGTGAGAATAACACCAAAGACGAAAAAAGTAGTCCAAAATAATCCAAAAAATACAACTTTAATGCAATTCAAAATTTTGAATAGCTTTCATTATAAGCTTTGCTATATATTAAAGTGTTTTTGGGACTTGTTAATCGGAAATATTTGTTTTATCTTGAATTTTCTACTGGCACTATTTCTTTCTTTCAAAGATCTATACACTATTTAGGGATATGAGTTATCTGCCCTTTTAGCAGAATTCTGATTTTGCTTTTATTTTTTAAATCCAGACAAAGCGAATTTCCCCTGGTGTTATCAGAGTCTCCATATCTCTTTTATCAAAGTCTGCTTTATTTTTTTAAATCTGCCTTTTTCTGGCAACAGTTTCTTTTTTTTTTTTTTAACTTTGTTATTTGGCTGGACTTTATTTCCCTTTTTCTCTCTGTCCTGCGTATGATTTTAAGATCTCCAATAGTGAGGTCCTATGTTTTGCTGTCGGAATTAAGGAGTTGCCTCTTGGTTACCTTTGTTCCCAGGTCCGCTTTAACCCAGAGTGGTATTACCTTTTAGAGCATCCAGTGCTACCAGATCTGGCTGCCTGAAAATACAGGCTTCCTGACTAAAAATACACCAAACATTGATGATATTGTTTTCTTTTTTTCCGTTTCCTTTGCAAAACTCAACCATGTTCTGTAAAGTAAAAAACAAAACAAAACAAAAGCAACACTTTTTTTCTACAAAATAACCAAACTAAACAATGTGAATAAATATTTGAAGAAATAAAGAACTTGAAGCATAAAATCTTTTTCACAAATTATTCGATTCAGCATTAATCAACCCAAAAAGGGTTGATATACTGTAAAATAAAAACAACCTAATGAACCTTTTTTCTCTCTTGCATTATCTTTATTTATGTTCTTTCTGTTCTTATCACTCTTTCCCTTCCCTACTCCGTCTTGTTACCTTGTCCTCCTTTTCCCTTCTTATAACAGTTCTCTCTGAAAACTTAAAAATGTTATTTTTGCCATGAAGGTTAAGAATTGAAATGATTCATGGTGGGGTAGGTCTGTTAGATTATTTTTGTTTCATCAAAGAATTAATCTGTTTTTTTTTTTTTTTTTTTTTTTTGTGTGTGTGTGTGCGTGTGTGTGTGTGTGTGTGTGTGTGTTATTCTGCCCACACACCCACATATACACACATATGATGGGAGGGGCAAGTTGAGAAATTAATTAGTAGATATTAGACATTTTTTTCTATAAACATATTATCATTAAATAACCCTTACCCTAAACCCAAAATTCAACCGCAGTTTTATTTTTAATGTTACTTCAGTTAGTGTCTACCTCCATACAAAAGCAGACCCCCTACAATTTTATACATCCTAAATCCATATTTTTCTTTAAAGTAAGCTGTATTTTTGATGATATAGTACATATGATACATAATACTAATCTAATTAGTACTGTACTCTCATATATATTGTAAGCAGCCCCCTCCCCTATTTTTTTTTTTAGTAATGAATTCATGTCTATTTCACTATGGAAAATGTATAACATGGAAATTTAATGTAATTCTGTAATTGCTGAAGGCCATTTAATTAACTTTGTTTTTTAAACTTACATCTATACTGTTAATCTCTAAGTTAAGACAGTTGAGTTATCTCCCCTTGTTTGAGATAAAGGAAAGTCTGTTTGGAGTGAATTGCTCTTGGTTGTTATTGTCGTGCAAGTGGGTTTTGAGGAAGGAGTACACAACATATGCAATTAATCAATGTGTACTGTTAAATATCAGATTTTGTAAGAAATAAAACTCAAAGAAATGAAATTCTGATTTCGTTTTTCCTACGAGCGATTCACATCCTGACCATTGCCAATAAGTTAATTCGTATCATTTATTCATACAGCTCCCAGATCCACCTGCTGCAGAAGCGTCTTCTTTATTGTGGAATCAAACGAACCCCACAGCTCAAGCTGAAATGAATACAGGTAACATATTATTATAAACTATTCATCTAATTAACAAAAAAAATTTTTAATTAAAAATAAAGGGTTTTTTTTTTTTGTTTTTTTTTTATATATTTAAACAGAATTAAAAATTTTTTATGTATGGTCCCCACCTCAAGGTTAAGAAACTTGTAGTTATTTCTAAATTTAAACAATAATAAACTGAAATCTAAAAAAAAAAAATAAAAATAAAAAATAATAATTAGTGGCATCAGCTTATATTGATACCATACAAGATGCTCATGAAGGGTCAAAGAGGATGGAAAGGTTGAAGAGAGAAAGCAATGTCCAGATATCCAGAAGACCACAGAAAGTATAGAAACCTTGCCACTTGTGGTGATGGTAATGTTGTTGTTGTTGTTGAGCATCATTCATTTATTTTGTATGAATCAGATGATTTTTTGTGTTGGTATTTGTTTCCCTGATATCTTTCTAGTTAGAATTCTTTTTAGAAAGACATTGGTATTTACAGGAGAGACCATGTGAAAATTGCCAACATCCTAAGTGAAAGTGATTTTTTTCTTGTGGAATGAACTGAATTTGGACTTGACTCAACCAGGTTGTCTGCTTGTGTCATAGCCCCATCGTCACCCTGTCACCTTTGTTATGATGATAAATGGTGAGCATCATTCATTCATTTCATATGATTCAGATGATTATTGTTCGCAATCGTTACCATTGGATGTTTTTCAAGTCATGAACTTGAACAACATCCAACAGTGAGGTCCTGGATATGACCTAAAACTATATCCGATGGTGAGGCCCCACCTTGCGGGCTTTGGGGAGTGTGGAGCCACCCTTTAATTGCCATTGCTCCCAGGTCCACTCTGACCCGGAGTGGTAGTACCTGTTAGGGTCCCAACTATGGATTAAATAGAATCTGACTTAAAAAAAAAATATAGTCCATTAAAAATCGTTCCTCAAAATAACTAGATTCGGCATTAAATAACCTGAAAAAGGTTGATATGCCGTAAAACAAAAACAACCAACCAACAGTGAGGCCCCATTTTTGTGGGCTGTGGTGAGTAGGAATTTGCTTGTTAGTTACCATTACTCTCAAGTCCATTTTGGTCCGGAGTAGTAATACCTGTTAGGACATCAAGTGCTACCAGATCAGGCTGTCTGAAGATACTGGCTTCCTGACCAAAAAATGCACCAAACATTGATGTTATTGGTTTTTTTTTTTTATTTCCTTTCCCTTTGCAAAACTTGATCATGTTTTGCAAAGTAAAAAAGACAAAGACAAAATAAAGTTTTTTTTTTCTACACTCGAACTAAACACCATAAATATTTGAATGTATAAAAAACTTGAAGCATAAAAAACTTTTTTCTAAAATGACTGTATTCAACATTAAATAGCCCAGAAATGGTTGATATGCTGTAAATATAATGATTTCACCAGATTCCACGCATTCTTTATTACAGAAGCAGCAGCTGGCATTTGAAATACCAGCCGCTGCTTCTGTTATAAAGAATGCATTGAATCTGTTGAAATCATTACCTGGGAAGTAAAACAATCAAATTAATTCAACTTGACACAGGCGTGCCATATATTTTATAGGCTGCTTATGTATACGTAATATCAGTCGCAAGGGTAACTAATTTGCATATTGGTTTTTTTGAAAAGGACATGTTATTAATTAACTATTATTTGTTATTGCTTTTTAATTCAATGATTGCTTGGATTTTCACAAAACTAATTGTTTTATAATATTGTTTTTATTTTCTTTGTGTTCAAATGTTCCTTTCTTTAGAGAGACCAACCTGATTACCATAAAGTTGCGATCTATTTCCAAATTGCAAGTGATTTTTTTTTTTTTTTTTTTTTTTTTTTACACTTACATTAAAAAAAAAAAAAAATTCGGATTGAAATTATCAAAATGTTAATGTTCATCTACTCATATATACATATATAGATCAATGAGAAAGATTTTGTTTTGTGTTTACAACAGTTATGAATGAAATGTTTATTATTCAAAATTAATGGTACGTATATTTCAGCTCATAAACATAATAAATAATTTAGTTATTTCAGTTGGTGAGCAGCAAGGTTTAAAAACAGGTGACCATGAAGACGTCATCTTTCATCACACTTATATGATATTTCAACCATAGGCATGACTGACCTTAAACATGATATTTCCACCATAAGCATGACTGACCCTAAACATGATATTTCCACCATAAGCATGACTGACCCTAAACATGATATTTCCACCATAGGCATGACTGACCCTAAACATGATATTTCCACCATAAGCATGATTGACCCTAAACATGATATTTCCACCATGATATTTCCATCATAAGCATGACAAACCATAAACATATTTCAACCTTAAGCATGACAGACTGAAAATGATATTTGAACTTTAAGCATGACAGATTCCAAAAATGGTATTTCAACTTTAAGCATGACACACTCCGAAAATTATATTTTAACCCTAAACATTGAATCTGTGAGTTAAGCAATAAAAACGTTATTTCAAATTTAAGTGTGACTAGCTGAAGAATTAATATTTGTTTGAGATGCTTATATGAATTTAAAAATAATGATATCAAGAATTTCATTGTATCCCTCCTTTATACTATGTTTATGGTCTGTAATGCTTATGCTTGAAATATCATGTTTATGCTCTATCATGCTGTTGCCACTCATCTATATATATAAAAGTGAAAATGTGTGTGTATGTATGTTCGCTTTTTGTGTATGTACAAGAAAGGCTTTATTCCGAGAAGCGATCGGTCGACTCACTTCATCTTAAAACTTTTTATATCACGTTTAAATGATAATATCTATGAGTTAACAATGGGGGTCGCCTGTCTATTTAATTCGACTTTGAAAAGATAAATATTCAACATTTTTCGATCACTGCATGTGGATTAGGCTTTTTTGTATAATAAAAGCGGAACTAATTCTGGCTGCATTTTTCCGGTTGTGATTGCCGGAAACGTCCGAAAACAATTAGCTTTGATCAGTGTGGAGTTTCTCCTTATATCAGACAATTGCTATTCAATTTGGACAATCCCCTTAAGGGGAGCTGGTTTTCCCCACAGCATCTTGGGGAAACAAAAAATCCTGCCCTGCAGTAAATAAAATACTGCCCCACAGTCAAAGTTGACCTCATTAAGTACGGGCACCTGCCAAGTTTTAATACTTAAATAAATTCAAACATGTTATTGTTACTATTTCATGGTGGCCCAGTGGTTAACGTCGTACATTTTTTTTCACACTTTAATTTCCAACTTCGACTCAAGGGTTCGGATTCGATCCTTCATACTTACCTACCAAAACGTTTTTTATTTTAAACCCCCCTTGGCACAAACACCTGAGTGTTTTGATTTACCTAAAACGACACACACCTCCAAACAGGCAAGACGCCGATGTTGCCTCCAGTAAGACATTCAACACGCCACCTGCCGGAATATCTCCAACTGAAGTATATCTGAAGACATGTAAATATGTATATAACTTTTCTTCCTAATATATTATTGTTATACCTTTACTTTCCGTGTTCTTAATTATTTGTGCAGACACAAGTGGCGACGGGAATTCGAAAAAAGACTTACGCGGGATAAAATCCACTATTAAACACAACACTAATTATGCAGAAATAACTAAAAGAAACCTACCAAATGCAATTATATCAAATTATCATATAAAAGCAACAAACTAAACCCATCAAATTGAGGGAATGGATGCAGAAAACGAAAGACCAAATACCCATGACTACCCCCTCTCTCCAAAGATAAAGAAACAAACTATAAACAGCAAAACGGAAACGAAATGTTAACGATGGAAAGAAAAAAACAAAATATTACAATGGAACTGTAGAAAAATAAACGCTAATAAAGAACTACATCAGCTAGTAGCAAAACTGAACGTGATTGTTATCTGTCTTCATAAAACCTTCCTCAAAAACGGCAAAAAAAAAAAATGAATCTCAAGAAATACCAACAATTCAACTACATAAAAAATATTGATCCCTGAGCTTTAGGTGGCACATCCATTCTAGTCAGAAATGATATGCCTCAGTCACAAAGAACTCAAAACAAACCTACAAGCAATAGCAATTAAAATAACTCTATACAAACAAATCAATGTCTGCTCAATCTACATTCCTCCAAATGGGTATTTAAAAGAGAACAAAGTACAAAACATAATACTACAACTATCCACAGATTTCATATTACTCGGAGACTTTAACTTGCACAGCCCAATATGAGGTTACAATGAAACCAATCAGAAGTGGAAACTTATCAAAAGGCTCATAAATAAAAATAACCTTGGCATTTACAACAACCAATCCCTGACATACACGTGTCCACACTCAGAAATTGCAACGAAACAACACAGTTAATGAAAGTAATTACCAATACAAACTAGGAAACAGACAGAAAAATCCTACTGAAAGTATACAGATTGCTCATCAGATCGAAGCTCGACTATGCCAACTTCGTCTATAGATTTGCCAGAAAATGTTATCTTAGAGAACTAGAAACAATTCACAAGGACTCAGAATGATTTTAGGAGCTTATACAACTTCACCAACAAACAGTCTGTATGCAAAAGGCTTCGAATACCCATTCTCCTTGACATGAGAAAAACTAGCACATCAGTACTACATTAAACTCTACTCAAGCTTTAACAATCCCATGTACAACTGTGTCTTCGATCCCTATTCGACAAAGTAAAAGAAATACTATAAAAACCCATGTACTACAAATGGAAGATATACTAGAAAATTGTCTTTAGTCAAAAACAATATCCACAAATTTAAATTTCCAGAAAACTCTCCCTGGCTGCTAGAACAACTAAGAATTAATATTGCAAAATTCTAAAACTTTGGTAATCACAATGTTACCAATGATGCAGTCCAATCATCCAAAGTCTGTACTCTTCTTCTTTCATTTTTCGGGGAATTTTGAACGAACCTTTCGCCTTATCCCCTATTGGTCGAATATTCTCATTTGATAATTCTGTCCATCCCATCCATAGCCTTGATCCCCTGGAGGGGCATAGGCCATCTACAACTTTGTAGATGCTTTTGTAGCGAGGAGTTCTTTTTACATGCCTAACCTTCCCAGAAGGTACATACAGCACCTAGCCTTCCTTAATGGTCACCCATCTGGTACTGGCAGGCTCAACATTACTTAACGTCAGTGATCTTGCAAGAACCAGTGTGTTAACATGATTGTGCTATACTAATAATTCTGTGCTTTGGGAAATAGTTGATCAGTTAAAATGTTTCATTTTGTTTCAACAAATTTTCAAATGATCCACTATTTTTTTATATTGTTTCCTTTTTTCTTCAGAACAACTAATGCTTTCATCCAGCCGATTATATGTCTGTAAGGGACATTTTAAGACTAACAAAATATTCCCAATCTAATAGATATCCTGCAATCTATACAGACAATCTCAACAACATATTAGAACACTACCCAAACTGGATACATACATATACACAGATAGATCTAAAGACCTGAACAAAGTCGAAAGTGCAGCCATATCCAACAATATCACACTACAAAAATGCTTTCCAGACGACAGCCCAGTTTTCAGTGCTGAAACAACAGCCATAAAATTAGCCTTGGACCAACTCCAACATATACATAATATTCTAGATTCATTATCAGTTTTCATGTCATTAAAAAACAAAAACTTAAACAGCCCCCTAATCATCAAGCTCTTACAAAGAATTAATTATATTTCTCAAGACACAAACATCATTTTCTGTTGGATTTGCAGCCACATACAACTCAAAGCAAATGTAAAAGTTGACACAGCTGCAAAAAGATCATAAAATAAACACTGGCAATACAAAAGTACCATATACTGACTACAGATCCCTGATCTACAAATATATCATATTTAAATGGTAAGTCATGGAATGCCTGCAAAAGCAACAGACTCTATTGAATTAAGCCCATCCTTAAAGGAAAAACAGAAGACAAAATCTCCAATAGGATGAGGATGACAAGAAGGCAAGCAGTAGTAATAGCAAGACTCCAAAGAGGGCACCCTGCTATCGCACACTCATACCTACTAAAGGGCGAAGAAGCCCCAAACTGTATTCCATGTCAGGAACCCTATACCATAAAACATATTCTAATAAATTGTAAACATTTCCAACAAATTCACAAAAAATATTCCTAAGAAAACAATTTAAAAGACCTCTTTTACAAAGTAAACCCTAACAATCTCCTAGAGTTCTTAAAAGCAACAGAGATATACAATATTAAAGTTCTTAAAAGCAACAAAGATATACAATATTAAAGTTCTTAAAAGCAACAAATATATACAATATTAAAGTTCTTAAAAGCAACAAAGATATACAATATTAAAGTTCTTAAAAGCAACAAAGATATACAATATTAAAGTTCTTAAAAGCAACAAAGATATACAATATTAAAGTTCTTAAAAGCAACAAAGATATACAATATTAAAGTTCTTAAAAGCAACAAAGATATACAATATTAAAGTTCTTAAAAGCAACAAAGATATACAATATTAAAGTTCTTAAAAGCAACAAAGATATACAATATTAACGGAAAAAGAAAACACCCTTATAACAAAATATACAGCAAACACTTATCAAACTGCAATAATCACACTAAAATAAAAAAATAAAAATATTAATCAAGCAATCAACAAATTCAATCAATCTCTTCAGCATTAGATAATCCAAAAGGATTGAATCAATCATTCCTATTTCTGAGCAGTTTTAAATATAGAAGTGAAACTGGATAAGACCAAAAATGTTTAACTAAATAATACTTTTTATTAGCAAGAATATACTTTGATTAACTTAATCTCCCCAGAAAGGCAACTTGAAACCATTGTAGATAGTTACTTGCTGCCTACCACAGCAAGATGTAACACAAGGCCAGAAAGTGGGGTGTCCAAGTAAGCACCCCTAAAGGAGGGCCACTCTAACCTAGCAAAAATTGCCTGGGGATTCCCATTGTCATTCCCCAGTAGGGATGCATCAGGCAACAAGTTATAAACTTGCTCCATTTGAAAGCTGCGTGGTAAAGCCTAGGAGGGCAAACCTCCTACGTAATACCCAGACAGCATACCTCAGTTAGATAGGTACTGGGCCAGTTTGTGGCCTTCTTATCTCTAAGGCTGATTATTAAGAACAGATTCTTGACTGGTACTTTCTACCCAGGTCTCCAAGCAACCAAAGCAGCAAGGAGACTCCTCCACCATAAATGGATTGTATGACTAAAAAAAGTTTTAAAATTTAGAAAATCGGATGTTATATAATTTATTAATAAATGATTAAAAACATTTTTTTTTTTTTTTTTTTGTAGACTTTCATTAAGATAACATATTCATAGAATTATTTTTTCTCTTTATTTTATTTTATATTGACCCGAGGTGTTGGCTTCTGATGAGAGAGAAAAGCTGTATGTCCGATGTTGTTGACAGTTGCTGTAAAATCTGAATCTGTGTGTTGTGTGATTAGCTTTAATTTTAAATAGGTAAACCTAATCACATCTTTGAAAACATTATTTCGCAAGTTTAATTTGAAAATTTAGAAAACCAAATAATTTTATAATTTTTTTTAAAAAAAATTATTATAATCATTTTATTTGAGATTTTCATTATAAAGACAACTTATTCATGGAAAAAGACTTAGTGTTCTTTTTTTCTCTTTATGTTCCTGTGGTATTAATCCATAGGGGTTGGCCTCTCATGGATATAGAAAAAGTATATGCCTAATGTTGGCAATTGCAGTAAAATCTGAATCTGTGTGTTTTGTGTGATTAGTGCAAATTTTGAATAGAGAAACTTAGTCACATTTTTATATTTAAAAAAATACTTAACATTTTATTATTTTCTTTTTTTTCTCTTAGGTCAAGAGGAAAAAGTGAAAGCTGCTATGAAAGGATTCCAACTTCCAAGTCCAAACATTCCAGACTGGGCTAAGAATGTACCTGAAGACAAATGGAAGGAACATTTGTTGGACAAATTACGACAGTTAAGCACAAGAGATTCAGACGATGATAAAAATCATGAAAAAGATCCTTCACAAAGTGATGATTCTTCCCTCAAGTGAAATAACAAATAGAATGAAACATTGAAAATAACATAAAAACTCCCGATCATTATTCTATTGAATAGATTTTATATACTGTATTTTTTTTTTTTTTTTTTTTTTAACTATTTGAAGAACAAGCATATTTCTTCACAATCATTCCACCATGTAAAAAAAAAAAAAAAAAAAAATCTTATCCATGTTTTTAAACAGTCCAATTGCTGAAATAATCCTTAATTCTTGGAATGCTGGTACATTTTGAGGTGCTGATCCAGAACCTGATCTAAAATCGTGTTGGCATCTTCTGCTTCCGACTGTTTATGCTAAGTAGCCGGAAATGTTGCCAGAAAAAGCAGATGTGAACATTGCCAGATAATTAATACAAAACATTGTCTGCTGATTGCTGATTGGCTAATCACGTTGGCTTTTTATGACCGCTTTTCTGGTACTTTACTGTAAACTGCTGGAAGATGCTGATACAACCTTGAGTTAGGTTCTGAATCAATACCAATTCTGGTAGCAAACAAATAGTTTAATTTATTCTACTTTAAAATTTTACTTGTTACACAATATCTGTATGGGTTCTTTGCCATGTTATTAAACTACTGCAGGAAAGAAAAACTGTCACTATTTTGATGTACAAGTCCTTCAAGAATATAATTTTTTAAGCTTTTCTATTTTTAAAAATGAAAAAAAAAATGAAAACAAATAATGTTTAAAATAATTTTAATAATAATAATAAAAATGGTTGAAATAACTAATTTGAATAAATTGGAGAATTTTTAAAATAAAATTTAAATGACTTTTATTGAAAAGAATTAGACATACAGATATCATAATAGCAAAGTGGTGACTATTTTTGTGCTATTGTAGTCAAATTCAGACATGAACAACATGATCAAAATCTGTATTGCTATTTTGTAATATATGAAATGCAAAAAAGAAAAGAAAAAAGAAATACTAGAAAAAAAATTTGCTTGTTATAAAAATACACCACACTTCGTATAAATTAATTGGAGTCTCTGTGTTGAAATGTGAATTATTTACAAAATGATAATAATATGGCATTTTTTTGACATGTTGGAATAGTTATAAAGAATCACCAGAAAAATATATTTGAAGAAAAGGAAAAAAAAAACATGTTTAGATTTGGGGGGGGGGGGGATACTTATGCAAAATAAAGATTATGCTATCGTCAGAATTTTTCAAGCAGTTTACATATAATGGCATCAATATAAAAGTTGCTGAACGAAAGTTTGATTTTCTTTATTTCTTTATTTTTTTTTTACGAGAAAATGCTAGCCAATTCTTTTCGCTGAAAAAATATTTCTGTTATTACAAATATAATAAAAAATTGAAAAATAAACACAATATTGTTTTTTTGTTACAAAGAATAAACGATAAATAATTTTTGGATAATTTTTATGAAATTTAAAAAAATAATGAAATCAAGAAAAAAACATTTATTGTAAGGTAAGTTTCATGGATAAATATTTAATTTTTTGAATAATAAACAACTGATAGCAAGTAAAAAATTTTCTTTAATGATTTTTTTTGTTCAAATCTAGATAAATATTTATTTAAAATAAATTTTTTTTTTTTTTAGGATAATAAACCAATGATAGCAAATAAATATTTTCTTAAATGACGTTGGCTCAGCATTTCGTCATTTTACGTAAATTGCCTGGAAAATTCTGACTATAGCATAAATACCTAGATATTCATTTAAAAACTGTTGAATTTTTAAATACCTTTTTTATTTCTTTTTTTCAATGATTCTTTATTATGACTCTTTCTTTTATGGAAGAAAATGCAAGATCTAACTGCTTAATAATGACAAATCTTTTTCTTCTCCATAGAGAAGAAAATAGAGATATTGTTTAATATCGATTATATAATATTCATGTGATTCTATTGTTTCATTATTGCAAATAAAAGAGGTTTTCTGCAAGTTTTGGACAAATGTATTCCTTGGATTATTCCGATTACTATTCTCATCTTGACTGTTATTTTCATAACATTTTGACCGGTATAACTTCACAACAGCTTTGTCAAACTTGTGAATCTTTGTTATCTTGGTTGTTATTTTCACGTTTTCACTGATGTTACCTTCTTCAGTTGTATCTGGTTGTACTCGGCAATCTTTCTGCCAAACTCTGGAATCTGCACGGAACTTGAAGGAGAACATTATTTAAACCATGGGGAGCCATGACTAAGTTCTGTCAGCCATGACTAAGTAGAAGTCTTAAGTAATTTGTAATTGTATTCATCGTGTTGCCTACACTGCGGATTGAAACTTTGACCTACAGAAGAGTGCCATTTAGAACTGAATTTTATCTAGTACTTTATCCGTTATGCCATGACAGAAAGGTTCTGGAGTTCAACAAGATACAACTGAAGAAGGTTGGTTATATCGGCCAAAATAATACAAATTATTAATCCTTGCCTAAAGGAAATTCAAAAGCTAAATCTAGTCAAAATTTTGGAGGGAGGGGCAGGAGGAAGATGTAATATAACTAAAAAAGAGTATTTTAATATTAAAAAAAATTTTTTTGGTAACTTTTTGTCAAATTCTTTCAGTTGATTCTTCTATTCATTTTTTTTTTTTTACTTTTCAAGAAAAAGCCCAACTTTTTTCGATGAAGATTTCAATACTTACGTAATTATTTCTGATTTTCAGCAAACACTTCTGAGACTGGCAAACATTAACTTCACCAAACAAATTAAGTATATTACTAATGTTTTCTTTTGTTTTTATTTTTGCAAAGAAGTTATTTAATGAAAGAAATTGTCAGCTTTATCTTTTATTTAAGTGTATTCTGTAATGTTTCAGTACTTCTATGCAATACAAATTTAACTGTTTTTCTATTTTTATTAACCTGACCCCAATCTAAGTTTTAGTTTTGCAAAAGTAGCTTTAGTTCAGTTAATATTCTATAGGAGTATAGGGACTTAATTCGTTCTTTCCCATTCGTAGTCGGAACTGCTTACACCACAACTGCAAATCTGTGAATTGCACCGAAAATGTATATTTTTTTTACTGTTTTCGTTTATAAACTGCTTTTGTATATAAAAAGGATTCATCTAAAATCATTTAGTTCAACTTGGCATGATCCTCTAATCAGTGAATTGCTTAGCATTTTATTGGTTGTAATTTATTGCTCTTTGCCCTTCTCCCCAAATGATTGGAAATTCTTTGAGGATTGACTTACGTCTACCTGTACACCTATGTATGAGTAATTCACACATGTTCAATTTGATGAAAATAAAGAACAGTAAGTGAAACCTTTTCTTTCTGGATTAAGTTTTTATTTATTTACTTTTTTTTTTTTTTTTTTTTTTTTGTACAATTTTACAAACATTTCTTTTTTACTCCAAACAAAACATACTGCCACTTGGACATGAGGGGCTACTGGGAATGTGTCTAACAATGGTTAATTGTAAGTATGGACCATTTCGTATCCTCAAAAAAATTCCAACAAAAACCTAACGGCCAGCCGTGGTTCTCTCTGGAATGTGCTGCTTCCATTGCGCACAGAAGTCACTTTTTCCATTGCTTCTCACGTGTACTGAGACTAAAGCCGCTTTTAGGACTGCCAGTAACCACTGTAAAAGTGTAATGAAGAATGTGAGACAGTTGTATGCTCAGTCTATCAAGTTCAAAGTGGCCGAACAGCGGCTTGGTTCCCACCAGTTTTTGAAAATAACAAACATGAATAGAAGCGTGTGCTCTATCTTAATGGACCTAAAGTAATCTCGTCCGCATCAGATGAAGCCAAACTTTTTGCAAAGAACTTTGCAGCAAATTCTACCCTATGCGACCAAGGCCGTCAACCTCCTGTATCAGAAAACACTATGCAACATATATGTGTGCCTAATGTTGCCAAGCTAATCAAAAATCTTGATTTCAGTAAAGAAACTGGCGCTGACGGTATTTCAAAGCTTCAACCAGAACTAGCGCCCATACTTACAAAGCTGTTTAAGTATTGTCTTAAGAAGAATTGCTTCCCAACACCCTGGAAAATCTCATCAGTATACCCTAAGAATTCAGGTGATCGATCATCTCTCTCTCTCTGTATAGACCAATAAGTCTCCTGTGCGTCATGAGTAAGTTACTTGAATCTGTGTTAAATAGAGAAGTAATCAACCATCTCAGCAAAAATAACCTTAGTGACATGCAATATGGTTTCCATTCTGCTAGATCTACAGCAGATGTGTTTACAGTTATTTCTCATAGGATTAGCAAATCTCTTGACGGAGACTTCTTTTCTAGGTCAATTGCTCTTGACATATCAAAGGCCTTTCATAGGGTATGGCATAAAGGTCTATTTCACGTGATCTCCAGCTATGGTATAGCTGGAAATGTCTTTTCAATTATTAAATCATTTCTCTCTGATAGGTTCATAAGAGTAGTGGTTGATGGGCAGAAATCAAAAGCTCATAGTATTAATGCTCGAGTCCCTCAAGGGTCCATCCTCAACTCAACTGATCTACATTAATGATCTTCCAAATCACATCCTTAGATCATTTGTAGACATTTTTGCTGATGACACTACCATCAATGGCAGTACATCAAAGACCGTCAATGACTAAGTTCTCTCTGATTCTTTCTCTTCTGATCTTGATCATGTAGTACAATGAGGAAAAAAGTGGCTGGTTACTTTTAATGCATCTAAAACCAAGCTTCTATCTTTACATCATCAACATTCTGATCCCCATCTGGCATCAATTGAAATGAATGGCTCTTGTCTTGGGGAGGCTCCATGTTTTGACAAGCTCCTGGACTTGACCTGTACTCCTGATCTAAAATAGAATATGTACATCAAATCGGTTGCTGGAAAAATGATGGGATCTTTCTATCAAGCCAGTAGATATCTCACTGCTGATGCAATACTCTACATATATAAGAGCCAGGTATGTCCAAGGATGGAGTACTGTTGTCAAATCTGGGCAGGAGCTGCTAGGAAGACCTTATCTTGCCTTGACAGAGTTCAAAATAGACTTTGTAGCCTAGTGGGGGATGCCCTTCTTTCTTCCCTACAACCTCTTTCTCAGAAGAGACATTGCAAGCCTGTCTCTATTTTATCATTATTTTCATGGCAAGTGCTCGTCTGAGCTCCAATATATAGTCTCCCCTCGCCAAACATTCACGAGAAACACTCGTTTTGCTGAAAACACTATCAATAATATCACCTACTCTATCTGTGCCTAAACCTAAACGTAAATTCCATGAAGAAAGCTTCTTTCTTAGAACTGCACACCTGTGGAACTATCTTCCGTTCACCTGCTTTCCAGCTGACTACAATATGGCCGTCTCTAAGCCCAATGTGAACAAGTTCTTGATGAACTGTTCCCCTTAAGTGATCCAATTTTACCATATTTACACTTCTAATTGTTACTATGATATTGTCCTTTTGACCACTCCTTAATTCTCGAGTGGCCTCTGGGCCTTGATAACTGGTGATTGCCTTGTAAAAAAAAAAAAAAAAAAAAAAGGATTGTGGGGAGTTGAGCAGTGAGATGTCTGTTCATGTTACATTTTTGCATATTAGTACAGTCAGGGAAACAGGAAGGGAATTCCAAAGTCTAGCAGTCTGAGGAAAGAAACTGTTAGAGTAGAAGCCGTTCCGACATCTAGGGGCCTCAACTGTGAAGGAGTGGGATTTTGCTGATGGTCGGGTTAGTTGACAGGAGGCACAAGTACTATGAGTTCATTAGAGCGCATTCCATTAAACTTCACACCTGAAAGTTTGAGGTAATTTGGCAATTTTTTATCATATACTTTTAATTTCCTTTCAGTGTCTTCTCTTACTATTGTACACATCTTAAAAAATGATTAAAAAAAATGAAATGAACTTCACCAGTGTTTGAACTCATATTCATCTAAAATCATAAAAGTGTTTTAGTAATTTAATTTCTCATATATAAATTACTGTTTCTGATGACTAAATAAAACATTGACTGTTGACTTTATTTAGAGTGGAAGATTTCTTTTCTTGATTCATTTCAGATAATGGGAGTCGTCTGACTGGCTATTTGCTTTCTTATGTAAACCTTTTTATGCTTTCTTGTTCTTTTTTTTTTTCACTAAAGTAGGGGTGATTTGAGCCATTTCTTATCACCTAAAGAAATAAAAAAAAAAAAAATCAGCCTTAACTTTGTATAAATTTTGTTTTTTTGATTGTTTTGATTGAGAGGAGGTAGATATAAAAAAACAAAACAAAAAAAACAAAACAAAAAAAAACAAAAAAAACAAACAAAAAAAAAAACATGCCAAATGTTAAAAACACCAAAAGCCACATAAATTGATCAAGTAGTTTTATTTTTGTAAAGAAAATTATTTTCAAGTGATTAACGGAAGTTTGTAGGTATTATGAAGATGAACAAGGTTGATTGTTATCAGGACCAAGTAGACATAAAAAAAAAAAAAAAAAAATTGGGTACTTATGCGGAGAAGGTACCATAGTATTTTTTATTAATTTTTTTTTTTTTTGGGGGGGGGTTCAAGTTAAACTTAAATTTTAGAGTATCTTTTGTTTATTGAATTGTTAGGTGAAAGTACAGAATAATTACAAAGCACCTTCATCCTCCTCACGTTAAGAATGGCTTTCTAAATAATGTTATTTCAACTTGGTACCTTCTCTGTATAAATATAAAAAAAAATGATGCCAAATGTTAAAAACATCATTCACTAAAAGAAAGAAAACGTTCCAAACTATGAAGCTTACAAAAAGAAAAAAAACCAAAGACAGGAAAAAAAAAACAAAAAACAAACAAACAAAGAAAAGAAAAACGAACAAATTAGTGATGGAACGATTCCAATTTTTTTTCCTGATTCCGATACTAAATTCGAGATTCCGATATAATTACCAATTTTGATTCCAATTCTAAAATTGCTTAATCACCTTAAAGAAAAGAAAAAAAAAAGAAAGTAAAATTTCCTTTTGTAAGATAGTGATTTAGCAGAATCCCCACCTACTTTCAAATTTCGTTATAATTTTCTTTTTAATTTGAAAAACTTCTTAATGTTTTCCTTTTATGTATTACCCTAACACTGCCTGGCATTGTCCAGTCTTGATATATTTTAATTTATGCAGATTTCGTATTTATTATTATCAAACCAATTCTCTATTGATTATTATATTGTACCCAATATATAGTTGTATATAGTTGTCATTCCGAGAGTTAAAAAAAAAAATGACTTGAGTACCATCAGCTAGAATCAAAACATATAGCTCTCCAGCATTATTCGTTATCTGAGTTAAGCCTAAAGGTATATTAGAACATTATAATTAACATTGCTAAATATATAGATGTATGTTTGCACATCATGTCGAACTATGCCTGGCAAGTTCCACTTTTTCAATTTTGACCCCTTAGTAGCTATTTTTCTGGCTAAAAATTAAATGCATTTTGTTCAACAGGTTTGAAGACCCTATATATCAAGTTAACAGTACTACATGCACCTCCAAATGTTATGACATGCACAATGCAGAAAATATGCACAAATACAACTGTGTGTTAAATGAAACTAATCATTCTGTAACAGAAAAAAAAATAAATGAACAGTAAATTAATAAAAATTCTTTTTTGAAGGAATATGAAAATCAGTTACAAACAAAAACTGTGATAACTTGCGTAAAAACATAACTATTTGAAAGGCGATAATGTATATACGAATATAAATGTGCGTGAAAAAGTGTTAACGTGAAAAAGTGATAACGTGTAAAAAGTGATAATGTATGTACAAAAAGTAACTGCGTGAAAGGTGATCACTAGGGCTGTGACAACAGCATATTCTTTTCGTTGTTTTGACTCTTGAGTATATATCCGACACCGTTAGACACTGTTAATCAACCGAGAACCACACCACTCTATTTTATATAGATATCAACATATAAGATATCAACGGATACACACTCGAGAGTCAAAACACTGAAAAAAATATGGTGTTGTCATAGCCCTAGTGATAACGTACATACAAAAACCGTGTGGCTCCATCTCCGATGTTGAGCACTTCTGTAAGTAAGGAGACATCCAGAGTACTATTAAAACCAATTTTATAACCTCCACCTCCATAGAAGAGAAATTATTTAAGTGATCAGTGAAAGCATGGTTTGTAGAGCGCCACCAAAATATATGGCACAATCACAATGACACACGGGTTCTCACCGAAGTTAGACAACATTGAGCCTGGCCAGTGCCAGATGGGTGACCATTTGAGAAGGCGAGGTGCTGTATGTACCACGAGGTAAAAATACTAGGTTGGGGAAACTGGCGGTGCCTATCCTTTTTTTGAGGGTAGATGGCCCTCTCTTAAGCTGTGATAGGCAACCCATCCAGTGATGGCGTCACGATAAAAAATACCCTTGATAGCCCTGGTGAAGCATCAAGTATTTCCAACCATTAGAAAAAACGTGAAAGATTCCGTGGAATTTGTTTACGCTTCACCTGCACCTACTGGTATTGGATGAAACTTTATATAAAAACTAAAAGCACTAAATGTAATTAAAGCTGCCTCCAGAGTACTACTAAAGAAAGTATACCCTCCTCTTTTCTTTGTAGTTAAAAACACAAAATGAAATTCACACAAAATAGTTTTCAAATTCATTTCAACATGAAAAGTTTGCTTGAAATGACGTCATGACTTAAATTTGAGACAATGACGTCATGACAAGCAAATTTAGAGTTTTAGTACAGCAGAACCCTGGGATATGGTGGCCTTAGGATATGGATTTTTCAGATTATGAAAATTTAAACATGTTAAGGTCTTGGGGACTTTTGGGGCTAAATGGGGGGGGGGGGGGGTCAAATGATGGACTCAGTCATCATTTTTGCATGGTGCAAAACTCAAATTTACATATGATAAGGCCTAAAACCGCACAGTTTGTTCATTTTCACCAGGATTTGAAGTCTCCTGTGTACTTTTGGGGCTAAATGGGGGGTGAGGGGTGGGTGCAAATGCTGAACTTAGTTATTATTTTTATACCTCATTCACTGTGCACCCATGGGGGACCATGCATGCTTCACTTGTTGTTATCTTAATTAATCGGGAAGACCTTTATAATATGATAGATATCTCCATTGGACCACTCATAAAAAAGTAAAAATAAAAATGAATATTTATTTATCTTTTATTTATTTATTTAAAAAAATTTTTTTTTTAAATTTTTTAGGAGAGCCACCACTTCTCAAGGCCAAGGCTCACTTAATGATAGGGATTAATAAACATCAGATGGCCAGTTAAACAACACCATGATGGTTGGTAATAGCGGAAATTGGGTATGATTTAATTATTCAAAAGGATGGCTCAACAAGAATTTGTTCACATTGGACTTGAAGATGACCAAGTTATAGTCAGCTGGAAAACTGCTCTGCTGTATTTTGTTCCACTGTAAGGTAGTTCTTGGAAACAAACTTTGTTCATATAATTTTTTAACATTAGGTACAGATAGAGAGTAGCAGCAAGTCTTGAGAACATGTTTACCAGAAACAACAGTTGGAAATAAGTCATACACCATCCACTATGACTACGCAATTCCTACAGCTACGTACCTTGAAAACAGAGCTATTATGCTTGACATAGTGTTATGGGACATGAGAAAGTAGCAATCCTAGTTGAAGTCAGTGTCCCTAATGATGCTTGCTTAAACAGAGCTGAGAGGAAAGATAACCAAATACCAATGTCTTTTGTATGACATGAAAAGAAACTGGAATGTTAAACGGATCTTCAGTAATTGCAGGAGTAAAAAAATATTTCAAAAACTACTTGGTGAATATACCTGGTGAATCAAGTGAAAAAAAGATACAAGCAATTACATTTAAAGGGATGGTTAGAATCTTAAAGATCTCTCAATTAGATTATCTGAATGTGTCTATTTGTGTTGCGTGTTTGGTATTCTATACGACCTTTTTGTCCAGCACCGTTTACCCTAAAACTGAAATTTTAAAATAAATAACTTTATAACCTTAAAATGGTTAATTCAATCCAATTTAATTTATTTGGCAGAAGGTAAAACAATTAGGCTTCAATTACCAAGTAGGGAAACCGGTAGAAACGTTCAGAGAATATTTTCAGGGCAGGTGCTCAGATGAAAAAAAGGACGGCAACAATATAGTAAAAAATACCATCTCGGTGGGGCAGAGGCCTATAATACAATCCTCTGAAAAGGGCAATTTTAAAACAGGAGTAAAAGGAGCAGGTGCTTGCATATCCCCCCATCTACGCCTCTCTGTGCACCCCTGCGAAAAGGTCTTAGAAATTTTTATAGAAAAGGATACAGCATCCTTGAATTGTCGTGATGTCTGTGCATTTGTTTCCTCACTTGGGGGTCTATTTAAAAGTCCAGGGATCCTGGTAGTAAAAGTGTCCCTCCTCTGATTTAATCGAAACCAGCAGTGAAATAGTTTTTTGTAGTGCAGACCTCTTTCTGGTGCAGAAGTGAGTAATAGGTCTCGAGGTATATCGTAATGACCGTTAAAGAGAGTGTATGCCAAAATGAGGTCACCACGTAATCGTTGGTGCTCAATGGAGAAAAGATTAAACTTCCTGAGTCGGCTTTAATAAGGTAGATCTGATAGATCCTGCATCATCTGAGTAGCCGGTCTTTGAACTTTCTCCAGATGCTGGATATCAAATATGGAGAAGAGCCCTGGACACCATACTCTCACAGTGGTCTGTAAAAACAAAACTAAGCCAAACCAATCAACGTTCACAGGCAACATGAATTGGAACAAATACATTAAAGACATTGCTAAGACTGATGCAAAATTAGAATATTACTCACACCAGAGAGTATTCTATATCTTCATAAAGTCACACTTCGCCCATGCATGGAGTATTGTTGCATCACTTTGGCTGGTGCGTCTACCACTAGTCTCACACTCTTAGACAAGCTCCAATAAAAGTCTCCAATCTAATAGCGGCCAAGCTCCAACCTCTGTCCCATCACAGAAATGTTGCATCTCTTTACCTTTTTTATTAATAGAACTCTACTCTAACGTAATGTGCTCTGATGAACTCATAGCAATTGTACCCCCCCCCGATGTACATACTCCCGACCAACCCAACAAACAGCAAAATCCCACCCTTTCAGTGTTGAGGTCTCTAATTGTTGGAAAGCCTTCTACTCTAACAATTTCTTCCTTATGCTGGATTTTGGAATACCCTCCCTGTTTTCTTCTTCCCTGACTGTATTAACATGCAGAATTTTAAATGTAATGTGAACAAACATATCGATGCTCAAATACTCACAATCCATTGTTAGAAACGGTTCTAAATAGTAGCCTCCTATGTCCAAGTAGCAATATGCCTTGTTTAGGATGAAAAAGAGTTAAAAAAAAATCTTTTCATTGTATGATTGAAGATTGAAGAGCTACGAAAACGTCAGTGGCACCATAATTTTTATTTTTTTGTTGGGGGAGGGGAAGGATTTTTCTTCGGATACCAATTAGACATGTATTCTTTATATTTACCGTGGATGTCTGTTATATGCAGGCAAATAAAACATAAATCTAAATTGTTTTTGTTCTCTGGAACGAATTCAATTCGACAAAACATGACCGGCCGGGTAAACTGTCTGGCACTGGTGATTTACAATGCTTTCATTAAGAGTACAAAGAGAGAGAGAGAGAGAGAGAGAGAGAGAGAGAGAGAGAGAGAGAGAGAGAGAGAACAAAACAACAAAAAACAGACAGTTTTAAAAAATTTTTTTATCAAAGATGTTTATGTCATTCAAAGAGAAGTTAAAAGACAACATAGAAGGTCGTTCCAGCAGTAATGAACGACGGCTATGCTTGGATGTCTAGAGCATGTTTTGTCATACGAGAACCGTTTCAAAAGTAAAGCCTCTTGATTTTTTTAACTAAAAAAACTTGAAGATCTACGAAGACGGGAGTGGTACTATTAAAATGAGTGACCTTTTGTGCTCTAGAATTTATTTTTTCTACATAGTCACCACCATTATCAATGCACTTTTGCCAAGAATTCAATGATGCATCTCTGCTTCTGATGCATGCCCATGACAGGATTTGCTTTTTTAGAAGTCTCACACCATCAATATCTGCAACAGGTCATGAATGCATAAGTCCAGTCATCATAACGATGCACTTTACAAATACCTTCTGATCAAAATAGGAAGCAGTAATTTTGGAACGCCCCTCATATTTATTGAAGTAACAATAATACTATTTACTTCAACATTTTTTTACAAAAGAATCATGGTTTATCAAGGCCTGAAAGCCACTCTAGGATAAGGGTTAATGATTGCAGTGTGGCTGATGAGACACCACTGTGATGATAATTGATGGTGGAAATTCATAGGATTTGATTATTTAAGAAGACTGCTTAACAAGAATTTATTTACATTGGACTTGAAAACAACCATATTATAGTAAGGTAGAAAGTCGCCCTATGGTATTGCATCCCACAGATGGACAAGTTTAGTAAAGATGAAAATTAAGGGAGTACAGGATATTGATTCTTCACTTGCGAGACCTGTGAAAATTCCACTGCAGACTCTTTCATATGTAATATATTGATGTTGGCATCCTGTGAATGTTCAAAGTAAATGGAGATGCCCTGATATTATTGTAGCACTTTTGTTAAAACTGCAAAAGTATTTATCTAAGTTAGTAGAGACGGCAAACATAGCCCACTCATAAAATACACTTAAATATGATATTTTAATTTATGCAGATTTTGCATATGTTATTATAGAGTCAATTTTCTATCGCTTCGTATATATTATAAAGCTGTGATTTCCAAAATAAAAAAAAATGTATCCATATGTCTTGGGTGCTTCAGCTTGAATCGAAACCGAAACCAAAACTTATGAAGAAAAAAAAATGTATATAACTTGAGTTCCTTGAGCTATAATTGAAACCCAAACCAAAACTTATGAAGAATTCTTAGTAAAATTGTTTATAAAAAAAATAGACGACTTGAGTGCAATCATCTATAATCGAAACCGAAACCAAAACTTATGAAGAATTCTTGGTAAAAGTATTTATTACAAGAAATGGAAGGTCATAACAATTAAACAACAGTCACTCAGAAGAAAAAAGAGGTAAGCGTGACACACAAAATAACACACACTCACTATCATATTTATATATAGGTGGAATAAAACATTTATCTGTTTATTACAGACAAAAATTATATTTTATACTATTATTTAATCTACAGAAAACGATTTATTGTGTATAAATGGTCTGCATGACCTCCTATCTCTCACTACCTTGTCTAACTGATTTTCGTGGAAGTCCAGGAAGATCCCTTATTACACGATCTTCTTAATGATGCATCTCTTTTTCTGCACCTTTCTACCATGCCTTCTAGGTATAATGAACAGATATAACTTGTGGAAATATACATGCATCATCACACTGGGGTTTGCTCAGAGATGTACTGGCGATCTCCTTTCATTGTGTGTTCTGCAGTCCTGAACATGCTGCCTCAGTATTGTGTGAATGAACACGATATATTACTGTCACAATTTTGGAGTTCTGTATTGACCAACTATCGGGATGTTCCTAAGTTTTATGCATTCCCAAATTAGCTTAGTAGCTTCTGTCTATTACTAACAGCTTTTATGAGCATGATTTTTTTATGAGTATCTTTTTTTATGAGCATGGATTTAAATGAGCATGGTTTTATATCAGCATGTTTTTTTATGAGCATGGTTTTTATGAGCATGGATTTTATGAGCATGGATTTTATGAGCATGGTTTTAAATGACCATAGTTTTTATGAGCATGTTTTTTTATGAGCATGTTTTTTATGAGCATGCTTTTATGAGCAAGGTTTTTTAAGAATATGTTTTATGAACATGGTTTTTTAAGAGCATGGTTTTTATGAGCAGGATTTTTATGAGCATGGTTTTAAATGACCATAGTTTTTTATGAGCATGTTTTTATGAGCAAGGTTTTTAATGAGCACGTTTCTTATGAGCATGTTTTTTAAAAGCATGTTTTTTTATGAGCATGGTTTTTATGAGCATGGTTTTTTATGAGAATGGTTTTATGAGCATGTTTTATATGAGAATGTTTTTTTTATGAGCATGGTTTTTATGAGATTGGTTTTTATGAGAATGTTTTTTATGAGCATGGTTTTTTATGAGCATGGTTTTTATGAACATGGTTTTATGAGCATGGTTTTTTATGAGCATGGTTTTATGAGCATGATTTTTATGAGCATGGTTGTATGAGCATGGTTTTTTATGAGCATGGTTTTAAATGACCATAGTTTTTTATGAGCATGTTTTTATGAGCAAGGTTTTTAATGAGCACGTATCTTATGAGCATGTTTTTTAAAAGCATGGTTTTTTATGAGCATGGTTTTTATGAGCATGGTTTTTTATGAGAATGGTTTTATGAGCATGATGTTTGTGAGCATAGTTTTTATGAGCATGGTTTTTATGAGCATGTTTTATATGAGAATGGTTTTTTATGAGCATGGTTTTTATGAGAATGGTTTTTATGAGAATGGTTTTATGAGCATGGTTTTTTATGAGCATGGTTTTTATGAGCATGGTTTTATGAGCATGGTTTTTTATGAGCATGGTTTTATGAGCATGATTTTTATGAGCATGGTTTTATGAGCATGGTTTTTTATGAGCATGGTTTTAAATGACCATAGTTTTTTATGAGCATGTTTTTATGAGCAAGGTTTTTAATGAGCACGTTTCTTATGAGCATGTTTTTTAAAAGCATGGTTTTTTATGAGCATGGTTTTTATGAGCATGGTTTTTTATGAGAATGGTTTTATGAGCATGATGTTTGTGAGCATGGTTTTTATGAGCACGTTTTATATGATAATGGTTTTTTATGAGCATGGTTTTTATGAGAATGGTTTTTATGAGCATGGTTTTTTATGAGCATTGTTTTTTATGAGAATGGTTTTATGAGCATGATTTTTATGAGCATGGTTTTATGAGCATGGTTTTTTATGAGCATGGTTTTTTATGAGCATGGTTTTTATGAGCATGGTTTTTATGAGCATGGTTTTTTATGAGCATGGTTTTTATGAGCATGGTTTTTTATGTACATGGTTTTATGAGCATGATTTTTATGAGCATGGTTTTATGAGCATGGTTTTTTATGAGCATGGTTTTTTATGAGCATGGTTTTTTATGAGCATGGTTTTTATGAGCATGGTTTTTATGAGAATGGTTTTTATGAGCATGGTTTTTATGAGCATGGTTTTTTATGAGCATTGTTTTTTATGAGCATGGTTTTTATGAGAATGGTTTTTATGAGCATGTTTTATATGAGAATGGTTTTTTATGAGCATGGTTTTTATGAGAATGGTTTTTATGAGCATGGTTTTTTATGAGCATGGTTTTTATGAGAATGTTTTTATGAGCATGGTTTTTTATGAGCATGGTTTTTTATGAGCATGGTTTTTATGAGCATGGTTTTTTATGAGCATGGTTTCTATGAGCATGGTTTTTTATGAGCATGGTTTTTATGAGCATGGTTTTTTATGAGAATGGTTTTTTATGAGAATGGTTTTTTATGAGCATGATTTTTATGAGCATGGTTTTTATAAGCATTGTTTTTATGAGCATGGTTTTTATGAGCATGGTTTTTTATGAGAATGTTTTTTTATGAGAATGGTTTTTATGAGCATGGTTTTTATGAGAATGGTTTTATGAGCATGGTTTTTATGAGCATGGTTTTATGAGCATGGTTTTTATGAGAATGGTTTTTATGAACATGGTTTTTATGAGAATGTTTTTTATGAGCATGGTTATTTATCAGCATGGTTTTTTATGAGCATGGTTTTATGAGCATGGTTTTTTATGAGCATGGTTTTTATGAACATGGTTTTATGAGCATGGTTTTATGAGCATGGTTCTTATGAGAATGTTTTTTATGAGCATGGTTTTATGAGCATGGTTTTTATGAGCATGGTTTTTATGAACATTGTTTTATGAGCATGGTTTTTATGAGCATGGTTTTATGAGCATGGTTTTTATGAGCATGGTTTTTATGAGAATGATTTTTATGAGCATGTTTTTTAATGAGCTTGGTTTTTATGAGCATAGTTTTTATGAGCATTGTTTTTATGAGCATGGTTTTTTATGAGCATGGTTTTTATGAACATGGTTTTTATGAGCATGGTTTTTTATGAGCATGGTTTTTATGAGCATGGTTTTTATGAGCATGGTTTTTTATGAGCATGGTTGTTTATGAGAATGTTTTTTATGAGCATGGTTTTTATGAGCATGGTTTTTATGAGAATGGTTTTTTATGAGCATGGTTTTTATGTGCATTGTTTTATGAGCATGGTTTTTATGAGAATGGTTTTTATGAACATGGTTTTATGAGCATGGTTTTTATGAGCATGGTTATTTATGAGCATGGTTTTTATGAACATGGTTTTATGAGCATGGTTTTATGAGCATGGTTTTTATGAGAATGTTTTTTATGAGCATGGTTTTTATGAGCATGGTTTTTATGAACATGTTTTTATGAGCATGGTTTTTATGAGAATGGTTTTTATGAGCATGGTTTTTATTGGCATGGTTTTTATGAACATGGTTTTTATGAACATGGTTTTATGAGCATGGTTTTTATGAGCATGGTTTTATGAGCATGGTTTTTATGAGCATGGTTTTTATGAGAATGATTTTTATGAGCATGTTTTTTAATGAGCTTGGTTTTTATGAGCATAGTTTTTATGAGCATGGTTTTTTATTAGCATGGTTTTTTATGAGCATGGTTTTTTATGAGAATGGTTTTATGAGCATGGTTTTTATGAGCATGGTTTTATGAGCATGGTTTTTATGAGCATGGTTTTTATGAGCATGGTTTTATGAGCATGGTTTTTATGAGCATGGTTTTTTATGAGAATGATTTTTATGAGCATGGTTTTTATGAGCATGGTTTTTATTAGCATGGTTTTTTATGAGCATGGTTTTTTATAAGAATGATTTTTATGAGCATGGTTTTTATGAGAATGATTTTTATGAGCATGGTTTTTATGAGAATGATTTTTATGAGCATGGTTTTTATGAGAATGATTTTTATGAGCATGGTTTTTATGAGCATTGTTTTTTATGAGCATGGTTTTTATGAACATGGTTTTATGAGCATGGTTTTTATGAGAATGGTTTTTATGAGAATGGTTTTTATGAACATGGTTTTTATGAGCATGGTTTTTATGAGCATGATTTTATGAGCATGGTTTTTATGAGCATGGGTTTTTATGAGAATGATTTATATGAGCATGGTTTTTATGAGCATGGTTTTTATGAGCATGGTTTTTATGAGCATGGTTTTTACGGGCATGGTTTTATGAGCATGGTTTTTATGAGCATGGTTTTTATGAGCATGGTTTTTAAGAGCAGGGTATTTTATGAGCATGGTTTTTTAATAGTATTGTTCTAAATGGGCATGATTTTTTAAGACAGGGTTTTTATGAGCATGGTTATATGAACATTGTTTTTATGAGTATGTTTTTATGAGTATGTTTTTATGAGCATGTTTTTTAATGAGCTTGGTTTTTATGAGCATGGTTTTATGAGCATGGTTTTTATGAGCATGGTTTTTATGAGCATGGTTTTTATAAGCATGGTTTTATGATCATGGTTTTAAATGAGCATGGTTTTTATGAGCATGGTTTTATGAGCTTGTTTTTTATGAGCATTGTTTTAAATGAGCATGCTTTAGTAAAGGAAAATAATAAAATAAATGAAATAATGTTGCATAATCAACAGTGTCTTGTACCTTTTTTCTGCATCCTTTCACCATTCATTTTAGACATAATATTAAATAGTAAACAGTCTCATTATTTCCAACACTGTTTAACTGACTGAAAGTCAAGAAAGATTTGTTATCACTCTACCAACTGAGCAAACACGCGACATGCACGAAAGCATATGAACCCAAAATGAAGATGGAACACAATTTATTCCTTTAATTCAGTTGACTTATACAATTCTTGACAGTATCTGTTTCGTAGCACAAAATCAATGACATAATTATTATATCAATCAGTGATTGATATAATAATTAAGTGATTGATTTTGCGCTATGAAACAGATACTGTCAAGAATTGTATAAGTCGACTGAATTAAAGGAATAAATTATAAACTGGTCAACATCATGTATTTTGGAATATAGTTTTTTGTCATTTATTCTCTTTCTCTATGCATATATATATAAGTACACATATATTATTATTATTATTATTATTATTATTATTATTATTATTATTATTATTATTATTATTATTGCGTTTGTATACTGTCCAATCATGACAGTTGACTCTTCCAGGAAATGTATCAACTGTTGTGCATTAGCATTGTCATCAGCTAACAAAGCAAGACCATCAGTGTAATCAACACATGTAATCTTTGCTTTTAGCCGGACACAATGTGAGAACATAAAAATGGAGTCAGAGTGTCATCTTGTAGTATGCCAGCTTTTATTTAAAAAAACAAAACAAAGTCGGTGTTGTCGTCTGGAGAACCCAGCATGGCTTTAGTGTTCTTATATCCGATCATTATGGCTGAAACGATCCCTTCAGACGTACCAAACATAAATAAAATATGTTTCATGCTTTCTCTGTGAACCGAATGAAAAGCTTTTGAAAAATCTACGAACGGTAGATGCTTTGTTTTTACCCCTTCAAAAATTCTTCTAACAGTCAAAATTTGACTGATTGTTGAGCGGTTTTTTCTGAACCAATTTTGATTTCTTTTGAGCATCTCTTCGATTTCAGTCGCGTATGTAAATGAAGTCGAGTTGATTCATGTTGTTGTTGTTGTTGTTGTTGTTGTAATATCCGTAGGGAGTTGGTAATAGATAAGCGTAGCATGAAAAACAGCGAAAGTCCAGGCCAGATATTATAATTTTTCGTACACTAAAAAAGTTTTAACCCTTTTTTTTAGGCTGGTGTTTTTAACAAGAAATTGAAGTGTAGCATCCGAAGAACAGATACTACACCAGAAGGCAAAGTGATTGTTAGAAACCAATGTGTTCCGCTAAAATGTTTTAGCTTTGTTTATGAGACGCATGTCTTTAAAAATGTTTCCGCTTTTTAGTTTTAAGTGTCCAGCAATGATGTTTTGTTTTTGTTTTTTCATCGAAAAGAATATCCGGTGCTAGAACAGTGTTTTAGAGAATTCTGAAGTGATGAATAAGTGACATTTGAAGATTGTTTTTGCTTTTTCGTGAAAAGTGCATACTTTTTATGCTCCTCTTTTGTTTGTGACGAGTATGCAGTCAAAATGAGTTTTTGAAAGAAGAGAATCCTGCAGCAATGTTAGCGATACTGAAAGTTTATTGTTTTTAAGAAGCTAAGCATAATGAAAATAATAACGCATAACGAAAATAATAAACAAAGCCGTTGGAGGTTACGTATTCCGGGTCACCATTTTAGTTAAAAATGATGGCAAAACGGAATTGAGTCTCAGTCCAACATTTAATAAGCAACTTTATTTGTCATTTTCGTTAGTAACATTAGTAGGTGGAAGTGTTCTTGTGTAAAGATAGAATTAATATATTGCCGGATTGTTGAGAAGAGAACAGCTCAGTCCATACGAGCCTCCAGCCAGCAGTCGTCGAGACGAAGGAGGCTGGTTAAAGAAAAAAGAAAGAGCAAAGTCTTCAGTGTATTTACGCATGTGTGTGTGTCGGTGTATCGGCAAGAGCAGTTCTCCAACATGATAAAGAAAGTTGTATTGACGAGAGCAGTTCTGTTGAAATAAGTGGGAGTTAGAAGAAAGCCATGTTGACTTGTTATACTCACTTTGACCGGGGGCCAAAGCCCCCCGGTGATGTGTGCTGTAGGTCAGAGCAGGGAGAAAGAGAAAGAGGGTTTGTGATTTCGTCTTTTATGTGCTCGGTCACGTGATTGAGAGTTGGCTTGTGATTGGACAAGCCAGGGAGAAAATGGATTTCAAATCTCGAGCCGCGATAATTAGCTCCTGCCTGTGATTGTAGCAAGTTTCGGCTGCTACAATTTTCTCCTTTCGGATAGGAATAGGCTTATTGTCGATCGTCTGAGAACCTCCATCTTCTACCAAGAAATGCCAACTGGGTTGATCGTAGAAAATG
Organism: Euprymna scolopes; assembly: GCF_053919585.1. NCBI lineage: Eukaryota > Metazoa > Mollusca > Cephalopoda > Sepiida > Sepiolidae > Euprymna > Euprymna scolopes. The sequence continues at coordinate 28,603,732 of NC_136524.1, read as the reverse complement.
TACATATCCAAAATAGCACATTTTCCATTTGATTTACTTTGAAAGTACCCCATCTTTTGTATTTAGGAACTGGATTCCCTACTATTAACTGATCTCGTGTCTAGCTTTACAGCTGTGGGGGGCAGATTTTCCCTCCATCGGACAAAGTACACCGTGTAGTATCTGTTCTATCTTACAATGCAAAGATGAAAGAGATTAAAGTTTTTAGATGTGTTAAAATGCGTTTAGTAGAATAACAGGGGAGAATCAACGACGCCCTCTAATCTCCAACACTTCTGGTGGCCTAATTTGTAAATTATGTCTTTGGTGAAATCGCATATTTACTCATTCAAACGAGTTCCGGTTTTGAAAGTCCTCGGAAATAAATGGGTGTTAGTTAATTTGAAACTCTTTATCTGTGCCTAAACCTAAACATAGATTCCATGAGCAAATCTTTTTTCTTAGAACTGCACGCCTGTGGAATTGTCTTCCGTTTTCCTGCTTTCCAGCTGACTACAATATGGTTGTCTTCAAGTCTAACGTAAAGAAGTTTTTGATGAGCCGTTCCATATAATTAACAAATTTACTGAATTTCCATTTACTAACGATTACTATATTGTCCAATTTCTACTGTACACTATTTGACCCTTATCCTCGAGTGGCCTCTTGGCCTTGATGGTGATGCCTATGTAAAAAAAAAAAACAAAACAAAAAGAAACTTCTGTTGAATTACGTCCATTCACTTAGTCTGAAACCCCTGTTAATATTACACGTCCTTTACTTAATCTATTACTATGATTGCTGCTGTATAAGCCCCTTTGAATTTATTTTGTGGAAACTTCGTGTTGTTTCAAACTATATTCGCCCTCATTCATTTTCTTTCAATCTTTTAATTTATTATAATTATTTACCTTACTATATTTAAAAAAAATGTATAGGTATACTTTACAATCCACAGCGATTAAAAATAATCAAATATATAACAAATAAATGTTATCAAAGGCAACATAAGTTACTCTTCTACCTAGATGAGTTTTTTTTTAGTATTTTTATTTTTAATGTAAAATGTTTATTCTGCTAAAAAACAAACAAACAAAAAACAAAACAAAGAAACAAAAAAAACAAACAAACAAACAAAGAAACAAACAAAAAAAAAAACAAGTAATATCGACCGGTACATGAATACAAGGGAAAATGGCCGCAATATATTTATTACGCGCCCATTTTTTCTTGTGCTCGTGTATATTTCCTTTGGTAACATTTATTTGTTATATATTTGATTGTTTTTACCACTTTTTCGAATATCTGTGGATTATAAAACATGCCCCCAAAATATTTTACATTCAATACTATTTATGTAAAAATATTCCTATAAAAATCTTATTAAAGAAAAGGTACTTTTTTTTTAATTTAACAGCAACTTAACACTCACCTTAAAATGACGACCTCTATAGGTTTTCGGATCTGATGAAAACGAATATCACATTTGGATTTGAAACTGACAAGTAACGTTCTAGATATTAAGACACTTTTAAAAATATATTACTTACTGAATGTTAGTGGCCATCGCCATTCTTAACATGGGGAGAGGTGAGTGTTTTATAACACGCATGCGCATTAGTACTTTTCAGTTGAAAAACATGGCCGCCAGTGAAAATATAAGAGATTACATTGGATAATAAAGGTTTTAATATCCAGAGAACTACTTGTCTGATCCAAATTTAAATGTGATATTCGTTTTCAGTATACTCGAAAATATGTAAAAGTTGTTAAAGTAAACTATATATATATATATATATATATATATATATATATATATATATATATATATATATATATATATATATATATATATAGATTAAGGACTATCCATTTATTAGTGTTTCCTTTTCAGATTAAATATGTTTTAACTCATTTCAAAGTGTTTTTTTAACATATTTTATTAACTGTTTGCTCATATATATATATATATATATATATATATATATATATATATATATATATATATATATATATATATATATATTGGCAAGTCTGATTGAACACGACGGAGTTATTCTTTTTTCCGATCTTTCTGTATATCTTTTTCATTTGCCGAGCGGTCTTTTAAATTACAGCAGGCATATTTTATAGAATGGCGCCCAAAAGTTGTTCGGCTATATTTTTCTCAAGCGCTTTCTATCGGTGCATCCGATTATTGTCAGGAGCGATTGTTGTTGTTTTCTTTTTCTTTTCCTTTGAGGCTTGGTGTTTATAATTTTTTTTTTTTATCAATAAAACCTTCATTTTCTGCCGTAAAAATGCAGAATAAACATTCTTTTGTTTAATCTATTGTCTTACTGTGCAAGACGGATTAGGACTGAGCTTGCTGACTGCTATACAAGCAGTTGGGTTTTGAATCAGCTTGAAAGACTCACCATGTTTTGCTGCACAGGTCGTCAATCCGCGTCGTCACCTCCCACAGCACTCTTATTAAATAACTAAACAAAGCTCTATTGGGTATGTTTCGGTATATATAGTCTGAACAAACAACTTCTTCCAAAATTTCCCTTTGCGAATGGAAACTACACTGCATGATCTGAAAGTCACCCCTTCTCATGTTTGCAATAGAGTGAAAGTGACAAAGTTGTTTCTGCACTATTCCTTTGTGGCCTGAATCAAACCTTCCTCGACTTCGTATGCAACCACTGAGCCTTTTCATTCTAGATGTTGGGGGATAGACACCTGCAACTTGGAGGCTAATGCATAGCTGTGACTACCGCAAAACAAAAAAACAAAAACTGGCACATGTTTATATAAACAGTATGCTGAAGTTTTATTGACTCACTTCCCCTTATTACCCCTCCCCCTTCTTCTTAACAACAAGTAGCTCAACAGGAACTTGTTCAAATAAGATTTGAAAACGGCGATATTATAGTTAGTTGGGAAGTAGACCCGCAGTATTGTGTTGTATAGATGAGCAGTTCTAAGGAAAGAAACTTTATTCATCGAATTTAGATTTAGTTTTAGGTACAGATAGCTATATAAAAGATAATGTTATCAGTTGTGGTAGCTAGATGGGTGTTTACTGCGAATTGTCTATAGGTAAAATCTCAGTCGAGCACCTGCCTTGAAAATAAAGATAGATCAGTGATAGACTCACTGCGCTCTTCTGCGAGAAAAAAGGCAGTAGTGGGGGAGAAGAGGGTTTCATCCACTACATTTCGAAGCCGAGATACCCACTAGTTTAAATTTGAATAAAAACTGGATTTCATTATTAGAAAATTTCTGTTTTTGCTTGTATTTCTATCATTTGTTAGGGTTTATATAGTTTTAGATGTTCACTAAAAAGTTGAAAATATTCGTGTTAAGAAACGCTAGCATTGCTACCCGGCAAGAGTGTGACATAACGTCTACCCTTTTCTCGTTTTCTCCCTTCTTCAACCCCTCTTTCTTCTTCATCCAACCCATTTCTCTCTATGGACACACACACAATTCAGGCCAGTGTAAGGGAAATAACTCTGTGATAAATAATAACTGGAAAACAGACTGCATTATAACACTTGAAGATGTCCGTATGTCTTGACAACATTAAATGATATTGTTGTGCTTCCGTAAGGGTCCGGAAGATCACAACTCAGCATTAAGTCGAAACAAAAATATATTGAATAGAAAAGCGAATACATTAAATAAAGAGAAGTGTTTATACATCAGTCGGACTGCCATATGCACATGACTTGTGCATAACTAGTATGCTAACGCAGAGGGGCATATTCTTCCGGTCTTTATAATAAGTGAAACGGTTCATTATTATCCGTCGGGTAGACATATCACAACACCATCTCCCAAAGCTTTACTCTGCAAAGGTCTAAGTATCGTTTACTCCTAAAGTTTATCACGATAAGACTTCTGTTTGGGGCCACGGACTCAAATTTTTACAAGGTTTGCGTTTCTTTAGTAATATCATCCATTGGTATTCCGGTTCGCAAATTCAGTTAATTAATTTGGTATTCCTACGTTCATAAAAGGAAACTGAAATGTTAGAAACTGGTATGGTTGGGTCAACTTCGTATTTGTCAATCCTGCTTACAGCTTGGTTTTTTGCTTTTTCCATAAAGCTTCAACATTTACATTTCGAAGTAACTTCCTTCTGATGCACCTCTGAAACGATTTTATTTTTCTGCTCACATTTTCATTGTTGCTGTGTTATTTCTCGACGTCATTTCGAATTATATGCTTTATTCTTTCCAGCGTCCTTTTTTTAAAATTTGTTGTATGCATTTCATTTGATAAGTCTTTGGTTGTTTTCATAGACAACTTGATTCCGAATGAATTTTGTATGACACTTTTTCGTTTCTTTGACTTTCCTCAACTTATATATGTTGGGGTAAAAAACGTTTGATGAATCCCCCAAATTCAACCGATGCATCCAGTCTGTGCCAAATAAATTGTTGGCGTTTTTTTAACACGAGCATTTTCAACGTTTTTGTGAACTAAATAAACTTTTAATGTAACATTAGCAATAATTTTACCATCGAATAATTTTTTTTACCTGTCATTTTATTTTAGTTGATATTTTAGTAGCATGGTTGATTTATTTTCCATGCATACAAATTGAATATAGACAACTCAGACTTAGAATGTAGTTATAATTTGACATTTTATTCAAGACTTTTACTTGTACGTACTTTCTTATAATTGTGCCGTCTCGTTCATCTGTTCTTGTGAATTAAATCCAAGTTTTATTTCCTTTATTTTGTAATGTTTCTCTAATGTGAACTCTTATGTGCAACTTTATTACAAGTCAAAATGTTTTTAAAACGGTATGGCCAGTCTCTACTCTAACGACGGGTTTCACAACGAAAACAAGGGCTAGGTGGCATTTTTCCTGATTCTTATTGGGATGACATGTCTTTGTAGGGGAATGAAAAAATCATTCATTTTGGTTTGACTTGTTTTTAAAAGAGAGTTATCTAGAAGTGTAAGCTATGTTTAGTTTCAGAACAGTTTCCGATGGTTCATTGATTTACACACGTCCTGGGAGGTGACTGGTTTGCAGTAGACAAAACAGTTTCCGATGGTTCGTTGTTCTACACAAGTCCTGGAAGGTGACTGGTTTGCAGTAGACAGTTCTCAAGTTGGAATCCACAGAGCAAAAGATTCTTCTCGTGTTGACAAGAAGAAAACATACGCGAAATTGTTACAGAAAGGTTTAATATTTATGAAGCAATTCTGGTTTCTGATTGGTTGGTAGCAGGACGTAAATTAATTCCATTCGTCAGTTCCTAGCAACATCATTTATAAATAGAATCTCCCGACTGTGCGAGACCATACCCCATGATAGTTCTCCTATGATGGGATGTGTCTCCTAGCGGCTTCGGCTGCAGGGAGACAGGGTAGAGTACTCGTCAAGGATTCGTTTTTGACACTCAGCCCAACAGGTGAGGGGCCGGGAACTGGATCAGCACCTCTCGGACTGAGGTATACAGCTTGGATACTACCTAGAAGGTCCACCCTCCCAAGCCTTGCCACCGGGCTTTTCGGGGGGGGGGGGCAAGTTTATTGCTTGTCGCCTGAATGCCGACGGGGTTACCCAGGCAATTTTTGTTGAGGCGAGAGTGCCACTTTTTAGGGGAGCTCGCTTGTTCTCCACCTTCCGGCCTTGTGCCACATTTTGCTGCGGTGGACAGCAAATAAATATCTACCCCATTGTTGTTCTCTTATGATGGGATGTGTCTCCTAGCGTCTTCGACTGCAGGGAGACAGGGTAGAGTACTCGTCAAGGATTTGTTTCTTGACACTCAGCCCGACAGGTGAGGGGCCGGGAACCGGCTCAGCACCTGTTAGACTGAGGTACACTGCTTGGGTACTACCTAGGAGGTCCACCCTCCCAGGCCTTGATACCGGGGTTTCCAGTGGGGCAAGTTTGTTGCTTGTCGCCTAAGGCGCCCCTACCGGGGAATGCCAATGGGGAGGGTCTCCTGGCAATTTTTGTTGAGGTGAGAGTGCCCCTTCTTTAGAGGAGCTCGCCTGTTTTCCACCTTCCGCCCTTGTCCCACATTTTGCTGCGGTGGACAGTAAATAAATATCTACCCCATTATAGTAAAAAATGTTGTAACAAGTTAGAATGTGCTTTTTGATGTATCTCCCTTATGTGAGCAATGCGCGACTCTTCAACATTTTTTGAGTCTTACTTGATGCTTATAAGTCTTTGACTACACAAACAGTACGTATTAAACAAAACAGCAAAATATAACAAATAAAGCGTTTGATTATACGTCAGTCCGACTGCCAAGTGCGTATGACTTGTGCATAGCTTGTGTGCTAACACTGAGACATATTCTTCCGGTATTTATAATAAGTAAACTGGTTCATTATTATCCGTAGGGTGGACACACTACAACAGATATAAATGGCCATTTGACTCCCAAATAATGAATCTGTTTTAATTTTAAATATTCTACACTGGAAGATACGCAAAAAAAAACAACAACAACATTGTGGGTGTTTGTTGTGTATTTTTTAAGTTTTAGCTGAGCATACAAACAGACATTTGCCTTTTATATAATCGAGTATCAACTCACTAGGTATTCTCACGTGAGTCATTAGCAATGATTGTTCAATGAAAATAACTTGTGGTATACTAGGTGTATCAGAATTTTTGTAGGAATTTTTGACACCCTTAACACGAAACTGCGAATAAAATATAAAAGTCTCGTAATTTCTCTTTTAAAAGTGGGTTATTTATTTTCTTTATGGATTATACTTCCAAAATAAACTATTAAAGTTGTTTTAAAAGTAATAGAAATATTTTTTTTTTATTTAAAAAAAAACAGTAATGAAATTAATTGAATTTTACGAGCGCAGTATTTTTCAATTATTAAACTTTAAAAATCTATCAAAAATTTTCCATTCATTGAATTTTTACGATATTTTCAGGGTCAATGTGAAATTTTATGCTCTTTCCAATAAACCGAATATAATATTTTAGACAAACGTTTTTTTTTAATTCACGCCCCCCCCATTTTCAAGTGTCTATTAAATAATTAATAAATAATTAATTTACTAAATATTAAATAATTAATAAATAATTAATTTACTCACCAAAGTTTTATATATCACAAATTGAAGATAAAAAATTAATAAATAATATATTCAAATTAAAAAAAAAGTAGAGTTTTTTTTTAAAATTTACCTGTAAAGTTCGAAGTTTAAAACCTTTTTTTTTTAAAACCACGTTGTTTGTTTTTTCTTTTGTTATTTTTTTAAAATGAAACCTTGGTCCTTGCTCCTTTAATTGAAAAATAAAAGTTAGGGCTTGAATTACATTTTTCGAGTAGTTATAAGCTTGGAAAGACAGGGGGGTCGAATGATTTCACGCCTCCCATTTTGAAATGGCCATTAAAAAGTAAATTAATTTACTCACCAAAGTGTTATATATCACAAATTGAAGATAAATGATCAATAAATAATATATTCAGATTTAAAACAAAAAAAGTAGTGTTTTTTTTAGAAATTTACCTGTAAAGTCCGAAGTTTAAAACCTTTTTTTTTTTTTTTTTTTTTAAAACACGTTGTTTGTTTTTGTATTTTTTAAATGAAACCTTGGTCCTTGCTCCTTTAATTGAAAAAATAAAAATTAGGGCTTGCATTACATTTTTCGAGGAGTTATATGCTTGGAAAGACGGAGTGGAATAATTCAATATTTTTCACGAAATTTCTGACACACCTAGTGGTATACCCTGAAGTCTGAATAACATCACGTCTTTCTGAATTCCTAGCACTCTTCGCTTCTCTTGATAATCGTTGAAAATCACTTAGCATTATCACAACAGCCTTTTACCATTGTTATCTCATTGATGATTTACTCATTAGAGTGTTGTCATAGGTGTGATTATTAATGATTGTTAATTGGCAAAAAACCCGTTTGGGATTCCCTGCACTCCCTATTTTATTTTAATAACCGTTGAAAATAACTTTGGGTTATCGCAATGGCCTTTTATCATTGATTTCTGATTAATTATATGCTCACTGAGAGCTTTAACACAAATTATTATTAGCGATTGCTTACTGGCAATGGAAAGGACAGTTTCCCGGAACCTGGGTAACGACAAGTCTCCCTGGATTCTCAGCACTCCCTGCCATTTTACTAAATGCTAGAAATCATTTTGCGTTATTGCAACAACCGTTTATCACTGTATTCTCGATTATTGTTTACTCAGTGGTAATCTTCACCAAAGTCACCCTCTAGAAGATTCTAGATATTGCAATCATCGTTGAAAAAAGGTGATGTTACGAGCATACGCCTGAGAACAACCAGTCGGAAGTGTGTGCTTCCGCCTCGGAAGTTATTATAGAATACAAAGAAAGAAAACGTCACGCGGAATATTGCGTATGTGGGCGGATGCTCTTAGTGAACCTGATAACTGCGCACGTGTTTACAACTGCGTGACTGTCTAACTGGAGGCGTAATGTTTTCTTTGAAACTAAAAATATAATTAATAAACTGTCTGAATTTTAGAAATATTTTTCGATTTATTCAGATAGTTTTGTAAAATGGATGTGATTATTCCCCGTCCAAATTTAGCTACATCAGTTTATTTTTTGTAAAATGTTAAACAGTAAGTATTAGACATCGACTAATAAATATTCGCCAAATTTCGTTTTTTTTTTTTGGGGGGGGATTTTAAAGGATATTAGGAGCATAATAAAAGCACATTATGTCATTTGAAAATTCAAATATTTCAGATTTGTATTGAATTTGCTCATTTTTTAATTTCACATATTCCAATTAAAAAAAAAAAAAATTCTGAATACTTTTAATAAGAGCTCCGCGGACGGTATTAAAGACTTAAACGTGTCAGATCTGGCCCACGAACCGTGATTTGGAGACCTTCTGTTGCACATTGCTACATCATCTCTGATGGAATATCACCCCCGGAATTTTTAAAACTCTTTTCTACGATGCATTTTTTAATATTTTATTTTTTTTTATAAAATTATCCTTTATCGCCTTTGTCTTTATCTCTCCGAGTGTCACTGGAAATTATCTTATGGTAGTACACAACGTGTTTTTCACCCCAACTTATGTTTGTATATATGGCATAATCGCGTTGACACACCGGTTCTCGTCAGATGACCGAAGTTAAGCAACGTTGAGCCTGGTTAGCATCAGGTGGCTGACCATTTGGAAATTGTAGGCGCTGTATTTGCTCTCCGTTTATCTCAGCATTTGTTTCCAGTTGTCCTGTGCTTTACTTGCCACTGGTATTTAACAATGTCGTCTCAGGAGAGGTGTGGTTGAGATTGCGCAACTCCAGCCACAAAAAATTTCATGCGCAGGCAACCCTTCGTGGGTATCCTTAGTCTGTCCAAGACTGAAGGAGCCTGTTTATGTTTGTAGAGAGGTTATTACACGAAGAGGTTTCACAGATTTGGTTATCAGTCAAGACAGTTGGACCAATGACCAATCTTTGAAGATAAGAGCTACCCAATCTTGTAGTTACAATTCAGAAGAAGGAGTTAGCATCTTTGGAATCATTTAACCATTGGTGTAGACAAATCCTTATCCGATCCATAAATTGTTAATAAATATTTAAGTCTGGTTTTCAATGGAAATACTATTTCATGCATAAAACGGCGAAATTTATTGCATCAAAATGGTGCCAGTGCTTCTTTTTTTCTATTTGTGAGTAGCTTTCTCGGGTGTTAAGAGTATATGAAAATCATGCGCTATTGGCTTCAGCGATCTGTCGTCCATCCTGCGAAAAATACATGCTCGTATGCCATATGAACTCGCATCGGAAACTACGATTATCTCGCGTTCTGGACCAGAACGAGTACAAAATAAATCAGACGTGAGAATGATCTTTATTAATTTAATTTTATTTTACAAGGAAGTCACCACTTATCAAGGCCCGAAGGCCACTCAAGGATAAGGGTAAATGAATTTAAGGTGGTTGTATAGTAATCGTTAATGGTATAAATTGGTAGGGGTAGGGGAACGGCTCAACAAGAACCTTTTACAATGGATTTTAAAGCTACCTAGTCGGTCGGGAAACAGGCCAGTGAAACAGTGTTTCGCAGGCGGGCAGTTCAAGGAAAGAAGCTTTGTTCATTTTTTATTTTTTACATGGAGGTCATCACTTATCAAGGCCCAGAAGCCACTCGGGAATAAAGAGTTATTTTGTGTACAGAAATCAATAGGATAGTGTTTCAGTATTCATTAGTATTGGAGATTTGATTAAGTGCCATTACTTAAGGGGGAGGTTCATCAGGAATTTGTTTATGTTGAACTTGAAGACATCCATGTTGAAGTCAGGAGGGAAACAGGTAAGCGGTAGAGAGTTCATGGAAGCTGCGTTTAGATTTAGGCACAGATAAAGAGTGGAGGAAATTGTTTATAGTGGTTGTAGTTAGTTGAGTGTTTTGTGTGAAAATTTGGTAAAAAAAGAGACTATAGATGGGCGATCAAACGAGCACTTGCCATCAAAATAACGGTAGAACGTCTCTTCTGTGGGGAAGAAATTACAGAGAAGATAAAAGGGCATTACCTAATAGGATTCAAAGTCGGTTTTGAACTCTATCATGACTTGGTTCTTCTTCTTAATCATGATATGTGAAAGAGAACAAAAATCTTACTTTACAGAAATTACCTAAACAAGGATTACGTCTACATACATACATGCATACATACATACATGATGATTGTCAGACGAGTGCTATTCCCAGGCACTGAAAGTCCATGAGCCGAAAATAACTTTAGTCCTGCCGGCAAAATTCACACGCTCAAACAGACATGACACTGAAGACGGTCATTAGTATATATATATATATATATATATATATATATATATATATATATATATATATATATATATATACATGCACGCATACATACACATACACACATACATATAACACACATATATGCATACATGCATAAACAATAATAATACATATACTTATACATACATAAACATACACAAGATGGTCAATGGCATACATACATACATATATATATATGCAAATATACATATATACACATACACACATACATATCTGTAAACATACACACATATATACATATATACATACACAATGCATAATACACATACATACATATACATACACAATGCATACATACACATGTACATACATATAAATACACACACATATACAAGTACATACACACATATACATACATATACACATATGTACACATATGCACATATATATATGCATACACTTACCTACATATACATATACATACATGAATATGCACTTATACACAAACATGCACATACATACCTACACATATATATACATACACACATGTATATATACACATAGACGCATGCATATATGCACATGCACATACACACATGCATATATACACATACATACAAACAATATATATACGTACATATATACACACATACATATATACATACATATACACATATACATACATATACACATAGATATACACACATATATATATACACCTGTACATGAACATACATACACCTATACATACATATATACATATAATGATGGCAGATCAATTATTACATGCTTCCAGCATTTCAGGCCTACACGCGTCACAACTTTTCCATGGCTTAAGGAGTATCTATACACAGATGATGTTACAGAGTTTTAGCTTTGTACAACAGCTTAATCTCTCTCTCGGTTCAAATAACTCAACGTACGAATCGACGAAAAACAACAGTCCAATTGAATGATATACAGACGCTTGGATTTTTTTTTCATATCAATTGGACTGTTGTTTTCGTCGATTCGTACGTTGAGTTATTTGGAAAATTATGTGTGAATTTGTCAACATGATCATAATCATTATCATGTACTGCATATGTGTGAGTCTAAAACAAACTTTTTATTAAAGAAAATGTGCATACATACATACATACATACATACATACATACATACATACATACATGTAGATGTATATTTTTTAGTAAATGTTAGTGCTTATTTATAAATGGGTATGTAGTTGTGGGTATATATATATAGTTTTTATATACATATGCATGTATGCACGTGTATATGTACGTACATATGTATGCGGAGCCCTAGTTTCAGATAATTTCTGTTGTTCAATTCTTTATTGTTATGATCGATACATATCTACTTGTGTGTGTTATTTGTGCTATTTGTATATGTGTGTGTAGACGTTTTTGTACATATATTTATATGTTTGCACACATATATCATATACATGCATTATACGTATATATATATATGTGTGTATATATATATATATATATATATATATACAATTGTTATATAGTTGTGCGTCCTTGTGCGATTACACCTTATTTCTTACAATAGGTAGTTTTCAAACTATTTATTTGGTCTACGTATAAGATTGACAGATTTAGTTAAGTGTTAACGATGAAGATAGCGATTAGATCCCGTTTAAGCGTTTTTATAAATAAACGCACACACACACACACACACACACACACACACACACACACACACACACACACACACACACACACACACACACACACACATATAATAAGAACAGAGTTGTAAAGTAGAATTTTACATGTTTATATTCGGCAGAATACTCCAAACTGGGTGCTCCTTAATCCCCGAAGTTTCAAAGAATGCTATTTCTTATGAGAGGAAATAATAAAAAAGTCACGTTAAAAGTTTTAACATTTCTATGTATTTGCATACGTTGAAACATAAGATGTAAATATGGAAAACAGTTCATGTGGACAGAGTTCAATGTTACAAAAAAAAATGACTAACCGTATTAAAAGAAGTCCGGTGTAATGGAGGTTAAAAAATTGCAGGTAAATTAAGCAGCTGGTATTCGCCTCAATGGCTAAAAAATGAAAAGCAAAGCGTCAAAACGTTAGGGTTCCAAGAATTTGAAGAGAGCCAAAAAAGAACAAAACGCTTTCATTTTGGCTGTGTGGGAAGTTGAGAGTGATTAGTTAAAAGTAAAAACAGAAGATGAAGAGAGGAAGAGAAGAAGAATAAAAAGAAAAAGAAAAGGAAGGGAAACGTAGGGTTAAGTGTTGATAATGCGTCGTCATGGCAATGAGTGTCAGACGAGTGGAAATAAAGCGGACAGATAGAGTTTGAAATCTGGGGTCGTTATAGAAAAAAAAAAGATTAAGATGATAAAGAAGGGAAATAGAATCCATAATATCGACCATTATGGTAAAAAGCCTAATAAGGACACTGATAAAAATTAGTGTGCGGGAATGTATGCCTAGCAAGTAGGGATATCTAATATAGACAATAGATTTATGTGAATTAGCGAAATGAATTCTTATTGAAATTAATATCAGCGTTTATATAAGGATTACAGAAATAGCCTAACGGCAAGAATATTGCAGTGCAGGGAGCTAAATAATGATTAGGAGTAAAGAACTGAAGAGATGGGTGGCTTAATATACAAGGGATTTATCATATCGCATTGCCTGGGAAAAAGGAAAATAAAGGAAATTACAAATAAAGATGGGAGATCACTGCAGTAAGAGGCCTAACGGTTGAGCAGGCTGTGGAGGTTGAGTTGCTATATTTATATTTGACCCTATGTTTACATTGGAATATCAGCTCATTTTTGGTGTTTATTAGATTTTTCCTGGGCGGGCAGTTATTATACACACTGCTTCAGATAAGCATAGTTGGCATGATTTGGAGTCTGAGATATAGGATTTAGACTTTTTAATGATATCCCATTTAATAGAGAAATTCCTGTTTTCCAATCTAAGTTTGCTGATTAGAGTCTTTAAAGAGATACTCTGGTTGATATCTGTATTAGTTTTTTTGAATGAAGAAGTGTGGTTGGATATTCTTAATTTTACTAAAGTGGAAATAGAACCGATATAAGTGTAAGTTCTGGGAGCCGATCTATTGTTATTGGTAGCATTGTTGAGGGGGCCAGAATTGGCACGGGAAGAGCTAGAAATAGGGGGAGGGGGTAATTGGTTGGGATAATAGAGAGGGATATCTAAAAATTTATATTTGGTTTTGGAATTTACTTTTCCTTGATTAGTAAAATCCTTCTCATGAGCTTTTCTGATATATATATATATATATATATATATATATATATATATATATATATATATATATATATATATATATATATATTCAAATCGCTTCTGCCTTCAAGCTACTAGACTTTGGAATTGCTCCTCGGGTCTCTGCTTCCCTGACTATATTGACATGCAGAATTTCAAGTGAAATGTGAACAGACATCTTGCTTCACAACTCCCTACACAGTATCCTTGTTAATTTGGTATGAAATTGTAGCCTTTACATCAAAGTGGCACTGTAATTGGTTTGGGGCGATAAAAAGAGTATAAAAAATATGCGTGGATTTACGAGGTTTGTATGTAATTTCTATTGTGTAGACGATATTTGAGTATTTTTGTACATATTCATTTACCTATTAGTATTAAAGTCAAAGGTGTAGGGGAATAAAAGGAACAACACCGGGTTACGGTGCAGAGTAAGGGTAGATAGAGTTTGGACAAGTGTAGAGCCTGCACGAAAATTCTCCTCTCGTGAAACAATGTCGGACGAAACAGAGTAGAACTCTAGACTACGATCCCCCCACTCAGCCGGTAAACTCACTATTGGAGTTTATAATATTTTATTGTGTTGTTCGATATTGCAGTGTTGCCATGTGGTCGTGTTTGTCAATAAATATTTGTCTATTGTACTTGTGTTACATTTAATATTTATTTATGCTGGGAGGTAGTTCTGTTTGAACCTTAACACTTACCACAAAGGCTAGATTACTTTTTTAATTGGTTTAGTTAATCTGTTTATTAAGCCCTATTCAAACTTTCTTAAAACTCTCTTGCTTTTTTTTCCTTATGCCAAATAAATATAAGGAATGAGTAAGCTTTAAAACATATGTCGGTGAAGAAATAATATGAATTTATTTTTTCCGCTCTTTTTTCTCCTTGCTCTTTTCGACTGTATTCTGATGTATTTTACTTTATTTTATGATTGCGAGATTTATTTGGGAGTTCAGCCGAAGACATGGAAATATCAAAATGTTGAGCAAGGATATTTACTTTTTTCACATAGCAGGAAGTTGTGACACCAAGTCAGAAGGTGGGGGAGAATGAAGCCAACGTTCCTAAAGAAGGAATACTCATATATATATATATATATATATATATATATATATATATATATATATATATATATATATATGTATATATATATATATATATATATGAGTATTCCTTTTATATATATATATATATATATATATATATATATATATATATATATATATATATATATATATAATCACGTTGACACACCGGTTCTCGCCGAAATCAAGCAACGTTGAGCTTGGCTAGTGGGTGGGAATTCTAGGCGCTGTATGTGCTCTCTGCTCATCTCAGCATTGTTTCCAATCGTCGTGTACCTCAACTTGCCACTGGTATGCAACAATGTTGACTCAGGAGAGGCGTGGTTGGAAACTGCGCAACTCTTATCACGCAAATTTCAAGCGCAGGTATCCTTGCAGTGTATATCCATAGTCTGTCAAGACTGGAGGAAGCCACAATATATATATATATATATATATATATATATATATATATATATATATATATATATATATATATATATATGTTTTGTTGTATCACAACTCATTAGTGCCGCTAGACTAGCACCTCTCCCAAGCCGTGGATTGAACCTAAAACCATCGCGTTGACAGTCAGCAGTTCTACCGATAACCCACGGGAGCGGCGCCCGTAAATAATATCGCCAAATGTCTATTTAAACAAACATCCGTCCACCACTTTTACAGTGCTCTAACCGCTCTGTTTATAAACAAAGAGTGAGCGTACATATATATATATATATAACACGAGCGAGGGCTCCGCTCGTACTTACATCCTGGTAAGCCACTCCAACGAATAACGGGGCCGGGAGGAAAATCACCCTCGCTCGGTTACAAAGGATATAGTGACTCCAGGTTGTCAAATGCAATGAGCTCCTTGTATGCACCCGGACAACTCCTATTAGTACGCCTTCGTGCCCGGGAAATGTTACTGTTATCAATAGAAAATCTTCGTTCGACAGCTTGATGTGCCATCATTCTTAGCGTGAGTGTAAAGAGAAAGAAAGAACAAAACAAAGCGAAAGCTGAATTCACTTGCTCTCTAAAGCAGTGATGAAGAAATATAGAGGCAACAACAGTCAATGACACAAGCCTTTGTTTCGGATTTTTCTAAATATATCTTTGAAAAACAATGCCAGCAAGCTACACAGTTCAGATCAGGGATTGAATAATAATGGATAACAAAAGAATAAAGATGAATAAAAATAAAAGGAAAGAAAAACAGAATTAATACCCCAACGCACTGTAATCCAACAAACCAGCTATGATTTCTTTTCTCTTTCTATTTGTCTTTTTTCTCCCTCTCTCTTTCTCTCCCCCTCTTTCTCTCTCTCTTAGTCTTGTCCATGTATCGTAGTAAAGTCACACGTTATCAATGAATTAATTCTGCTAGTTTTAACTTAGTCTTTTCTTTCGTGTAATATTCTATTAGCCGGATTGAATGCACCTTTAACTGGTAATTTCTTGGCAAATTTCTTTTATAATGTACTTGCTGATCATGAGTTAATTCGATTTCTTCCTTATTATGGGTTCAGGTATTAGTTTCGGAGTTGCCATTTTTTCACGGACGTTTCACAAATTTTCGAAATGTCTTGAAGATTCTTTCATCTGTCCATCTTTGGGGAACTGATCTGCTTTATCCCAAAGAGTTTTACTACCCTGGCCCTCTACTCAAACCAACTCAGCTCTGAGTTCAAAACTCCAACGTTCTCTTTATATTAAGGAGGGTGGTTGTGTCGGAAACGCTATTTCCCTTCGTCCACCAAACAGCGTTCGCCACATCGAATCTCGCTGGCAGATGATTGGTCAACTGTTTATGTCAGACTCGTTGTACATCAACCGTAATTCCAAATGCTATTCTCACGACTCGATTCAGTTGGGGTTAGGGTTAGGGTTAGGGTTAGGGTTAGGGTTAGGCAGGGTCAATCTATTGCTTGACACTACTCGTCAACAATCGAGAATTATAGCAATTTTCATATTTTCTAATCGCTCGAAAACTAATTTTAATCAAAATAATTATTGTTTTATCCTTTCGTTTGGTTTTTGCTTTCAAGTTATCATTCGGCCGACACACACATACATCCACCTGATACCTACTAGTGGGCGTGTAGTTAACGTAATCAAGGAATTATAGTAACACTTCTATTAGATTTAGCAATTAGCTGACGGCTCTAGTCCCACCTCGCTTTGCTTAGATCTTCCAACCTTTAAACCTTCCAGGGTTATTTACACCGATGAGACACTGGGATTCCGCTCAAGCGACAGTGTCACACACACACACACACACACACACACACACACACACACACACACACACACACACACACACACACACACACACACACACACACACACACACACACGCACGCGCGCACACACACACACACACACACACACCTCTTAAATCCTATTTTTAGCTAAAAAATGTGAGAGAGCTACACAGACAGAAGTGGTACCATTAAAACAAGCGACTGCTTTTGTTCCAGAATTTATTTTTCTCTATAGTCACCACCATTCTCAATGCACATTTGGCAGCAACGAGGTAGTGACTATACATGGGCGCCTGTAACGTGTTTTGCCTCTCACATCTTAGTCGCCACTCTGAAATCGACAAACCCATCTCCGTATCGGTTTCGTAAACGTTCAACAGGTGCCAGTAAATCTTGATCGATTCATTTTTGTTCTGCACAGAGGAATACAATGACACATCAAAGGTTGCTTTCTTAGAATCTCACAACATCAATATCTTCACCAGAGAGATGAAAATTTCAGGTCATAAATGCACACATCAGTCATAGTAACAATACAATTTGCAATCGCATCTGATCCATTCGATAAAAATAGGAACGCTGCCGTATGGATATATATTATTTTATTCAATTTAAGTAAACAAAATTGCCATAAGTAACTACAGTAAATCTACTGTTTTAGTCTTAAAAGACATCGTCAGGCAATATACCTTGGTTTTTACTCGAGGCCAGTTATTTAATGAAAATGGAAACCGAGTATAAAAGATAGAAAACAGAAAAAAAAAATAACTAAGAAGAGAAAAAAGGAATAAGAGAAACAAATTTTGGAGACCTTTCCTTAAAACTAATTGTCTGAATGAATGAGTTTTTTTTAAGAAAGGTGACGCTGGTTTAATCAGTTATTAAATTATGTCAAAACACCCACGTATGCTTTGCAAAAAAAAAAAAAAAAGAAAAAAAAATCAGAAAAAATGAATCTGCCAATTGAATGCCAAATATGAAAAGGGGAACTGGGCGGAATAAAGGCTTTTTCAACTGTCTGCAATCTATCTAAGAGTTACTATATATTTGCCACGAGATGCTTTATGTCCGGTTTTGTTAAAAAATGATCTTGGTTAAATTTGTTGATAAAAACTTAGCCTAAAGATTTAATTTGAAATCTTATTAAAATTTATTATGCAAAATTTAATATTTTAAGTTACCTATAATAATAGGTTAATCTTCTCTATAAATATTTTATAATATTTCTCAGTATAAATAAGATAATCAAACTTCAAATAAAAATAATAATGCAATTAATTAAAATTATATTTTTAAAGTAGTTTTCTTTTTTAAATATGTCTAATTTAAAAACGTTGTTACCATACATTTTAGTAGAGTTATGTTTAATATAATGGATAGAGGGTTAATATATTATAGAAAGTAATACTAAGATCTAAAATACCACAAATAAATTATTATAATAATGATAAGTGTTGAACAGCGTTTAGGTTTAGAAAAGAAATTGTAATATGCCTCTGAAGGGAAGTATTAGGACGGAATTTAAGGACGATTATATATATATATATATATATATATATATATATATATATATAATCGTCCTTAAATTCCGTCCTAATACTTCCCTTCAGAGGCATATTACAATTTCTTTTCTAAACCTAAACGCTGTTCAACACTTATCATTATTATAATAATTTATATATATATATATATATATATATATATATATATATATATATATATATATATATATATATATATTATAGCTATTAAAAAGGGAAGACTGAGTGTTATTTTATCCAGGATGAAAAACGTTCGATGGAGGTTGAGAAAAAAAAAGTTAGACAAATAAGGGGATAGAGTCGACAGACCAGGTTTCGCTCTCACTTTTCAAAGCCGAATCAAGAGGTTTGTTTTATATAGGGACGAACGACTAAAATCAAATCAAATTATCGTAATGAAGCAAAAAAAAAAAAAAAAAAAAATTCGGGAACGACTAAAATAAGTCTATCGTTATGATAATTATACAATGGAGAGGAAATGCCTGAAAAACTAATTACATCCAAACCCAAATGGAAATCCCTCTGCTTACAGAGAGAATGTCTCTTTAAACGGACGTGAATAGTCTCCAATATCTTAATAGAAATAGCAAGGTGAGCTTTACTTGGGATAGAAAATGAGTCACTGCTAAAATTCATAGCACATCGCGGGGTTTTAAGCAAATGGTCCGCTATAGCAGAACCATACCTATTGCTCAAAATGTCCGTTGGTCTGTAGATTCCATTCCCGATTTAACTGGATACATGTTGTTGCACGCGATCATCTAACCTAAGAGTTGTCTTTGCAACGTAGTTGGCACTGCAACTACATTTAAATTGATGAACGAAATTATTCATATGAAGGGGGGGCAGGACGTCTTTTCGAGAGGATTGCGATAATGGTTTGTCGAAAACAGCACACGTACATTAGCGGCAAACTTGCAACGTTCAACAGCTGAGCTAATCTGTTTGGCGAATCTTTCAGTTATTGTCCCTAACCAAGTAAACGGATGTTAATTGGACATTTATTTGAAACCGAATCTTAAAATGAGATTCACAGTTAACGAAAATATTAGTACTAAAAGGAAAGTTTTGTTTTAAATAATTAATTTCAGTTTATAAAATAATTGTTTAGGTTGCCGAGGAAGTATTTTTTTTAATAATGCCTATAATTTAAGAAGGTTTGTTGTTTTTTTTAACAAGTAACTTATCCCCTATCTTTAAATCTCATAATATATAATTTTTCAGTAAAACATAAATAACAAGGTGAGCTAAGAGAGAAACATGTTTTATCTTTTCTTAAGGTATTCCTTTTAACAGTTGGTGTAAAATTTTGTCTAATTAATTAATCCATTATAATATATAGAAAGTGATGCATTATAGTTTGGATCCTTGAAGGAGCACTTATGACCGGAGAACCTTTCCCTTAAAGTGTTACCAACCAGACAAATATAACATTTATTGATATTTGGATACTCTTTGTTGATATTGTGGCTTTATATACTACAGAGTTAATAAACAATTGACATTTAGTGGACATTCACTTTTATTCAAGCAGTTACATTATTTAGTTAAACTATTTATATCCGATTCAATTGTATCGTTAAGAAGTTTCCTATTGCTTTTAATTATTGTTTCCAGATTGTCACTTCAGCTATAACTCAATGTTAATGTGTTTTTGTTAAAATTTTTCGCGTGCTCTTAAAAATTTTATGTGATATACAAGCAGGAGGGTGCCCGGCTTAAATGCGCTTAAATGTGATACTTTAATTAGTTCAGTCTTCGTAAACATTATTATAAAGTCGTGATTTCAAAAGTAAAAAAAAGTATTTAGATACCATCAGCTAGAATCGAAGCCAAAAACAAATCTTTTTGAACCCAGTCAACGACGGGTACTTTTGCTAGTATATACTTTTGCTAGTATATACTTTTGCTAGTATATATATATATATATATATATATACAATAAAGATGTTTCTAAAAATCGCCAGCTCAATAAAAATGGACTATTTTCGGACTCTTTTTCTATTCTGAGTCGTGCTTATTCACTATATCACCTTAAGTTGGTTGGTTGTTTTTGTTTTACGGCATATCAACCCTTTTTGGGTTATTTAATGCCGAATCCAAAGATATAATTTAAGGTCATATCCAGGACCCTCATTGAGGGACTTTTACCGTCTGCAGTGGGGCAGTCGGCGTATTCTAATGCCCCACCGACAGGGCCTATCACCTTAAGATCTTAGAGACTATTCACGTTCGACTTAGAAAACCTTCCCTTTGCAAGTAAAAGGAATACCTCCTGGGTTTGAACGTGATTAATCTCTAGGGTATTCGACCATAATGCTGTTTTATTTTAATCGTTTTCCCACTTTTTTTTCTCCCCGTAAATTGAATAAAACGCAATTTTAATCGCTTTTTCATTCTTTGTTTTAGAAAGTCCCTCGATACAGCTTTGAGAAACGAGGGTCGAAACCGGTCAGCTGCCCCCCCCCATTTCTCTTTCTTTCCTCTCCTGTTCCCTTTTCTACATTATATATATATATATATATATATATATATATATATATATATACATATGTACATACAAATTTACTTTTAATCACGAATCATAAAAGTCTTCCCTTCCTAATTGCAATATTTAAATTTTGTATCCCTAAAAACATTATGAAATATTTGAAGACGAGGTACAATTCGAGTTTAATTAAGAAATTAACCTCTATTCTAAAAAAGTAAAATTAGATCGACGCAAGATAATATAACATTCTTACATTCCTGTGTCAATAATAATGTGTGTCCTTCGTTTATTTTATTTAAAATAAAAAAGCGAATTTGTAACCTGGACACAAAATCAAGAATGCGTTTATCCATAACTTTTTTGGATAAACTAGCATTGAATTTAGAGAAATATAAGAGTGAAAATGTTTAATTATGGAAGGAAGTAGTGAGCATTCTTTCGTGCTTTGATAAAGTTTGCTTTGCACGATATGTTGCAATTTTACAAGAACGAGATATTAAAAAATTAGTTTTTAAATCAAATAACAAATTGCAAGACTTAATATATAAAAAGTTGGAAGTAACATTCTTAATTTATCTTCCCATGACTTGTCACCTTCAGAACTAATGGTACTTGATCATGGTTTAGATTTTTGTATTCCTTTGCCCGGTGTTAAACGAGAAGAGGTATATGAAATCCTCAATGCCCAAGCGGAGAGACTTGCACCAGTCTCTGAAACCAAAAATAGGGGTCTTAAGGCAAAATTGAATGACTTTGCTCACAGTTATGCCACTGAGTTTAATGGCGCAAGGAGCATTTTGCAGTCATTAAAACCCTACGACAAAAACCATCATTAGTCATTACTAGACCAGATAGGTCATGGTTGGTTATACTAACTCATCATGAGTACGTTAACAAAATGTCAGTAATACTAGATGAAAAAGACAAATTTGAACAATTGGGCTCTGTCGCAACTCATGATTAAACCGCCTCCTTGGAAACCAAATTTCAAAAGAAACTGGTCAAGTGGGTAAAAAACGGTGTACTTTCGACGAACGTAGCTAGTGAGATAAGACCATCTGGGTCTATTCGCCCAAGGTTATATGGTCTGCCTAAAAACCTTAAAGCGGATATCCCATTAAGGTCCATTCTCTCCATGGTAGGGTCATCGCAACACAAGGTCTCAAAATGGATCTTTGACATTTTACAACCTGTTTTACAACATTATAGTAAATATTGTCTTAAAGATTCATTTTATTTTGCTGACTTTATTAAAAAGTCTAAGATTGTTAATAGATTTATGTGCTCTTATGACATTAGCAATCTTTTTACTTGTGTCCCTGTTTTGGAAACTATAGATATCTGTGCAGATTTTTTATATCGGGGCCGGATATCACCTCCTCCTATTCCTGAAAACATCTTTATTGAACTTATGAAATTTGCCACAACATCTGTGGAATTTAGTTTCAACAATATTATGTATCGACAAAAAGATGGCGTAGCCATGGGGTCAGTACTTGAACCGCCCATGGCGAATATTTTTGTGGGGTTCTATGAAGAGCTCTTACTATCTGAACCCATAAAATCATTAGTGTACTTCCGATATGTTGACGACACATTCTGTTTATTTAATAACCAAACGGAAGCAAACACCTTTTTCTCATTACTCAATGGAATGCATTCCGCGTTAAAATACACCTATGAGGGAGAGTGCTATTCATCCATAGTTTTCCTTGATGTATTGGTAACAAAAACACCATCTAGTTACCATACATCTATATACCGTAAACCAACATTTATAGGATTGTACACTCGTTGGGATTCATTTTGCCCTAAAAAACGTAAGGTAAATCTAATTTGGACCGTAACACATCGTGCCCTTATGATTTGTTCCAAGTTAAATTTAAGTGAGGAATTGGAAACAATTACGGATACTTTATCCAAAAACGGCTACCCACTAGATCTGATCAGGTCAGTTATTCAAAGGAAATTGGCGAAATTCTCTCGAATTAAAGAGAATATAGTGGCCAAATATCTAATTTATCTTCGTTTACCTTGGTTGGGTACAGTAAGTGAGAAATTTGCCAAACAAATAAGTTCAGCAGTTCATGGATGTTATTTTTCTGTCAATGTGCGTGTTGTGTTCTCAACGAGAACTTTATTACCATCTTCTCGAAAAGACGTTCTACCCCCCATAATAGTAACGTTATTTACAATTTTGAATGTGGTTGCGGTGCCAACTACTTGGGCCGAACGAAATTAAGATTAGATGGAAGAAGTCAACAACATGTACTCAGTAAAATTAGGAATGGAACCTACCGGGCAACGGACGTTGTTACTAACACATACGGGTCTTCAATTACTGATCATTTACTTAAAAACCCGTCTTGTGCAGCGAACTTTAGCACGGACTCTTTTTCTATTCTGAGTCGTGCTCATTCACTATATAACCATAAGATCTTGGAGACTATTTACGTTCGACTTAGAAAACCTTCCCTTTGCAAGCAAAGGGAATGCCTCCTGGGGTTGAACGTGATTAATTTCTAGGGTATTCGTCCATAACGCTGTTTTATTTTAATCGTTTTCCCACTTTTTTTTTCTCCCCGTAAATTGAATAAAACAATTTTAATCGCTTTTTCATTCTTGTTTTAAAAATTCCCCCGATACAAGCAAGGATCGAAATCGGCCAGCTGGCTCCCTATTTCTCTTTCTTTCTTCTCCTATTCTCCTTTTTTCCCCTTTTTGGAAAGAAGATTAAAGGAATATATATATATATATATATATATATATATATATATATATATATATATATATATATATAAATTTACTTTTAATCATGAATCATAAAAGTCTTCCCTTCCTAATTGCAATATATATATATATATATATATATATATATATATATATATATATATATATATATATATATATATATATATATATATATATATATATATATATATATAATACTTGTTTATTGTTATATAAACATGCTCACATCCCGCTGCTACAAATAGCCACTTGTTTCCAGTTTCTTGATTATTCATTGAACTTTTGAATAGTCAAGTCGCTGCCTGATGATATCTGTTGTTTGATTGAAACAAGTGGCTATTTGTAGCAGCGGGATGTGAGCATGTTTATATAACAATAAACAAGTATTATCAGCTCTTTTTATTGAGCACTATCTAACAGCCTCGTTGAATTCATTAGTCCATTACTTTTGAATAAAAAAACCCGAATATATATATATATATATATATATATATATATATATATATATATATATAATTTGTAAACAATTCAAATGCCACAAGTATATTAAAATCATATTCATATCATTTTATTTCATATATGGTACGCCTTAAGACGTACTACATATACAATAAAATGACATGAATGTGATTTAAATATACTTGTGTTACTTGAATTGTTTGCAAATTATATATATATATATATATATGTATATATATGTAACTACTTAATTTACTCACATAAAATTAATATACGAAAGTATAGATTTATGCGTAAGCTTTAAGTATTTACTTCAAAAGTGCTCAATACGTAGGTAGAGCTAGTTAGTAAGTTATATAATGTATATGGCGATTAAGCTACACTGAATATTCCGCGTTTCATCCACTCTAGGACTCTTCAGGCTTATGCATAAGTGGATGAAACGCGGAATATTCAGTGTAGCTTAATCGCCATATACATTTTATAACTTACTATATATATATATATATATATATATATATATATATATATATATATATATATATATATATATATATATATATATATATGTAGTACTGTTTCGGTGTTTCACAGCTCATCAGTGCGGTTAGAAAAGCAACTAGCTCAAGCCAGGATCGAAACCCGATCGCCTAAACGACTGTCGGAGCTTCTAACCGTCGTGCTATACAGCTGCTGCTATGCGGGCAGTGAAGTAACAATGTTTTAACAATTTGTTTACACAAAGAGCATCGTGTCATACGCCAATGGTTATTTGTACATCGCTTCCCAAATGCTCAATCTGATAGGGAGCATTTTAGTATATATATATATATATATATATATATATATATATATATATATATATATATATATATATATACTAGCAAAAGTACCCGTCGTTGACTGGGTTCAAAAACAGCCCACAGAAAATGGACTGATTGATTCATGAAAGTATGATAGGTTATGAAAAGGAAGGGTTGTAAAGAGATAGCTTCGAATTTGGGGGTATCAAAACTCCCCCCCCCCGCTTATAACTCCCAAAATGTTTTTGTTTGAAATATCAGTTCTCGACGGTAATTCTTGGCCTGAAGACGTAACCCCCCAACGCGGGTGATTACAGAAACATGTATGCACATATGTAGCCATTAATGTTTGTATAAATAAATTTAATATATATATATATATATATATATATATATATATATATATATATATATATATATATATATATATTTACAAGAGTTCGGAAATTTTCCATTATTTCCAGTCCTTTAGAGGACCCATCTTACTTTGTTTCTTACTTTTCTAACCTTTTTCAACATCTTTCTGGTATTTTTCAAGATATTTTCAATAATTCACGGTGCTTTATGGTATATTTATGATCTTTTCCGACATATTTCTGTTTATTTTCCGTCCTTTACTTCAACTTTCTGATCTTACCTAGTTCTTTCCGGTTATTTTCGGAACTTTTATGGTAACTTCCAGTCCGTGATGCCAACAACAGTCCTTTCTATCACACCGATTATCTTCAAGACCAATCTGACCACTTTCAGTATTTAGGACCTTTTTCTTATCCTTTTTGTTACGGTAAATTTTGCATAATAGTTTGAATGCACAGTGATGGGCCGGGAGACTGGAACATCAGGATTCAATCCTCGCTCAAGTCTCAAAAATGGTACTTGGTGCTCGACTGCTAAATACCAAGCATTATAAAGAGAGGATAAAGGGTAAGTGAAGTAATCCTGGTGTTAGATATTGACCGGACAACACCAAGTAACCTGGTCGATTATTTTATTAAAAATAAAAAAAAATGAGATTTTGGGAAATATGTATGTACAGCTTGAAAGGTCTTGAATTTAAGCAGAAATAAAAAAAAAAATAAACAAAAAACAAAGTCGATTTAGGAATTTCAAAGTAAATTTGGAATTTGATAAGGAGTAAACAACTTTAGGATTACGTGAGAGATCACGTTTTGTGCCCTTGAATGCGTGTTTAGTATTTTTCTAACGTAATAGTTAGTTAGGAGAGATCAAACTGATGCGATGGTGAGAAACACGTTAGTGGACAGATGTGCAAATAACTGTCGGAAGCAGACAGGGTAACGAGTTAACATATAGAAAGAGACTTAGCGTGCCAAACTCCGACAAGGGAATCCATAAGACGAATGCAACCCATGTAAAATATAACTCGTTGTTATGGTGTTCTTTTAGTAGTTTGCATCAGTAGGACACCGACAAACCCGACAAGCAGGAAAATCCCACCCCTTCACAGTTGAGATCCCTAGATGTGAGAGAACCTTCCACTCCAATAGTTTCTTCCCCCAGAACAGCTAGACTTTGAAATTCGCTTCCGGGTTCCTGCTTCCCCAACTGTACTGACATGCAGAAGTTCGAGTGTAACGTGAGCTAACATCTTGTTTCCCAAATCCCCACATAGTACCCCTGTAGCTTATGTCCCTGATAGTAGTCCCCTACATCAAAGTGGCAATGTGCCTTGTTTGGGGTGAAAATATAATAAAAGAAGGAAGGTATGGAATTCTTTTGAGACAAGCAGACATATTGTTACCGTTTGATTGTGAAAATATGTCTATAAAAATTATGTATTACGTCCTGTCAACTACGTGAATTTGTGAAGAAGCGTTCGCAGAGACAATGATCAATGGACATTTTTCATACATGCAGGACACGATGAACATTTCACAGACATACGACGATAAAATAACATTTTTTTTTACCACTAGACGATGTACGAATTCAAACACACACACACACACACACACACACACACGCACGCACGCACACACACACACACACACACACACACACACACACACACACACACACACACACACACACACACACACACACACACACACACACACATACACCCACCGGCTACACAACATTGGAAATAGAGTGACACCCTCTCCTACACATCCATATAGCAGCTAATGAAAAGGAAGCCTTCGGGTCACTCTCGATTATGGTTGACCACTTTTCTTTTACAAAGGAATCACCACTTATCAAGGCCCTGAGACCACTCGAGGATAAAGGTTAAAGAGTGCACAGCAGTTAAAAAGACAATATCATAGTAATCGTTAGAAGTGTAAATTTGGTAAAATTAGATTACTTAAGGGGAACGGCTCATCAAGAACTTGTTTACATTGGACGAAGACGACCATATTATAATCGTCTGGAAAGCAGGCAAACGGAAGAGAGTTCCACAGGCGTGTAGTTCTAAGAAAGAACGCTTTGTTCATGGAATCTACGTTTAGGTTTAAGTACGGATAAAGAGTGGGGAAAATTATTGATTGTGTTTCTAGCTAGATGAGTCTTTCTAATGAATGTTTGGCGAGGAGGGGACCATAGATTGGAGCTCAGACGAGCACTTTCCATGAAATTAACGATAAAACAGAGACAGGCTGGCAACGTCTCTTCGTGAGAAAGAGGTTGCAGGGAAGAGAGAAGGGCATCTCCCCACTAGGTTACTGTCTATTTTGAACTCTGTCAAGGCAGGCTAAGTATTTCTAGCTGCTCCTGCCCAGATGTGACAACAATACTCCATCCTTGGACGTACCTTTCATTATTTTACTTACAGTATCGTTTTGGTGTTTTATCAAAACCTTTTCGATCATTTTCGGCTTCTTACAGATTATTTTCGGGATGTTTCCGGTCACTTCCACTTCTGTTTTGGCACCTTTCCGGTCACTGGTGAGATACGTTTGAACCGACTCATCTTTTCGCATTATTTACGATTTGACTTTATGAATCATCAATAAACATATGCATTTTCATTTCTTCTCACTATTACTTATGATCCTTTCTGCAGACCTTTCAATCGACCTTTTTGACATTTCCAGCTATATTTGCACACACTACTATATTTCACGCATGCGCAAACCAGAGTCGTTGCTATGGTAACTGCTGGCAACAAGATGGCGCCAGCAAAAAAAAAAAAAAAATCTTTATATATTTTAAAGTATACAAGAAATAGCAAAAGTATTTTTTCGAGCCAAAGATGGCCGTTCATATTCTGTCGTTGCTGTTTCCTCATTTAGAACTTATAATCTTTAGAAGCAGGAAGGAACGCTGAGGAAAGCGAGCGAACGCATGCAAGGAGAGCGAGAAGAAGAAGAAGATGAAGAAGAAGAAGAAGAAGAAGAAGGAGGAGGAGGAGGAGAATAATAATAATAATAATAATAATAATAATAATAATAAGAGAAATAGCAACAACAAAAGGAAGAAGAAGGAAAGAAAGGGAAGAACAAGAAGAAAAACAAGAGGAAGAAGGAAGAGGAGGAAGAAGAAGAGGAGGAGGGAAATGACAGTTGAAAATAAGGGAGAGAGAGAGAGTAAGAGAAAGAGAGAGAGAGAGAAAGAGAGAAAACGACATAGAGGAAGAAACGCGGAGAACGTTCATTAAAAGTAAACAAATAAGAAAAAGGAGAATGGGGAATGCAAAGCGAGAGAGAAGAGGAGGGAGGCAGCTGAAAGGAGAAAAAAAAAGAAGAGGAAGGAAAGTTAAGGTAGAGAAACAAGAAAGAAACACTGTGTGTGTGTTAGAGAGTGAGATAGATAAATAGATAAGTAAAGAGATGGAGAGAAAGAGAGATGGGGAGAGAGAGATAAAGAGAGAGAGAGACAGAGAGAGAGGGAGAGAGAGGGGGAAATCGATATGTGTAGAAAATACTTGAGGAGCTCCCTTGATGTAAACAGATAAAATGCAATTTCGTGGGAGAACAGGATTTTATTAAAAACTCGCTTAATCTGGTTGTAAAATAAGACACTCCCATTTTCATGGCTTTCGGAATGGCGATAAGCACACACAAAAAAAAAAAACAAAAACAAAAATGAATATCAAAATACATGTCGTTGTGTTTCGTACTCCCTACCTTTTTAGTTTTAACGAAATAGCTTGTGTAGAATTCTTGAACACCAGTCCCGAAGAGGCACTTTTTTTTCAGCTACCATAGAAGCAAGGGTTGTCGTACAGTTTGAAGAGCACACGGGCCAACACAGCAAAACATTTTTTTAAGTATTTAGCAGGGATAAAATCAGGCCCATCTGCTTTTGCGATTTCAAAGATTTTGCGATACTTAAGACCTGAGAAAGGATGATTACATTAAACTTGTATAGACCTGTAGGTGTGCCGTTAGTAAAAATATATATATATATATATAAAACAGGCGAGAGAAAGAACTACTAGTGATTACAGGAACATCGAGCTTGTCTTCAATCTGTAGTGGAGAGTTTGAAAGGGAGAGAATTATCGAGTCAAAGAGAGAGTTCATGACGAACCGTCGGGCAAGCTTTTCAGTTACTATGCAGGCGGCATCATTGTTGTTAAGGATTGGTTTTTTTTTTTCAAATTATTCGCCAGGCTATTATACATTTTCCCCAAATCGCGAGTTCCTAATTCTACGATTCAATGCGTTTTCTGGCCATTTTGGTTTATCTTCTTTAATTGTGGCTTTTAAAATTTTGCAATTGCTGTTTGATGCAATAATTTTTTTTATTTGCATCAGACAGTTGAGTTAGCGGAACTTTTTCTGTCAATACGCAATTACAACTGCACAATTTTCGACGTGAACCATTGGGGAGAGTAAGTAGGGATTGCCATAGAATTTCTAAGCAGAGGTATCTTCTTCGATAAATTACCTCATTTGAGCAACTGCTTTTAAGCTTGGAGGTCCAAAATGTAGGCTATGAGCAATGTAATCAATCATAAATCGAGAAGTGAAACATGCTGATCCCCACGATCTGAGATATGGTCAGAAAAGTCACGGTCTATGAAGGGGAATGCGCAATACAGAAACTATGCGTGCTAGTACCAGCTTCCTCTGTATAGGTCAAGAAACCAAATTAATCTCTATGGTGAATATTTCATTGATTGATTGATTTATTCGTTAATTCAAGTCGTGTCTTTCCTGGTTCAGTCATTGACGGTTACAACTCTCTCCCTCTCTCACCCTATCTATCTATCTATCTATCTATCTATCTATCTATCTATCTATCTATCTATCTATCTCCTTCGAGGCATTCGTGAATTCATTGCTGCTCATCATTCACAACGCCATTCATGCTGTTTTCTCGGAAGTGCTTTTGATTTATTGAAACAGCTTTCTTTGCAATTGTACAGACAGTATGTTGCAGTTTCTTTTTGTCCGAGCAATGCCCATAACTGAGAGATAGTCCTGACCATTGTACCCAAAGGCATCTCTTGCTCAGCACAACTAGATATGAAACCATGAACAGAATTATTTCTGATTGCTTCCGTATTACACCAGTCACCTGCTTTCTATGACCTCACGTAACCTTGTTCCGGGGGGGGGGGCTAAAATGAGTGATCGACCTTGCCCAGGGGTCTCTCACTGACTAGTGGTGGGAAGGAGGCGCTTAACTTTCTCCTTTGATAGTAGTGCTGTCTCGCCACTCTATAGAACACCTAGTAATCCCAAATGGTCAATCATCAGGTATTAGCCAGGCTCATCGTTTCTTAACTTCGGTGGTCTGGCCAGAACCGGTGTCTCAACGTGATTATGCCGTACATTAAAATCCCCAAATACATGTGTTTAGACGCTCGTATCCAAACATCATTATCTGAGACATAGTCGAGGATGGCATAGTTCTGGGTCGGAGGAGAAGGCTGAAAAAGTATAAGTATCTAAGTAACTAATGCTATTGCTGTAAGTTTAATCTTGGGTTTAGTTTGGAAGTCTCGTAAATCTCGCTTCTCTTATTTTGTCCTTTAGTCCTCATATTCCATGAGCGATGTTTCTTACAAAAATGGAAAGAATTGTTGTTTTCCGAATCAAAATATATTCAGATAACATTTGTTGTTCGCTAGTTTTTGACCTAGAAGTAGTAGTTTATTTGTGTATTTTTAGATCCTTACATCAAGTGACTTAATGTCTTGTCTGGAACGACCCCCCCCCCACACAAAAAGAAATTAAAACACATGTAGGACTGATCATCTGATTGTTCTCTAGCTAAAGGCAGAGTGTTACAATTATCACCCCTTAGTCTATGCATATGTTTGTCTGTGTCCTTACGGCAGAGTGGGAGGTATCCAATAATAGGTATTAGAGGCATATAGGTTAATTTTACTTTCACTTTCACTTTCACTATCTTGTTATGATAT
Organism: Euprymna scolopes; assembly: GCF_053919585.1. Lineage (NCBI taxonomy): Eukaryota > Metazoa > Mollusca > Cephalopoda > Sepiida > Sepiolidae > Euprymna > Euprymna scolopes. The sequence goes on along the minus strand of NC_136524.1, from coordinate 28,571,985 downwards.
CCGGGGAGTTTACTAGGATAAACGATTCTGCATCAGCACACAAGCACATACAAGGAACACATGCAGCGAGCATGGTAGAGATACAATTAGTGGACTTTAGTATTGTTTTTGCAATAATTAAGTTAGCTTGGTAATTGCGCGTGTGACACAAAGTTTACACTCAACAATTTTTTTTTAAATCGAAATCGCTCCAGGCAAGACATAAAGCCACTTGATGTAAGGAGCCAAAATACTACTTCAAGGTCAACGCTTGCCAACGATAAGATAGACCCACTCGTGTTTTCATCAATCAAGTTGATATATGGAGTTTGTTTGATTCATGCAAGGTATCAATTCTTTGAAGCGGCGAGAGAAGCTATGGCGAGGAAAAAGAAAGAAAGAAAACATATACAAGAAGAAGAAGAAGAAGAAGAAGAAGAAGAAGAAGAAGTAATAGAAGTAATGACAAGAAGCATTTGTTGTTGTAAATAGGTTTATTTCATTCATGTATTTCGGGACAAACATAAATTTCTTAAGAGATACGAAACCTACCTTCGCTGTATAAGTACTTTCATTTGTGTTGTACAGAGGAAAAGTTCCTTCTGATTTATACTTAAATAAATTTAAGTTTGATTTTAAAACTCCACATTAAAATAAAACAAAATAATCTTTACTTTGAAACGAAATGTTCTCTTTTTTTATTAATTCTTTATCTTTAATAAAATATGCGATAATGAAAATAGATTTTATATGATAATTTAAAATAAAATAATTATATGGTAATTTGAAATAAAAAAATATATCGTAATTTGAAATAAAAAATTTTATATGGTAATTTAAAATAAAAAAATTTATATGGTAATTTAAAATAAAAAATTATATGGTAATTTAAAATAAAAAATTTTATATGGTAATTTAAAATAAAAAAAAATTATATGGTAATTTAAAATAAAAAAAATTATATGGTAATTTGAAATAAAATTTTTTTATATCGTAATTTAAAATAAACAAATTTATATGGTAATTTAAAATAAAAAATTATATGGTAATTTAAAATAAAATTTTTTATATGGTAATTTAAAAAAAATTATATTGTAATTTAAAATAAAAAAATTATATGGTAATTTAAAATAGAATTTTTATATGGTAATTTAAAATAAAAATATTTATATGGTAATTTAGAATAAAAAAATTATATGGTAATTTAAAATAAAATTTTTTATATGGTAATTTAAAATAAAAAAAATTATATGGTAATTTAAAATAAAAAAATTTATATGGTAATTTAAAATAATTTTTTTTTTATATGGTAATTTAAAATAAAAAAAATTTATATGGTAATTTAGAATAAAAAAAATTATATGGTAATTTAAAATAAAAAAATTATATGGTAATTTTAAATATTTTTTTTTGTATGATAATTTAAAATAAAAAAAACAAAGTAAAGACTTTTTGGTGCTATAGCGTGATTCCTACCCTCATTTTGTTTTGCTACCTCAATATGGGTTATTCAAAAAACAAAACACAAAACAATAACAAAAAACAAAAACAAAACGAAAACAAAATAAAACAAAAGACAACTAAACGAGAAAAATCTCCCCCCCCCCAATAATGTAATATTCCTCTTCCAAGTTGATTTGGCCATTTTCACTTACAAAACGCCGAGAAACATAACTAATCACGCATGTCCTTCCAAAATGTTGTTACGGGAGTTTTATTCTGGAGTGATGCACTAGGTGTATCAGAATTTTTGTAGGAATTTTTGATACCCCTAACACGAAACTGCTAATAAAATATAAAAAATCTCGTAATTTCTCTTTTAAAAGTGGGTTGTTTATTTTCTTTGTGGATTATACTTCCAAAATAAACTATTAAAGTTGTTTTAAAAGTAATAGAAATATATTTTTTTTAAAAACAGTAATGGATTTTACGAACTCACTATTTTTCAATTTTTAAACTTTAAAAATCTATCAAAATGTTTCTATTGATTCTATTTTTACGATATTTTCAGGGTCAATGTGAAATTTTTAGCTCTTTCCAATAAACTGAATGTAATATTTTAGACAAAAGTTTTTTTGTAAATTCACGCTACCGATTTTCAAGTGTCTATTAAAAAGTAAATAATTAATTTACTCACCAAAGTTTTATATATCACAAATTGAAGAGAAAAGGTCAATAAATAATATATTCAAATTTAAAACAAAAAAGTAGTGTTTTTTAGAAATTTACCTGTAAAGTCTGAAGTTTAAAACCTTTAAAAAAAAACACGTTAGTTGTTTTTATGTTTTTTTTTTTAATGAAACCTTGGTCCTTGCTCCTTTAATTGAAAAAGAAAATTAGAGCTTGAATTACATTTTTCGAGGAGTTATAAGCTTGGAAAAACGGGGTGGAATTATTTACTATTTTTCACGAAATTTCTGATACATCTAGTGATGCACAGTGAGGAAACAGCAACACAATATCTTCTTTCCACATGGTCTTCTGGTTGAGGAAAATTCTTGACACAAGTGTGGTTGGCTAGTGCTTTTTATTAACAAGACAAGACGGCCCGTGGACAGACTGTTTCAGTATGGAGGTGCAGAAGAAAAGGTTGCCAGTCAGTTCGGTCAGTTAAAAAAGAGAAACGAATCTTTCCATTATACTAATGTGAATGGAAAACAATATAATCTTAAATTCTGTGAAATTTTATAGCTAGTTGCATGTGGATAATCAAGATGCCAATGGAGAAAGTGCCAAAGAATACTGACAGACCAACAAATACCATGGGTGACTGGTTTAATACAGTAAAAGTAACACTATAGTAGCATCGAATCTTTCATGTAGAGTTTTAAAATTAAACTGGAATTTATGCAAACATTAACCAGAAGGCAGTTTTTCTTAGTATACACCACACGACTTGGCAAGACTTCCGCTAAACAGAAAACGGAAGTTAAAAAGAAACTGCTTTAGTAAAAAACAATACAAAACAATATTTTATAGTACACATACAGACATACACACACATATGTATATATCAATGTGTGTGCGAGTTTGTATGTGTTATATGTTACGTATGGTATGTATGTGTTTTTGAGGTATGGTAAACTCGGGAGCGTAGTTTGATAAAACAATATATAAAATATATTCAATGTATAATAAATATCATTATGACGCACGCACACACACACATATAATTGCTTATATATATGTACATATATATAAATATATATACATATAAATAAATATATATCTACATATACATAAATATACATATATGTATACATATATATAAATATATACATATATATAAATATATATACATATATATAAATATATATCTACATATAAATAAATATATATCTACATATGCATTTATGTATGCATATATATATATACATATATATATATAAATATATATGCATATACATAAATATACATATATGTATACATATAAATATATACATATATGAATATATACATATATATATGCATATATATCTGATGATATATACATATGCATAAATATATATACATATATATGTTTTCAGAATGTGAGAGAATATATAATTATTTGCACAGCCAGACAACGTCGCAATCCACAAAAGCCAAGAAAGCCAACAAACCGGAAGTCCAAGATCAATCAGACACATCGGATCTGTGCTGCGAAGTTTTCTGGCTGTTGAAATAATTGCATATATATATGTGTGTGTGTGTGTGTGTGCGTATGTACGCGTGCAAATATATACATATATATATATACTTATATGTTTGCACGGATATATATACGTATATGTATATATACGCATATATATATGTATATATACGCATATATATATATGTATATATATATACATACGTATATATGTTTATATATGTATGTATGTATGTATGTATGTATATATATATATATATAAACACACATATATATATATCTATGTATATACACGCAATTAATTATTTTAGAATGGAGGATATTACAGATTGCAAACTAGCAATACTGCTAACCGGCTTTGCCCGGTGGAAGCATCCCCTCTCGAAAAAAAATTAAAGTACGGCTGTTGTTGTTGTTGTTGTTGGCCAACTCCCAACCTTCTCATGTTACGAACGGCTTTCGGAATAAACACCCCCAACTACTCATGGTAAGGACGTCTAACGGAATGGATGCCCTCAACCTACCCTTGTCAAGAACAGGTGGAGAGAGGAGGTGTAGTAAGGATATTGAGCAAGTCCCAGCTGTAAAAAAAAAAAAAAAAAAAAAGAAAATAGCAGCGAGGGTAAAAATAATAATAAAAAAAGACGCAGTAGTCATATCGGGTGGAGAGAGGTGATAAAAAAGTAGTAGGGAGGCAGGCAGGATCAAACCTGTAAAGCGAAGGATAAAAAGAAGGAGAAAAAAATCTATCCATTTAGCTGTCCATACAAAGAGAGAGAGAGAGAGAGAGAGAGAGAGAGAGAGAGAGAGAGAGAGAGAGAGAGAGAGAGAGAGAGAGTCAGTAAATTTTGACGGACTAAATTCGTTGTGTTTTCAATAAAGAAAAACAGGAAATACTTCATCAGACAGTTTTAAATATGGAAATCCCCCCTCCACAAGAAAATGTGGCTCATTATTTTTGCGTTGTTACGTAGTTTTTAATGCTTTTTAGTTGATCCAATTTGCAGTTTAAATAACCGATGTTCTGTAAGTAACGCACCGACATGTACAGTTTAACGTTTGTTACCGTGCTCGTCTCTCTCTCTCTTTCTCTCTCTCTCTCTCTCTCTCTCTCTCTCTCTCTCTCTCTATATATATATATATATATATATATATATATATATATATATAATTATTGAGCTGGATTAAATCCGACGATATGAAATAAAATGGAGGTGGAAGGACCTGGATACTCAACGTTTCGCCCGATTTATGCGGGCTTCTTCAAGAGGGATGGTCAATCCCTTTGAAGAAGCCCGCATAAATCGGGCGAAACGTTGAGTATCCAGGTCCTTCCACCTCCATTTTATTTCATATCGTCGGATTTAATCCAGCTCAATAATCATATATATATATATATATATTTATATATATATATATATATATATATATATATATATATATATATATATATATATATATATATATATATATATACTATCTATCTATCTACCTACCGCTCGGTTCGGTATCGCGCTCAAATGTAAACAAAATAGATATAAATCTCGCTCTGTCGCTGTCTCTGTCTCTCTCCATCTATCTGTCTGTCTGTCTGTCTGTTTGTCTCTCTCTCTCTGTAAACACATTTAGAGAGAGAGAGAGAGAGAGAGAGGAGAGAGAGAAAGAGAGAGGAAGAGAGGAGCAATTAACTCCGAGCAGCTAAATAATCGTTTTATTTAATTTAAAACGCTGGCATCGTGTATCTGTAGACGCCGTACTGGATAAGCTCCTGCGCGTTTGTTTAATTTTATAGAATTGTATTCGGGAATAAAGGATCGGTCTGATTTTAGCTAATGAGAATAGCTGGAATGTTTTAAGGGAGAATTTATTATTTTTCGAATTGACGAACGGAAATTTAACATTTGTGCTATGAGTTTATAGATCAGTTACAAGGGTGTATCTAAAATACCCATACCATGTGTATAATAACCGGCGGTGTTTACTGGGATCTGCAGGGGTAAAAATCGGGACTGCTTCCTCTTTAGGTTAAAGTGATAGTGCTGGTGTAGCTCCTCGGATGTAATCTAGGATTTTATTTATCTGACCTGGATGTCAGAAAAGTGATTACATAAAGTAGTGGCTAATAGGTTAGAGATAATAAATTTGTATGTGGCATATGTTGTTGCAAACCTTCGGTATTTTGGTCCAGAGTGGAAGTTCTGCAATGATTTTATTATATAGAGGATACTCAGTTGGATTATGGTTAATCTTTCTTTTTCTTTTTTACTAATGTGTCACCGCTTAACAAATATTGGTTGCCACTCGCGGATACGGTTAAAATAATTATGAATGTCGCCACGAAAAGATTGGAAACATTGGATGGAATGTCCATATGCTTACATGAAAGGATTTGATTTTCCAAGTGGATGACTCTGACAGGTATTTGTTTTCATTAGACTCGAAGACGACAATGTTATAATTAGGGCTATGACAACAGTATATTCTTTTCATTGTTTTGATCCTCAAATACGTATCCGACACAGTTATACACAGTTAATCAACCGAGAACCACACCACTCTATATAAAAGCATATAAGATATCAACGGATACACACTCGAGAGTCAAAACAAAGAAAAGAATATACTGTTGTCATAGTCCTAGTTAATCAATTACGAAGTATGCTTGTTATATTTTATTCGTGAGGTTGAATTTTCTATGAAAAAACTTTGTTTATGGAAGTTCTATGATACAGAGAGAGAGAGAGAGAGAGAGAGAGAGAGAGAGAGAGAGAGAGAGAGACAGACAGACAGACAGACAGACAGACAGACAGACAGACAGACAGTGAAAGCGAGAGTGTGAGAGAGTGAGAGCGAGAGAAAGAGAGAGAGAGAGGATAGGGAAGAAAAGTTGTTGTAGCTAGGTGGAAGCATAATGCAAGTACAACTTCTCATTTGAAAAGTCGAATATTTCAGATTTACATTAAATCCGATTTATAATTATTACATTCTCTATATTTCAATGTCTTCTTATGACCTCTTTAAGCTTAAGTTGTAGATTTTAGATTATTTTTCTCTCAAAAATCATTTAATAAATATAGACAAGGTATGTATCTAAATCTTCGTACCAGGACATAAAAATGGTGCAAACACATCTGTGGAGTCCCCGCAAAATTTATCTCCAGCCACGGTAAAAACAGACAATTAGAGCAGTAAGTGGAGGTGCACAAAGTCTCAAATATCCACCAGCTCCGCAACGTCGTAATTGAAGAGTGGAAGAACATTCCAGTGGCTACATGTGAAGCTCTGGTAAATTTCATGCCCAGGGGTTTAAAGGCAGTTTTGGATAATGATGCTGGTCACACAAAATATTGATAGTTGATATGTTGTATGTTAATATTGACAACTTTTCGTAAGGGGTGTACTCACTTTTGTGGCCAGGGATTTAGCTTTTAATGGCTATATTTTGAGTTATTTTGAGGGGAAAAATAAATTAACTCTGTTATATATGCTGCAGACAGACCACTTTCCATTATGTAAAAAAAAACAGTTTTTCAGTGTTGTCCCATGAAGAGATATACTTAAATATTTAAAGAAATGGGAAGGGTGTACTCACCTTTGCGATACACTGTATATGTACATATATATTACCACAATTAATTAAGCTCAATAAACATGATTTTACACTTTCAGAGCATAAATATCACTCACAAACATTCCAAACACAAAGACGTATTTATTTCACACATATGAGTGTGAAATAAATACATCTTTGTGTTCGGAATGTTTCGGGAAAAATATTGGAATCGTGTTATCACTAATACATATAATAATATATATCTACCATAGTTTGGGGTAATTGCGCCAAGTCTGGAGGTAATTGCGCCAACTAGCTAAAAGTGCTCTTTTGGCAACCACGCATATAAAGAGCACTTTTTTTAGTTGGTGCAATTACCCCAAAGTACCAAAGTACGGTATATATATATATATATATATATATATATATATATATATATATATATATATATATATATATTTGTGTGTGCGCGCGTGTATATATATATATATATATATATATATATATATATATATCTATATATATATATCTATATGTACACTTGTGTGTGTGTATCTATCTCTCTCTCTCTCTCTCTCTGTCTCTCTCTCTCTCTCTATATATATATATATATAAATATATATATATATATATATATACACACTTGTGCCCGATATTATTCATACCCCTCCTTGAAAATTGAGTTTATTAGATGTAACTTTGTAAGAATTTATTGTTTACGTCCATATTGATACATATTCTTAATAAACCTCTTCTGATCATTTTCGTCATTTTAAAATCTCGGGATACTTGTAATAAAAGAAATATACAGCTATTTATAAAATCTGCAATGTTCAAAAATAATCATACCCCCTTATTTTTTCAGTATTAATCGAGTTTCTGACTGTTTGTTTCCTGTTTGATTCTTATTTTGAATGCTTTTATACAACCTTTGATTAATTTCATTTCGTTTTTTGCATTTTTCAGAAATTAAAATGATATCAACTGAAAACCAATAAAAGAATAAAAATTATTAGAATGGGGAAGAAAAAAGAGCTTAGTAATGATCTTAGGACTAAAATTGTGAATTCACATAAGGATGGTTTAGCTTACAAGTCAATTTCCAAGAAATTTGAGGTCCCTACAGCAACAGTACAGAGCATCATCAAAAAATTCCAGAGCCACCACACAACAAACAACTTGATTGGTAGAGGAAGGAAAAGGAAACTGTCTGCTAGAGCCACCAGGGATATTGTAAGCAGTGTTAATGCAAATCCAACCACCACTACTAAGGACATTTTAGAAAATCTGGAGTCTTCTGGCATAAAAATATCAAGGCAAACATTGCAAAGAACTCTGCATGAAAATGGTCTGAAAGGAAGAAGACTAAGAAGGACTCCATTGCACACCGGAAAACACCTTGCAGCACGTCTAAAGTTTGCTAGGACCCATGTGAATTCTTCAGAGTCCGTTTTCTCAAGTATTTTGTGGACTGACGAAACAAAAATTGAATTGTTTGGCCATATGGATGCTTCTTACGTTTGGAGGAAGAAAGGAGAAGCTTACAACCCAAAGAACACCATACCCACGGTGAAACATGGTGGTGGTAGCCTAATGTTTTGGGGCTCCTTTTCGGCTAGTGGTCCAGGTAGTTTGGTCAAGATAGATGGAACCATGAAGAAGGAGCAATATTTGGAGATACTCCAGAAAAACATTAGACAGGATGCGGAGAAGCTCCATTTAGGACCAAACTGGGTCCTTCAATAGGATAATGATCCAAAACATACTGCCAAAATAGTCAAGAAATGGTTTGAGGATAATCAAATTAATATTTTGGAATGGCCTAGCCAGAGTCCCGACCTGAACCCTATCGAAAACCTCTGGCACATATTGAAAACTAAGGTTAAAAAGCGGAAACCTAGAAATTTGAGGGATTTGGAGAACTACTGCATTGAAGAATGGTAAAAAATCAGTGTTGATGCTTGTAAAAACCTTGTTGATAAATATCTAAAACGGTTACAGGCAGTTATTAAGAATAAAGGGCATGCTATTGACTATTAGTAAGAGAGGTATGAATAATTTTGAACTAGTGCCATTATTGTTTTTCTTTGTATACTGTTTCAAACTTGCATAATTTATTTATTTGTTGAGTTTAAATTAAATGCTTATGCTTGATTTATTGTTTGAAATCCCTTTAATATTGTCTACCTTCTGGTTTGAGCAATATTCTTATAGAAATCTCAAAGATCCGAGGGGTATGAATAATATCGGGCACAAGTGTATATATATATATATATATATTAGTGATGGGACGATTCTAATATTTTCCTGATTCCGATACGATTACTGATACCGTGCTAAATTCCCGATTTCGATATAATTACCGATTCCGATTCTTTATAAATCTCTAATTATTTAACTATAAGATTTTCGTAAAAACACATGTTAAATATGCAGATATTTTCCTAAACATCAAAATACACTTGTGGAGGATGATCTATCGATTTTAGCTTTACTGGTATTTTAAAATCAATAAATATTTATTATTTATCATTATCACCAGCAATGGAAGATTTTGCTTTAAACAAAATCAAATAAAAAAAGACAATTAAAAGAATCGTTTTGGCATCGGAAAATAGGCACCAATCTTTTCGATTCCGATACCGATTCCGATACCGATTCCGAAACCTCTAAATTTTCCGATTTTTCCGATTCCGATTAATTGAACCAACACTAGTATATATATATATATATATATATATATATATATATATATATATATATATATATATATATATATGTATATATATATATATATATATATATATATATATATATATATATATATATATATATATAACATAAAAAATGAAGTATTGCCAGATGCACGATCTGCTCTTCTGAGAACCATCTTTTTATCATCTACTCCAACCCACAGCTTAGACTGATCGGGTCAAAATCGGAAAAAATAGGACCATCTCCGGTGTTACCCGATTAGTTGTTTAATAACCCACAAGGTATTTGGGCAAAACTATAGATAAATATAAATGTCTTGGCTATGCCTCGGTCAAGTCACATAAAACAATAACACCAGCAGGCGAAAATATGTTCACAAATAGGGGGGAAATTGCTGCTGCTGCTGCTGCAGCAACAACAACAACACAAAACAAAACAGAACAAATCGAAAAACACACACAAAACACCAGCAAAAACAAATTAAAAAAAATAATGTCACTCTATAGCTTCTACTATAAAATGTAATTATTGACAGATTATGTGTACACTGATAAGAAAAAAACATGTTTAAATTATTGGATGCGTCTGTGCTTTCATTACAATGTCTAACCGATAAAAGTGCATAATAGTTAACAATCGATAAATTATACAAAAATTAAATAAAAATAAAAGCAGCAAAGAATGTTCAACAAATAAAGTAGAATAATTCTTTTTACCGCCCTGTATACTTTTAACGCGTGGAAATTGTAATGTTCATTTTTATATCAGAATTTAATTTCGATATTCGGGTGACATTAAAACAAAAATGGATAGCCTAACTTCGGTTTATTTCGCTAAACATAGGCAGTTATGTATGGTTTAACAAAATCTTTTTGGAAAAGAAAGGGAAATTTCCACGCGGACTTAAGATTAGTGGCAAGGTAAGTTATTATTTATTCATTATTATATGGAGACATAACCTTTCCTTCTCTCAACACTTTAGTGATAGGTCGCCATCTTTTTTACGCATCTCAAAAATACATGTTAGAATTAAGTAAAAAATGTAAGACAAAAAACTTAAAAGAACAGTTTCAGCATGTTAAAAGTGTCGACAGTTAATTAAAATTGCGTTAGGTATAAATTATTAAAAGTGTTTATTTCTTTATCCATTTCTCGGCTGGTAACTATTCTGCACTTTTACCATCTAACCCTTTGCTCTGAACATAACTGGGTAAGTTTCAACTTGCCCGAAATTATTCCAAACATAAAGATTTTTGTCCATAGCGTTATAATCCAACATGGCCACGTTAACCCTTTCTTCAGTATTGAGAGTCGGCAAGGTTATTCTGTTTGCCCCCATTACGGTGTCCACGCCCGTTTTGGTGTTGTACTGGTATCGAATAAAGGCTTTCGATGCCGGGGGCGCTTCCACACCGTACAGAACTCCGCACACCATGAACGTATTTAGAAGCAGATTTTTAGGGAAATTAGTCACCCACGTCTTCTCAAGTTCCATTGTGACATCGTTCAGCTTACTAAGCACCACCTTTCCGTCGGCTTTCATCGTTGAGTACACGACCCAAAGGCCGTTTTCATCCACAGCGAAATCAACATCACTTAGGATACCGTTCTGGTAAGGATAACTGTTGTGAACACCGGCCTCTTCAAGTGGGTATTCGTCGATATATGCCGACCCGCCAAGGTCGTAACGGATCATAATGTTACTTTTTGACTTTAGACAATAGAGAGCGTTCTTGTAAATCACTTGGCCCGTCCCTTCACAATAGAAAGGCAGTTCGTACGTCTTGCTAACAAGCTCGTGCCTGAGAGCGAGTTCGGTGTCGTACTCGACTAGCGTGTTTGAACCAGAGTAACCGTACATTAGCCAAGTTTTCTCGGAGTTCTCTGGAATCACATCTCGCATTATACAACCTTTCTGGACGCCGACTTTGATGTTTCTGATGATTTTGCCAATCCCTACCAGTTCCTTCACGGCACAGTCACCTGAAAGACACAAATATAAGTAAACAAATTAATATTAAGTACCGTTGAAATTAAACTTTGTTTATGCCTTTACTTAGACAAGGCAAATTGCCACCAAAACATGAGGGACCGCTGTGAATTAGGGATCATGCTTACAGGGACACTCCAAGTAGGGAGTTGAGCAGCAAGATGTTTGTTCACATTGCATTTTGCATGTTGGCACAATCGGGGAAGCAGAACACATTGAGGAGATGAAAAAATCTGAGGGAATAAACTTTCAGAGTAGAAGGCTTTTTGGTATCGGGGGACCTCTGCAGTGAAGGGGAGGAATTTTGTTGCTTTTCGGGTTAATCGGGGATATTTATGTCGAGCGAACACCGGTGCTACGAGTACGTCAAAGCAAATTACATTAAAATATTTGTAAAACAAGCGCAGGGGTGTAATATTGCGGTATTAAGGCAGAGGTTAGTACTTGGTTGATGGTACGGAATAGCTTGGAGACTTTATTGGACCCTCTCCGAGAGATTTGTAATTGATGAACCGACTAATATGTGAGAACGGTATTCCATGCATGGCTTCATAGCAATATAGGATACTGTCTAGTGTGAGTATTTTTTAGTGCGATACAGGGAACCCACATTCTTTACAGCAACCTTAGCAATGTCTTCTATGTATTTGTTCAAATTTATGTTACCTGTGAATATTAGACTGAGTAGTTTAATTATCAGCTAGATCAATTCATCATGCTTTTTGGTCTGTATTTAGCCGTTATAAAATTCTGTACCCCCCGGAAAATTTTCAAATATATATATATATATATATATATATATATATATATATATATATATATATATATATATATATATATATATATATATATAGGGTGACCATAAAAAATGGGCCCCAACTCTAATTAGGTCCCATTTCTTAATGTTTTGTCCGAATGAAATGAAACTTTGGTAATAACTAGTTTATTATATTGAAAAAATCACATCAAAACACAAGGGTCTTTAGCCTTTTTTTCTCCGTTCTATAGCATGTGTTCTAGATGACTTCAATTCAGCTTTTGTTTTTTAGGTCACACTGTATATATCTATCTATCTATATATATATATATATATATATATATATATATATATATATATATATGTATATATATATGTATATGTATATATATATATATGCTTATATATATGTATATAAAATATATGTATATATGTACATACGCATACATATATTTTTATATATGTGTGTATATATATGCATATACGCATATGTGTGTGTGTGTGTATATATATATATATATATATATATATATATATGACTCTGATTTATGAAAGCATGATAGGTTTTGAAAAGAAAGGGTTGTAAGAGATAGCTTCGAATTTGGGGGTATCAAAACCAAAGCAAAATATGATGAAAGTAAAAATAAAATAGATAAACCCCATAATTTATTATACCATACCTGTTCACACTGAAACACTTATCACAATATTGTGTGGGTTTAAATATAAAAAATACCTTGTTAAACTTTGTGACATATTTCCATTCTATGGAGGTCAGGTGCGAACGAACACCCCATAATTTTGTTATACAATATTTCTTCAAACTGAAACATAATTATCAAAGTATACTTACGCAGATAGATATGAAAAGTCTTTATTAATGTTTGTGCCTATTTCCATTCTATGGAGGCCAGGCGCGAACGCAGACCCCCCCCAATTTTATTATACCATTCCTATTTAAGTTAAAACATACTTATCAAAATATATTATGTACGTCTATATCAAAAACACTTGTAAACGTTTTTTTTTAATTTTTACTTTTTTTATTTCAATACTTTGTGGACCAGGCGCGTACGCAGACTCCACAATTTTAATGAATCATCATTATGCCAGATCAAGCATACCCATTCCTGTCTCTCGATACCTCTTCTAGCATTATATGTGATCAGTTTTCTATAATAGTCAACCATATAGGAGCCTATTCGTGACCAGACACATACACACAGACGGTCAGCTTTATATATATATATATACTAGCAAAAGTACCCGTCGTTAACTGGGTGCAAAAACAGCCTACAGAAAATGGACTATGATTTATGAAAGTATGATAGGTTATGAAAAGAAAGGGTTGTACATTTTGGTTGAATTTGAGGGTATCAAAACCAAAGCAAAATATGATGAAAGTAAAAATAAAATAGATAAACTCCACAATTTATTATACCATACCTGTTCACACTGAAACACTTATCACAATATTGTGTGGATCTATATAAAAAAAACCTTGTTAAACTTTGTAACATATTTCCATTCTATGGAGGTCAGGTGCGAACGAACACCCCATAATTTTGTTATACAATATTTCTTCAAACTGAAACATAATTATCAAAGTATACTTACGCAGATAGATATGAAAAGTCTTTATTAAAGTTTGTGCCTATTTCCATTCTATGGAGACCAGGCGCGAACGCAGACCCCCCCAATTTTATTATACCATCCCTATTTAAGTTAAAACATACTTATCAAAATATTCTTATGTACATCTATATCAAAAACACTTGTAAACGCTTTTCTTAATTTTTAAATTTTTTATTTCCATACTTTGTGAACCAGGCGCGAACGCAGACCCTACAATTTTAATGAACCTCCGTTCTGCGAGACCAAACATACCCTTTCCTGTGTCTCGATACATCTTCTATCATTATATGTGATCAGCTTTATATATATATATATATATATATATATATATATATATATATATATATATATATATATATATATATATATATCCCGTTGTTGTGTGTGTGCGAGTTTATTTCCTCATAGATTCTGAACAGCTGAGCCATATATTTTGAAAATTTTACACAAAAGTAATTTATATGTCTGGCAGTGTTCCTAAATATGTTTTGTACAGAAATTCACTCAAGAAGTATCGAAAATCGAAAAAATCTGATCCTAAAAATAGTCTTTTTTCTTAAAAAAATAATAATTTTACAGTGGAATATTTTACGTTACTGACTAAAGGAGATTATAATAAAATATCAGCAAACCATTTCTTCTTAAAAATATCAGAGTTCTTGTCATCTGGAGATATAACTCAGTGGTAGAGGATTCGACTACAGATCGAATAACCTCCTGTGCAAGCCCAGGTGTACCTCACCATTTACTTTTAGTTTTATTTGTTAATGAGTTCAATTTATGGCAAAAGAGGAGGTGCAATTTAAAATCCCCGAAAATCATTACTTCGTTTGCATATTTTAAACATAAACATTAATTAGAAGTGACTTTTCCATGGCATTCATCGTTAAGCTCAAATATCAGCTGACGCGATATTGTAAACAAACACGGGCGGAATTTGATGCACGATGTTATCATTATTATTTTTTAAAATTTTTATTATTTTTTCGAATTAGTTCGCTGGGTAAATTATTACCCGTAGTACAAATATTCAATAGAGAATTGCTTATATATACGGCATATTCGCGTTGAAACACCGGTTCTCGCCAGATCAACGAAGTTAAGCAAAGTTGAGCCTGGCTAGTACCAGATGGGTGACCATTCTAGGCGCTGTATGTGCTCTACGCTCATCTCGGAATTTGTTTCTAGTCGTTTTGTACACTTCACTTGCCACTGGTATTTAACAATGCTGATTCGGGAGAGGTGTGGCTAGAGGTTGCGCACCTCCTGCCAGTAAGATTTCACGCGCAGACATCCTTTCCTGGGTAACCATAGTCTGTCAAAGACTGAGGGAGCCCCCAAAAAAGAGGATTGATTCTATAATATTTATTGATTTTATAATAATACGTACACGTTCTAAATAAATTAAAATATCATGTGGAAGCGAATGGTACGATGGGGAAATGCCGGGCGTCTAGCTAGCATATGCACACACACACACACACACACACACACACACACACACACACACACATATGTATTGTTTAGTTTGGTTTCCTAGATGTAGATCAACTATTTATAATGTATGTGTTGTATGCGCTTGTGTTGTTGTGTATATTAATTTATGTACGTAATTATATATATATATATATGTATGTATATCTCTCTATATATAATATAATTACATACATAAATTAATATACACAACAACACAAGCGCATACAACATATATATTATATATAAATATACATAAATACAAATAAATACTTATGCATTCCCAGAATTACTATAATAGTACAAATACAGACTTAAAGAAACAAATTTGAACTAATATATAAAAAGCAGAATGTATGTGTGTGTGTTTGTATGAGTCCCTAATCGGATCGAAACTGGTACCATCTGAAAGAGCGTTGTCTCAGTCGAATATGTGAAAATTAGAAAAAAAAAACAATCAATTATTTCGTATAGATATGATCGTTTAAAAGAAGGGTGGGTCGCAAAATATCGTTCCTGCTTAAACCACTTCGGCAACCACACATGCGCATCGAGCATTCTTTCTTGAATTAGTTGAAATGAAAAAAAAAAACACAACATTAATTCGAAGACGTCGCCGTGGAGCAGTTGATATAGGGGCCACGTCCTAACCTCCGGATTTCACGTTAGAGCCCATGTAACGGATTGATATTTTTGTTGTCGAAAGTTTTAACATTTAAACAGGATCATTTCGCTTCTTCTTTATTTTCTTGTTTTTATCTCTTCTTTTATTTTTCCATGCTCTTTTTTTAACGCCTCGCCCTTGCTCAATATCGTTACTACGCCACCTCTACACACCCGGGCCACGCCGGGTACCTCCCACTAGTCTATTATATAAATCTCACCTGTCTGCTTCTGTATTTGTGTGTTTGTGTGTATGTCCGCTAAAACTTTTGACACATGTGAATTAGGGACCATGCTTACAGGGACACTCTAAGTAGGGAGTTGAGCAGCAAGATGTTTCTTCACAGACACTGACAAAATTGGTATCGTTTGAAAGTTCAGTCCTTCCACCGACAAAATATCCAAAAGCTGGCGAAAAAAAATCATTATTTCACCGTCAACTAAATCGCTTTCTACAAGGAGGGGTCACTTTTTTCGTCGGCATTCGAAGATCGAAGGTAGGAGATAATACAAAAAAGTTGTAGTCGTATAAGTGAGGTAGTGATAGGATAAAAGTGAGTAAACGCCTTGCATTATCACCATTAGATATAAATTTAAGTAGATAGTATAGGTAATTATAAACTTAGGTAAAATGTTTTAAAGGATATAAGAAAACGAAAATCAAGAACGTCGATATAAATTTAATTATATTAAAGTTGAATTTAGAGGGTATGCAGGCGACCAAAGGGTGTGATTTATAATGCCTTCAATTAATCGATATCTTTATTTTTTTTTAAATTTTATAATAAATAGTTTTTCTTTTAAGCATAGAAAACATGAGGAATCTAAGAATTAACAAGATCTTTTAAAGAAATTCACATTTAACAAATGGTGTAAGTTTGTTCTTTATTAGTTATTGGTAATATAAAGAAAGTGAAGTTTTATGGTTATAATCTGGATTAAAGAAGGGGCATTTATGGCTTATGTATATCTTTCTTTGAATGCATTTTCTGTCCGACCAATATGATATTTGTTTATAGTAGGATCTCCATCTTCTTTTATATTCGCCTAGTAAACAACAGTTTACAATGTTATGATTTAAAAGCGACATGGTCTCCTGAAAGAAATCAACATTATTCCAGTTGTGATAGAAGCAACTGGCCTAATGAAAACAAAATCTTAAGAAATTTCTGAAAACAATCCTTAAAGACTATATGGACTCTGAAAAAAGCATATATTATGCTTGTTGTGATAGGAGTAACTGACCTAATGTTAAGAAAAGCAAAGGATTAATACAGTTGAATGGGAAAACATAACAAAGATATCAGGACCAAAAGAAATCAACATTATTCCAGTTGTGATAGAAGCAACTGGCCTAATAAAAACAAAATCTTAAGAAATTTCTGAAAACAATCCCTGGAAGACCAAACTGGCACAAAATACAGCGAGCAACCATAAAGGGAACAACATCTATCTATTGGATATACATTCAAATTGTGATAAAATCAAGTTCCCTTTGATCCCTTAAAACTAACCAAAGTAAAATCATAAGAAGAAATAGAATAAAACTTGGAAACAATCACAGGAAGATCAAGCTGTAGCAAAATACAGAAAGGGGACAGTCTGACTTGTTTATACAACTACATGTTTTGGGGTTCTTAATTTTATTTTGGTATTTTCTTTTAGAATTTTATTATTGCGATTTTCTATCATTTTGTCTAAATTATTACAATAATCACAGTTAAATTTAATAGTATTATTAAAAATGTGGAGAATGTTGCTAGGAGAAAATGTAGTTTAATAAGATTTAGAAATCTTTTCGTAGGTTAGTTTTAACCATTGTGTTAAAAAGAGGCGTAAACCAATCGGTTTTTATTTTAAGTCTTTCTTCTTAAGTCTATTAGTTCATAATGTATACTTAATGTATTCTAATTTTGTGTTCTTGTAATCGCTATCTGCTGGGGCAACATTATAAAAGATTTTGTGAGTGTCAAAAAGTTCTTTAGTTGACGAGTTATTGTTAATTCTTTAATGATGAATTTAAGTTTGATTATAGATATATACGCACACACACACACACACACACACACACACACACACACACACACACACACACACACACACACACACACACACACACACACACATATATATATAATCATATATAGAAAAGGGTTTGTGTTTACTATAACCTTTTTACGAAAATATTACGCAAGTATAAATCATGTAAAACATCTACATGAATATAATTACACGTAATAGTTAACTAAATCCCATAAGAAAACTGAAAAAAGAACCCCCCCCCAAAAAAAAACAATAGGGAATTAATTAAAGCGAATGTTTAAAAAATATGTAAATTAGCTTGATCGCTTGCAAATGAATGAAATTCCACGACTCATATATAACAAGTTGTATCTATTTTTTTAAATAAATAGAAAAAAGAGTTTTTGATATGAATATCAATACATGTAATCTTTATAGGAGTATGTTCATACTTGTGTGTGTGTGTATATATATATATATATATATATATATATATATATATAGTCGTATATATATATAGTTGTATGTATATGCATATGCATGGATATATATTTATGCATGTATTATCATATATAATATATATTCATATATATATATATGCATATATATATATGTATGTATATGGATATGGATATATATGTCAAGGTATGCGTATATACACATACATATACATATGCATATATATGAATATTCTGGTTTTTCATAAACTGATGTTTTAACTAATTGTACAATTTTATACGAATTTCTTTTTGTTTATCATTCTAAGAAAAATTATAGCCTAAAACAATATGGTTGTTGCAAGCGCACACCTGTTTTCTTTTCTTTTCTAATCTTTCATTCAATTAATCAATGCCTACAGTTCGAGAGGTCCTGATATAACGTAACTCACCTTTGAAATCTTTAAAATTCGAAGCGGAAACAGAATTAATTTGGTGCGAGAGAAGTTCGTCTTTTAATCCTGCCAACGTTCGTCCGAGGTATTGGACCCCCTTCTCGTGCTCTGCGGTCATATTTAGCATTTTCTCAAATACCTTTCGAGTGAATTGAGTAAGTGTGTTCACGGTGCTGGTCAATTCGGTGAGTAAACGGTTCTGTAACACAAAGTAATTGCCAACGACGAATTGCTGGTTTTGTAAGTATGAAAGGTATGCTTCCTTTTCTTCCTCGTTTGAGCCACCGGCCTCGTTCTTTATTTGCGATAGTTTTCTCAAACGTCGTTTCAGACCCATATTACCATCTGTAAAACGAAAAATTATTTGTTAGGATTAGGAAAAAGATAAAGATAAAAAGTTATTTGTCGGTTAAATATGGTATGCATGGAAACAAAGACAAAGGCAATGGCACATTAAAAAATAGAATATTTCGAGAAAAGAATCAGTTTGACGTTGTAGTTACTAAGTTGGAGTTCGTGTTCCCCGCATGAGCATGGCGCACACGGTTCCAAAACCCTTAAGTGGTTAGATTATGTCTCTTAGCTAACCGAGTAAATGCACCCTCCACCCTCGCTGGGTAACCTCCAACACACAATTTTTTTATTTATCACTCGCCTGAAGACGACTCATGAAAATCGAAAACTGTCGCGAGTACGGCAAATTTCTTTTTACACTCGAACAGAACGTTCAAACATTATCCAAAGAAGAAGAAAAAAAAGGATTGCAAGAAAAACAGGAATTATCCATGCTCTTAAATTATCAAGGCCCTGAGACCACTAGAGGATAAGGGTTAATGGGTATACATTAGTCAATGTGATTATAGCGTAGTAAACATAAGTAGTGGGAATTTTATAAATTGAATTACTTAGGGGGAGGGTTCATCAAGAACTTGTTTACGTTGGACTTGAAGACAATCAGATTGTAGTCAGCTGGAAAGCAGACAATCGGAAAAGAGTTTCACATGTGTGCAGTTCTAAGAAAAGCTTTGTTCATGGAATCTACATTTAGGTTTAGGCACAGATAAAGAGTGGGGAAAATTATTGATAGTGGTTTTGGCTAGACGAGTGTTAGAACAATTGAGGTATTGGTATTAGTTGGCAGGTGTATGACAAGGAAAATAGGAGTAAGTGATAAAGATGAACTTGAGAGAAAGAAGGATAATTCAAGGACTAGCCAGATAGGTTAGTTTGGAAATAAAGTCTACAGTCCGCTTAACCCGTCAGCACGTTAAATAAACGTAAACCGGAAATGATACTAAAATAATGTGGGATAGTAGACGTAGAACAGTTGAGATAGCAGGTCCAGTTGACAGAGATAGGCGAAGAAAAAGATATGAGAGGAATTGATAAACATCGACCTGAGAGAAAGAGGAACCAATAAAAACCTGGTCAGAAATAAGTTTTGGAAGTCAATTTATAACAGTCACCCAACACATGCCGTCACGTAAACCAAAAGTTTAACTGAATAGAGTGATGAAAGAATAGTTGAGAGTTATTGAATTAATAGATGTAGAACAGTTGAGGTAGCACAGTCAGTTGACAGGGGAATCCAAAGGAAAATATCGGAGGAAGTGATAAGGATGGCCGAGAGAGAGAAAGAGAGAGAGAGAGAGAGAAAGAGAGAGAGAGAGAGAAAGAGAGAAAGAGGAGAGAGAGAGAGAGAGAGAGAGAGAGAGAGATACATACATACATACATACATACAGACAGACAGACAGACAGACAGACAGAAGTAAAGATCTGGCCAGCTAGGTTCGGAAGTAAATTTCTAAAAGCTGTGATAAAAATGTACTTGAAAGAGGGATATATGAAGACCTGGGCATAAAATTAAAAACTGCCCAACACATGCCAACATGTAAAGCGAATGTTAAACCGAGATGATGATGACGATGACGATGACGATGACGATGATGTCTACAACGATGATAAGGACGATGATAAGGACAATGATGATGATTGATAATGACAATGGCGAAAAATGCGTTAACTTATTTTTGTATACTTACCTTTAATAGTTTCGCTTACATTGTTCAGGTTTGTAATAAATGAGATTAACCGGTTTTCAATCTGTGCAAACCTGTTGGAATTATTTCGCAACCAATCTAGATTTGGAACCGCTTTTATTGTCTCGTTATCCGGAAGTGTGAAAAAGATCCGCGGCACGTCGATATTACGCCCGTAAGCTCTGCGGATATCGTACTTTTTCCCGGACACTGTATATGAAGCGTCTTTCCCCCTGAAACCGTTCGACGACGCCTGCATTTTTTCCAAAGTAAAGTTTTTCGCGGCACTCTGTCCGCACACGATCTGCAGAAAGTTTTTGTTCAGGTTGAAAGCATACACGCAGTTCTGGGATCGGAAAGTATCTTTCTTCGCCGACACTTTGACTGGTTTAACTGTCGCTAGAAACAGGTGAACAAGAACACAGGAAGTGACCACCGTTTTGTATGCATAGGTTGTAAACCTTTCACTCGCGGCCATTTTCTTTTCTTCAGAGACCAAAAAATATTAAATCAAATTCGTTTTTAGTTTTTTTGGTAGATGTTGATCATGTTGTATTTATATTCATATGCTTAGGCAATGTATTTTCTGGAGTCTCAGTTTTCTTTTTTAGTACGTTCAGCTAGTAAATATGTATCCGTTTGTTTTGAAATATTGGTCCGAACAAACAACACGAAGACAGCTGTTATCGTCATAACATTTATCGTTCATCTGGGAGAATTCTAAGCAGGGTAATTGGAACCGCACTGGATGTCCCCATCTTGTTTAATTTCGCCATTTAAAAAAAAAAAAAAAAAAAAAAAGATGAAAAATAGAAAAGAAAAGTAAGCTGAAAAGAAAGAAGACGAAAAATAAAATACATGTCACACTTTGACGTCATCCGCTTTGTCTATTTTTATTTTATTGTTTCTGCTGTGTAGTTATGGTACTCCTCATCCTCGCCCCCTTGTCGTTGGACACCCTCTTTTTATCCCCTTTTCTCCTTCATCCTCTCTACATATTTCCTCCTTCTCCGTCCTCTTCCTCATACTCCTTATCTTTATTCCCCGTCCATCACCGCATATAATTGTACATCTTTACTTACGCCTTATTTTTAGGCGCCTGATAATTTCCACTTGAATAAAGCAAATCTAAATCCCGTAAGTTCTGCAGACTTTATATTCTTAAGATACGTCCACTGATAATAAAAAAGTAATGAATAACAAGAACAGCTATTCTTAAGATGCGTTCACTTATAATAAAAAAGTAATAAAAACAACAACGGATATTCTTAAGATAGTCCACTCATAATAAAAAAAATAGAAATATAAACATGAACAGATATTCTTAAGATACGTCCACTCATAATAAAAAAAATAGTAATATAAACATGAACAGATATTCTTTAGATACGCCCACTCATAATAAAAATAGGAATAAAGACAAAAAACGGATATTCTTAAGATACGTACACTCATAATAAAAAAGTAATAAAAACAAAAACTGATATTCTTAAGATACGTCCACTCATAATAAAAAAGTAAAAAAAAAAAAAATAACAGGAACGGATATTTTTAAGATACGCCCACTCATAATAAAAGATCGTTATATAAACATGAATAGATATTCTTTAGATACGTTCACTCATAATAAAAAAAATAGTAATACAAGATGCCTTTCCAACCCCCTATATCCATAACAAATAGCACCCTACTTGAGAATTCTACCTTTAAACTCCTCGATCCAACATTTGCAGGCAATATGAACTGGAACAAATACATAGAGGACATTGCAAAAGCTGCTGCAAAGAAGATGGGTTCCCTCTATCAAGCTAGAAGACTACTCACGCCTAAGAGTATCTTGTACCTTTACAAATCCACTATTCGCCCATACATGGAGTATTGTTGCCACATCTGGGATGGTGCATCTGTCACTAAGCTCTCCCTGTTAGATAAAGTCCAAAAAAGAGTTGTCATTCTAATCGGTCCACACAACTAAACTCCAGCCCCTGTCACATCATCACAATGTTGCATTACTCTGCCTGTTTTACAAATATTTTAATGGAATGTGTTCTGATGAACTTGTTTCACTTGTACTCCCTCGACGTACATATATCCAACAAAACCGCTTAGCAATAAAATCTCACCCCTTCACTATTGTTGTCCCTAAATGGCAGAAAGCTTTCTATTCTAATAGTTTATTCCCTCGAACAGATAGACTTTGGAATTCCCTTCCTGCTGCCTGCTTCCCTTGCTGTACTGATATGCAGAAGTTTAAATGTAACATAAACAAATATCTTGTTAATCTTTCCTAGACATGGCCACAAATAGTAGCCCCTTATGCACAAGTGGCGATATGCTTTGTAAGGGGTGAACATGAGTAAAAAAAAAAAAAAATAAATAAATAAAAACATGAACGGATATTCTTAAGATACGTCCACTCATAATAAACAGAATGGTTGTAACCGTTTTTGAAAATGTCTTCAAGCTGTAATTGATTATATTGATTAACCCTGATAAGATCTAAAATGATGAACATGGTTTTGTCTTGAATTATGGCGGTTATGTTATGTGTATCGGGAATAGGGTAATGATCTAATTTAGTCACAGAGTTGAGTGCCCCAGAACTCAGTACGGCACAATACAAATCGAAGGAGTCTGGTTCAGCCCGCTGATAGTGTATAAGAGCGTGGATACTTGTATGCAAATACCGAACCCTGTGCGAAATGACGTCACGGCAAGGAAAAAGAAAAAGACTATAAAAAGAAGAAAGAGCACGTTAGAAAAGACGATCACGTTAGAGATGCGGATGACGTTCAAGAGCACGTTCAAAACAACGTTCGTAAAGACTTAGGCCAGAGAGGAGAAGCACGATCACGGTTTAATCGGGTAAGTACCCGAAAATAAATGTCGTTGTTACAAACAAAAAAAGAGTCGAGTTATTACTTATTCTATGTTCCTTGCGACATGTGTGGGTAGCGTTACAATGGTGCACTAAGGTCAGACCCTATAATCATCACACATTCGCTATGAGCTCTTTGAGCGTAAACGTATCGGAGGCTCAATTACGATTTGATAAATTGATGATACACGATTTCATTTGATTAGTTAAACTCGGTTTTTGCTAGACATTATTTTTCCATTGCCAACCTTCAAGCTATTGTCAATATGATGTAAATATTAGATACTAGCATTAGGGGTAATAGGTTAGAATTAGAGTTAGAATTAGGGGTTGCGGTTTAGGATTAGGGTTGGCATTATAGTTAGGGATTAGAGTTAGGGAATAAGTTAGCGTTAGAGCAAAGGTTAGAGATTAGGGCAAAGGCTAGGGATAATGGATTAGTGTTAAAAGTATTAATTAGAGATGAGGTTTAAGGAATAGGTTAATGGATTAGGTTTAGAGTTAGGTATAGCTTTCTAATTCTTGTAAATCTTTGCAAAAGTTTGCCCAACCCTAAAATATCAGGAGCATCTTCTGTAGTGACCTTTGTGATGATTCAGAACGGATGCTAATAACTTTACATTGGTCTTGAGATCAACCAGACACACACTTTTTATATTACGGACTCGTAACATGCTCATGAATGTGTAGCGTAGTATAATGTTCATGTACAAAAAACAAATGCGGTGTTAAGCACGTTTGTATAAATTTGGTGAAAAATTCACTGGTTACCTATGGAAAATATTAACACGGAATTATATATACTTTCATAACTTACTATATATATATATATATATATATATATATATATATATATATATATATATATATATATATATATATATATATATATATATACATACATATATATATATATATTCTTAATACCTACAGACACTAGTGTTTCATACTTTCGGGAATCATCAGTGTAGGGCGACACAATTACTACCGACCGGGAGATTTGAACCCGGCCACGAAGCCATCTCTGACTCCATATATATATATATATATATATATATATATATATATATATATATATATATATATATATATATATATATATATATATATATATATATATATATATATATATATTTACCCTAATCTCTAATCTTTGCTTTAAAGCTAACCTATTCCCTAACTCTAATCCCAAACTATAACGTCAACACTAATCCTAAACCGCAACCCCTAATTCTAATTCTAACCTATATATATATATATATATATATATATATATATATATATATATATATATATATATATATATATATATATATGTGGAAATATGTTTATTCAATAAATTTCACCTTTTATTTATACCAGTCCTTTAATTTATAAAGCTCGATGTAACAAGCATATAAAAATAAATGACAAAATTCTAGATTCAAATTTTCAAGATGTTGATCATCTTACCCTTTATTTCGTTAAGTACGGTGACATGCACAATATATATATATATATATATACATATATACATATATATATACATATATACATATATATACATATATATATATGATTAAGAATTCTCTGAAAAACAACTTTAAAATAATTAAGATGGATGTACATAACTGGGAAGCGCAATATATATATGTGTATATATATATATATATATATATATATATTACATATATATTACATATATATATATATATATATATATATATATATATATATATATATATATATATATATATACATACATGATTACCACTTCTTGACAGAAGTTTGGCATCTCTTCAGTTAAGTGTTATGCGTCTATGTGCACGTAGGGGACTTTTTTTAAATCCAGCTTTAGTCCTACATAAAAGTGACATAAAAATTTACCTTTTTGTAAAGATGATCGCATAATAATAATATGAATGCTCCAATGTTGTGTCAAGGCACTTTTAGATTTGCCGATTAAACCACAAATATGACAACTTAGCATTGCTGGATGTGCTGTGAAATTTTTCTCATAATACTGTCATTCCCGTGTGTGAGTTCAAATTATTAACAAAACCAGCTTTTGACAAAAGGTATCTGCCATATATATATAGTGCACTCCAGTTCCTGTTGTAATTTCTCGGACATGATATTTTCGTCTTGCTGTCTTAAAACACATGTTGGTCTTCAAAAATCTCACAACTTTACTTGATGATTTTTCTCCACAGTGATCGATCATTCGCTTGGGTTTCCCAGTTATTTACATCCATCTCAAATATTTTCAAGTTGTTTTTCAGAGAATCCTTAAACCCTTTTCTTGGTTTATGTTGTGGTCTTTTACCTCTATCTATCCCGCCATAAAAACAGCTGTGATAGAAAGTCTTTTGTTCTGCATCCTAACCAAGAGTCCAATGCATCTGATTTTGAACGATTTACATTTCTATACTCGTACTATTTGATCGTTCTACAACTACAGTGTCAGGCATTAGAGCCCCTGCGTTTAATATTAAGTATTCTCCGAATACAACTTTGGTGAAAGCTTCCCAATAACTTGAGATTCCTTCTATATGTTATCCAAGTCTCTGACCCATATAGCAGCGTAGTGATGACACATGCTTCGTAAACACTTAGCCTTGTTTTTGATGTGATTCCCCGATCTGACCACACACGTTTCTCCAGTTTGTCAGAAGCAGAACTGGCTTTCGCTAATCTGTGATTTATCTTAGCATCAAGTGTACAGTCCTTACTCAGCATACTACTCAGATATACAAAATTGTGACATTTAACTTCTTACCATCAACCAAGATGTTTGGTTCAACATATGGTATTCCTATAGGAGGAGAATACTTAACATGTTTTCTTGAGGTCGATGTTCCATAATCATGTACGTGTCTGTTTCTGAATGTGAAACAAGGTCTGCATCATTTGCATATGAAAGTTCAAGAACAAGGTTAAATCGTTTACCTGATATGCGAAACCGAAATGTCACCCCAACATCGCAATTGTTAAAAGCATATAACTAGCATAACAGCAAAATATATGAAAAATAATGTAGAAGCAATATATCACCTTGTTTCACACCGTTTTCAACTGAAATTGGATCAGACAGAGATCCATTAAAGTTCACTCGGGCTTTCATATTATGGTGTAAATGCTGAAGCAACTCCATAAAACTAGTACGGCAGCCTAGTTTCCTAACAATCTTCCAGAGTGCATTGCGATTCATAGTATCAAAAGCTTTTCTCAGATCAACAAAACTTGATCCAAAGACATTCGTTGCTCCATAAATTTACTTACTAAATGTTGTATATCCACTGACTGAAGAACTCATCCATTATTTCAACATGACCTCTGAGGTCATCAGAACTAAGCTTGTCTGTGAGATTCATATTATACATCCATCATATTATTCTCATATCATTTCTTTCCATGCAACACATGTCTTCAACTCTCTCTAACCAAGTTTGCTCCATATTTTTTCCATTAACTGTCACACAGAGAATATTATGTCCATTGTGCCATGACCAGATCTAAAACTACATTGATACTCTTGGCTGATAGAAGAACAAATCCATTTTAGCAAATGATTTAACAACATCTTTGCTAAAACCTTTCCCACTGCTTCAAGCAAGCTAATGCTTTTATAATCACCACACTCAGATTTTGACCCCTTTCCTTTATAAATCGGCATCAATATTGCATCAATCCAATCTTGAGGGATAGCATTACCATGCCAAACAGCAAAGATGAGTGTATGGACTTCGTCGATAACGCTATCACTCCAAATAGCAATAATTCAATAGGTATCCCATCAAGTCATTGTGCTTTTTCCTTATTAATTTCTGTTAATGTGCTTTTGGTCTCATCAATGTTGGGATCAGTTATCATCTCATCAACGACCTCCTTTTGAGGGAGACTATGAATACTTCAGACGGACTATCAAAAAGATCTCGAAAATGTTCTGTCCATCATTCCATGATCCCCTCAACATTGTTGAAAAGGGCAGAACCATCTTTGGATTTCACAGGTAGCAATGTTGGAGCTTGTCTGATTTTGAATATATATCTTTTGAATTTTTGCGGTCATAATCTGTCCGGATGTCTGCTGACAATTTGACCACCACTTGTTCTTCATTCGACGTGTGTCATGCTATACTTTTAGTTTTGCTTCTTTATACACTTTTTCTGCAGTTATTTTAGCTGCGCCATTTGAATAAAAACATATCCTCTGAGCCTTTTTTTTCTTTTCCAAAAGAACTGTTGATTGTAGAATCATTTTAATCAAATCAATCCCCATGTTTGGTTTACTTAAAGCCAAGAATTTCAGCTCCTTTGCAATAAATATACTTGTGACTTGAATCGTTCCCAAGTTCCATCAAATGAGATAATAGATAAATAAGATCCTAAGAGTTTCACACTCTTCCTTATTTTGTAACTTGGAGTTTCCCAGACTTATTTTTGTATACGCATTAAAAATTGTTGTAGATTTTTGAAAATTCAATATGTTCTCGCTACCCATCTTATGAGATGACTGAACAATTTTTTTGATTTCACATTGCAATGAACAACTACAGAGGGGAAAAATGCCACAATCTATATATATAAAAATGTAAATTTGGTTCGTTCTAAACGAATAAAACCATATTTCTACGTTACCAATTTATTTGAAATTTTCAGACAACCCATTTTTAGAGTCGAGGTATGTTTTTATGTTATTAAAATAAATTTACCTCGCGAATTATTAAAATATTAAAAAAAATAATTATATTTTTTTAACCGTTACTGCGAATCTGTTCTGTTGATAAAACTGAACTTCCGGTTCGATTCATTTCACAGCCACGAATTGACGAAAGATTTCATTTTCTGTTAACTCGATAAGTAAAAAAAAAAACAAAAAAAAAACATATTTCATTTGTTTATCTTCCAAATTTTTTAATTTACACATCTTTTCTTTATTATATAAGGCCAAAAAAAAGTTTGCCGCTTGCTATGCTAAAACAAAGTTTTTTGTTTTTATTTTTCTAATTTCAAAATATGTTGCACCATTATTGTGATATTTAATTTGCAGTATATTTCAATTTAACTTTTATCATAAAAAGTTTGAGTTTATGATTTGTTTCCTGCAAAAAAAAAAAAAAAAATACCCTCTCTGAAAAAAAAAAAGGCAAAACTAGCTGATAAAATATGTAAGCCTTCTGGGGAGCTAACCGCTTCAATATAATTCCAGAAACATATAGTGAGAAAACACGGAACATTTTATATATTGAATATACTATATTTATAATTTTTTTATTGTAGGATTCTCCTGATCTCGCGGGGTTTTTTAAATCTCAGTTGACAACATTGCATCACTAAAAACACACACAAAATGAATGCCGACGCTCAAAGTGTGTACACATTTTGACTCCTCCCTTTACTTAAAAATTCACAAAAAATCAGGAAATTAACGAATTTTAATGAAAATTGCAGTATTTTTCAAATAATGATCGCAGAATATAATGAACTAATTATTTTTACTTAACTCTTAGTGAAAATGTTTTATTTTGTTTAAACAAAAAATACCTTTACTGAAGTTAATGTTTTCAGTAGTAAATAAAAAACGCAAGAATTTATTTTTGCTTTTTTAAAAGCATCGTAATTTGTAACAATAAAAAATAATTTTTACAGTAATATTACGAAAAAAGCCCTAAAGTCCGTATTAATGAATTCGATATAACTCGAAGAAAAATGAATTCTCGCATACTATTAAGGAAATTAAAGATTCAATTAGATTCCTATTTCAGTCACCTAAATTATTTAGGGTGAAATGAGTTTAGGAATTTATAGCCAAACCTAAATATTTTTTTTTGGTAAATATCCAGATACGTTACTACAGAACACCGACCACTCTAATTTGTTTGGGGGGGATGTGATTTATATTTTTCGTGTTTTTATTCAATGTAACATATTTATTCAGCTCGAAAAACATACAGTGTTTACCGATGTATTGGAAAATTCAAGATGGCGTCTGATTCTCTCTTTAACACGGTAAGTTTGGGAAAAGGTGTTATAAATAAAAACCCAGATAAAATACTGTTAAAAACTCGCTCAATATATGTTACCGTGACATAGGTTGACATATATTCGGCGGGTTTTTAATAGTATTTTGTATAGTTTTTTTTTAATTTATAACACCTTTTCCATAACTTACCGTGTTAAAGAGAGAATCAGACGCCATCTTGAATTTTCCAATACATCGGTAAACACTGTATGTTTTTCGAGCTGAATAAATATGTTACATTGAATAAAAACACGAAAAATATATCCAGTTTGGTAGAAAAGTAACTTATCTTGCCTTTGATAACATTTATTTGTTATATATTTGTTTTTTGACAATTTTTCGAATCTATGTGTACAGTAATACAAACCCGTTTTTTTTTTGTCCGCGCTATTTTTTAAATCGTATTTCCAGGTTTAATTACAATGTTTTTTACCCAATTGTAAGGTTAAAATACATCCTCCCCTCCTCATGTTAAGAATGGCTTTTTAAATATTAACGTTATTATTACAACACGGATCACTCTCTGCATGAGTACTGTACTTTCACCTAACAATTTAATAAACAAAAGATGGTACTTATGCAGAGAAGGTACCGTGCTGAAATAACCCTATTAAGAAAGCCATTCTTAACATGGGAAATGGAGAGTGTTCTGTAACTATTTTATATTTTCACCTAACAATTTAATAAACAAAAGATAGTACTTATGCAGAGAAGGTACCGTGCTGAAATAATACCGTTATTTAGAAAGCTAATCTTAACATGGGGAGGGAGTTTTGCATCTATTCTATACTTTCACATAACAATTTAATAAACAAAAATAGATAGTACGTATGCATAGAAAATACCGTGCTGAAATAATGTTATTTAGAAAGACATTCTTAACATGGGGATGGTATTTTGTAACTATTCTGTCCTTTCAACTAACAATTTAATAACAAAACATGGCACTTATGCAGAGAAGCTACCCCGCTGAAATAATGACGTTATTATTTAGAAAGCCATTCTTAACATGGGGATAGGGGTGTTTTGTTACTATTCTGGACTTTTACCTAACAATTTATTAAACAAAGTTAAACCTAAAGCAGACAAGGAACAGTACTGAATCATTAACATTATTTACAAAGCCATTCTTAACATGGGGAGGAGGATGTTTTCTAACTATTCTGTACTTTCGGTGCTGATGCAGAGAGTGATCTGCGCTATTTTTAAATGGCATTTCCACGTTTAATTAAAGTTTTATCATTAAGATCGCAAATTATAAAAATATATTTAATAAAATAAAAATGTCTTTCGTAACTGCGGGACTATTCGCCATTTCCGGTAGAAATTAGCCTTTCACGTGCACAACACGTGGACGACTTTCGAATTACAACAGTTAACTTTCTAATTAATAGATGGGTAAAAAAAAATCCCTATTTTTTTAAATTATATACATACCGTGACATAGGTTGACATATATTCGGCGGGATTTTAATAGTATTTGTATCGTTTTTTTATTTATAACACCTTTTCCCAAACTTACCGTGTTAAAGAGAGAATCAGACGCCATCTTGAATTTTCCAATACATCGGTAAACACTGTATGTTTTTCGAGCTGAATAAATATGTTACATTGAATAAAAATACGAAAAATATATCCAGTTTGGTAGAAAAGTTACTTATCTTGCCTTTGATAACATTTATTTGTTATATATTTGTTTTTTGACAACTTTTTCGAATCTATGCGTACAGTAATACAAACCCACTATTTTCTCCCGGATTTTTGATAAATATTCCATGCGTGCGTCTCACGTTTGGATATAACAAAAAAAGTTTTTTGTAGATTTCGGTGTGCTGAAAACGAATCTGCAAACTATTTCCGTCGCAAAATATAGTTTTTATGATATGAAGAAATTACTTTTTCGAAAAGTAGGCGATCACTTTTCCATGTAAATTTAACTTAAAATAAGCACCCACTTAGCATCATTTGTTTATCTTATTTTTTTTTATTTTTAAAAGCTTTCATTGCGAAACCTACCCAACATAAATTTGTCTAATTCTTAATTTCTTATTTTATTGGGGGGGGGGGGGGTAAATATGAAGAATTACTCCACCCTCGAAAATTCCTTTATAATTACCAGTCATATAGGTTTTCGGGGTCGCTGAAAACGAAAATAACGTTTATAATTAAGGCAAACGAGTAGTTTCCAAGATATGAAGAAATGTTAGTTTAAAAAAGTGGAGGATAACTTTTCCATAATAATTTAACGTAAAATGATCACCCACTTTGTGGCCACAATTTCTTTTTTTTTTGGGGGGGGGGATATTCTTTTTACCCTTGGAAAATCCTTTAAAATTACCTGTTTAAATTGCAAAATGCAAAAGAAATCAAACAAAAAACTTTTTGCCAAGAAACACACAGAAAAAATTAAAAAAAATAGCATCCATTTTTTTCTATCGAATTCATTTGCTGTTTTTATTGAAAACTATTTTCTCCCGGATTTTTGATCAAATATTCCATTTTCGTATATAACAAAAATTTTTTTTTGTAGATTTCGGTGTGCTAAAAACGAATCTGCAAACCGTTTCCGTCGTAAAAAAAAAATAGTTTTTATGATATGAAGAAATTACTTTTTCGAAAAGTGGGCGATCAGTTTTCCATGTAAATTTAACTTAAAATAAGCACCCACTTTCTAGCCAGCTGAGAGAGGGTGGGACTTTTCCCATGTTTATTGGCTAAACAGCTTTCACTTATGCTCGCGCGTAGCATAAACGAAGGCTACGGCTGTGAAATGGAAAATAGTCCCAGAGTTCAGGGGTTATTACCATGCAAAAGAAATCAAACAAAAACCTTTTTAGCCAAGAAACACACAGAAAAATGCCCCTCTCTCAGGTGGTCAGAAAGTGGGTGCTCATTCTAAGTTAAATTTACATTGAAAAGTGATCACTCACTTTTCGAAAAAGTAATTTCTTCATATCATGAAAACTTTCTTTTTGCGACGGAAACGGTTTGCAGATTCGTTTTTAGTACCCCGAAATCTACAATAAAATATTTCGTTATATACGAACATGAGACGGGCCTTAAAGTAAAATAATACCGGATTTTTGGAGCAGATTTGTCATTTAGTTGTACAAATATCCTCAAACCAGGTAATCACTAAAAGGGACTCTTAAAAGTCGTCATCTGTATCGAGCAAAAATTTAAAACCACTGATTATATGTCAGCCTACGTCACAGTAACATATATTGAGTGAGTTCCTAACAGTATTTTGTATAGTTTTTAGTTTAAACTCATTTTCCCAAAATTTCCCCAAACTTAATGTGTCTGATACAGTCTGCTGCTATTTGTATTTTTCAAATATACCGATAAACACTGCATGTTTTTGAACCGATTAAACATTATACATTACATAAAAACACTACAATCTTATCCAGTTAAGTAGAACATTTACTTTTCTTGCCTTTGATAACATTTATTTGTTATATATTTATTTTTTGACAACTTCTTTGTATCTGTGTTTAGTAATACAAACCCTTTTCATTTAATGTAATGTTTAGTCGGCTCGAAAAACTGTTTATCGGTGTATTTGAATGATACAAATGGTGGCGGACACTGTGGATTACGTTAAGTTTGAGAAAGTGAGTTAAAACTAAAAAACTATACAAAATACTGTTACAAACCCACCGATTATGTCAGCCTATGTCATGGTAACATATATTCGGTGGGTTTTTGACACTGTATTGTATAGTTTTTAGTTTTCAACTTACTTTCCCAAACTTAACTTAATCAACAGAGTCTGCAACCATTTCTGCTTTTCGAGCCGATTAAACATTTTACATTACATTAAAACACTAAACAATTATCCAATTAGGTAGAAATATAACTTACCTTACCTTTCATTTATTTGTTTTTGACAACTTTTTCGAATCTGTGTATAGTAACCTTCCCCCATCACTCAAATATCAATTACTAACTCACATTTTTGTATACAGAAAAAATCAAAAAACAAAAAAACATTTAGCGTTTCAACATTTTTGCTACGTTCAGCTTTATCCACTGATTGTTAGTCGAGCCCAAGCCATGATTGACGGTAATCCCGAGGATCAGGATCCATTTCTGCAAGAGTAACATTTTTTTTCATTTTCGCTTTTTTTTTTTTTTACTTTTTGGAGTGGATTGCTGTACTAAGAATATAAGAAACATGCATTTTCTCTTTTTATTAGAATTTTCCATTGCACCAAATTAAGCCACAGCAACGCGTGGCAGGGTACAGCAAGTAACATATAGAATGCTTCAGACTGCGTTAGCACCATCTTGCATTAATCGAGCACCAGTTTTTGTGTAGCATAAGAAATTCAAGGAAGGTAGGGAGCCCGTGAGTGATGATGAGAAGTGTGGGTGGAGTAAGGAAGTCAGAACACCAGAGTCGATTGGTCAAATAAAGAATTTCATGTATAAGGATCGTCGTGAATCTATAGAGACAATAAGTCCACAGATTGATGTCAGTGTGGGAACTGCACACATAATTCTTCGCAAGGAACTAAAGATGCGGATAATTTGCGCAAATTTTGTTGCACGACTGCCCAGAGAAGATCAGAAAAATGTTGTCATTACAACAGGAAGATGGTCGAGCTGATCAATTCAGATCTCGCAATTCTTGATGCTCTGACGACATGCAATGAAAGCTGGATCTACTGCTATGATCCAGATACTAAGAGACAGAGTTCCCAGTGGAAGCATGCTGGCTCTTCTCAGCCCAAGAAGGTTAGACAGAGCAAATTCGCCCAAAAACTTATGTTGATCCCTATTTTTGACAGCAGAGGCATGATCTATATGCACTGGGTTCCACTAACAAGGAATACTATGTAGAGATTTTAAAGGAGATCAGGAAGAGATTCCGTCGGAAGAGACCAAATTGGGTCAGTGCTTTTCAACCAGGACAATGGACCAGGCCACAACTCCATCCTTGTCACAGATTATTTGACGCAGATGGACATCAAGACAGTTCCTCACCCTCCCTATAGTCCAGACCTTGCTCCCTGTGACTTTTGGTTATTCTCTAAGTTGTTATGAAACAATTGAAAAGATGAAAAAGGCTGTGACGAGTCGTTGATACGCTCACACAAGAGAACTTTCCAGAAGTTGGAAGAGATTAGTTCGAAGGGTATTAGTCTCATGTGTGTATTATCAATAAAAATGCCCATACGAAAAAGTCAGGAAACCTATTTAAAGCAACTCGTGTGTTGAGTTGAGCATATTGAGAAGTGATACACGAATTACCATTAGCGTATAAGGCGATGCTCTTTGTGTAAACAAATCGAACTTAGGTATTTCGGACGTCAACGACATCGTTAATTCACAACTCGCACATCCGCCGCCGATTAGCGTAATCGTTAGGAGCCTTCACTGTCATACAGGCGGCCGGGTTTCGATCCTGGCTTGAGATAGTTGCCTGCCTAGCAGCACTGATGAGCTGTGAAACAGCGAAACAGTACTGTATGTGGATGACTAACCGAACTTTCTTA
The DNA here is from genome assembly GCF_053919585.1 of Euprymna scolopes. NCBI lineage: Eukaryota > Metazoa > Mollusca > Cephalopoda > Sepiida > Sepiolidae > Euprymna > Euprymna scolopes. The sequence goes on along the minus strand of NC_136524.1, from coordinate 28,536,250 downwards.
AAAAGTCAAACAAATCTAACCCTCTCTCCTCGTGTGTACATATAATTCTGTTTAGTTTTTATTTTTATTTCTCAGACACATTTAAATCATTCTTACTTATTTTAAAACAATTTCCTAAATTTTTTCTTTTTACCATGACGCATCGAGGTAGTGAGGGTGGGGAAATCCCTATAGATTTGCTTATTTAGATGATATATAAAATACATAGAAAGTGCCCCTTCCCCTCGCACACTGTCATCTCCTTTCGGGACACGTATTCCGGGTGTGTATTTTCCAATTATATAGTCTATGCTTTTGATCCATTCCTCATCGAAACACCAGCAAGACGGAGCTCTCCTATTTCTCAGCAATTCATCAACCTGTACGATTGTCTGTAAGCCGATATCATATAAAATTAGATAAGCTCTTTCTATTTTCTTGTCAAATTAGCCGACCACATTACTAGCGGATTTCTCTTCACGATAGAGGGTAGAAATTAAGCATTATACTTAATACATACAATTCGTACATACTAAACTAAAACCACCTTGCTACCTACAACTAATCGCCTATACCGGAACATCATCAGCTCACAACTTACTTTCAGTATCCTCGGACTGTTAATTTCTCAAATCCTATATCACTAAGACACTCTTCTGAATAGATTCAAAATTTCTCCTGAGCAGTTCAACATCCAGTGATCGTATATCTAATCCTCGTTAATTCCTTATATCACTTGAATTTTACCTTAAATCCTCATTTCTATCCCTAAGCAAAGATCAACACCGTCTAATACGCTATTCAACTTCTAAAAAATTAGATAGACACAATTCCTATGTCAGAGACTCCTTTGAAGTGCTTTGTGCCTGACCTAGTCTATGGACTCGAACAGTTAAACCACGGCACTATGTAACGATAATTCCTCTCCAAACCGCAAAAAAAAAAATAAATAAATAAATACCGCTGCTAGTATACTACATATATCCTATAGATACTTTGCCTCCAAGATGACTGCCTTTGTCTGTATTGCATGACAACCCCCCACTTTTTGTTTAACTCTACCCCCAACTCTATACCCTAACGTGTAAGTGTACTGCACTTTTACTTAAATCCTCTCTCCTGATCACAAACTAATTGCCTTATTAACTAAGCTGCCATTAAATCTAATCCATTGCACGTAACTTAGAGGGAGCCCTAACTCTCAACCCTAAGCCCTAATAGACTCGATTCTCGTAAATCGATACACATTAACACCTAAAGATTTGTTAGGCATGCTTCGTATTATACTCTTATCCCAAAACTAAATTTCTAAGTAAATACTTAATTGAGCATATATCTTATCTTTCAGTCGTATAAAATACCCAGTTTGGGCACCAAATTTAAATTTCTGATATTAAGTAGATCATACTTTAACATATTATCCTATTGCTGAACTTACAAAACTATATCTAACCTTGCATAAACTCGTCTCTCAAACCAATGCTGTTGCAAATGTAGTGCTTCCACTGCATGAATTCGTACCTATCTCCTCTCCCATTAACAATGGAAAGCTTAGTAATGTCCTTTTAATCACTTCGAGGATTAAAATCTTGCAGTAAATGTTAACCTAAGTAACTTTTTTTTCTCAGTAGATATTAACCTAATAAACCGATTAATATTAACTACCCATGCGGGGTCGCAGAAATACCTGGATTAGGACCCAGGCACAGGGCGAACCCTCTCGGTGCTGATGGACCTGTGGATCTTCCCAGGTTATCCGTCTAGGAGAAGGAAAACTCTCAAGCTAAACCTAGGGGAGGGAGGCCTCTTCAGTCCTGGACGACAACCTTCCTAGAGCTGGTGACTCAAACAAATCACCGGTTGGCAAACCTAAACTGCTTAAGGAGGAGATAGGATCTGTCTATCGTCCAGCTCTCATACTCCTTCTTTGCCTATTAGCCAGGCGTAGAGGTGCTATCACTCGTCAGAAACGCTTAGTGGTTGACCTTGTTTCCTGACTAGGGCAATGAACGTCGTTTTTTCCCCACTCCCGCCACATCCCCCAAACTGGACACCGTGGGGGTGCTTCAGTACCATATATGTCGGTACAGTGGACTGGGCTGACTTTGCCTGATGGATTGAGGGTACCGGATCGACAGTTTCCTGGCTGCTGTTTCCGATAGTACAGGAACTCTAACTCTTTGGTAGCGCTTAGAGCGGCTGCTCCATCAACAGTTGTATAATGTTGGGATGTTTGTAGTGCCATATCGCGCATAGAAAGGGACCGTGCACTCATCCCCGGTGGGCTTTCCTGAGGCCACAATCCTGTGGGTAAGGACAGCTGATTGTCTACTTGTGTTGCATGTCTGATATTCTGCACAATCACTTGTTCAGCACCCCTCACTCCCTCACCCTAACCGAAACTTTTAAATTAAACAAAATGAAATGACACCTCAAGCAAAACCAACCTGCCTCCTCCCCTGAGGCTTGCATTTACGAATATCCGCGGGCTTAGAACTAACTTAGCTGATGTTGAATCATATCTCCTTGTAAACACTCCGGATATCTTAGCACTAAGTGAAACTAACCTTCACTCCTCCATTCCTTCTAACCACTTTAACATGCCTGGTTATCTCCCATTCTGCCGTAAGGACTCGGACAGACATATGCATGGGCTTGGAGTCTATATTCGTAACCCCCCCCCCTGACTAGAGAAATAAAACTAGAAACAGACGATCAGGCCTTTATGTGTTTCAGACTAAATATGCAACATAATATTAGTTACTTTTATTTTCTCTACCGCTCTTCCTCAACCCAGGACTGTACCCTAATTAAGAAAGTCTCTGACAGCATAGATATAGCACTCTCCCTCGATACTAGCGCTGAAGTACATGTATTTGGTGACTTCAATATCCACCACAGTAACTGGATTGGATTCTCTAATTACACAGATGTAGCTGGTAGCACAACACATAGCTTCGCTATATCCCATTCCCTATCTCAGACGGTTACATTCCTGACACGTTTCCCAGACCAGCAAGACCAACATGCCTCAATCTAGATCTATTTCTGACAACTGTTCCCGATGATTGTACAACAAATGTCCACAGCCCACTCAGGAATGCTGATCGCACTGTGATAATGATAAAAATCACCCTAAATTCTCGCTCTAAAACCGAAGACCCACTACTCAAAACAACGAGGTATTACAAAAAGGTCAACTAGGAAGCCATCAGGGAACTCATCAGAGATGCCCGAATGGCAAAATATCTTTTCTCTCCCAACTGAGACCACTGAATGGTTAAAAACTGCAATTGAGGCACATGTTCCCACACGGAAATTCTATAGCAAACCCCACTCTCCTCAATGGTTTACCTCTGCTTGTGCAGCTGCTATTGCTCAAAGGCAGCATGTGTTCCACAGATTCAATCGACATGTCCAGTTCAAACAGACAGAAGTATATAGAAGCAAGAAATAATTGTAAGAGAGTAATAGCGACAGCTAAGACAGATTATACTGAAACCAGCAAGAAACGCATTGAAGCACAGAAATTAGGAACCCGTGATTTTTGGAAAATCTACAACAGTGTAGTAAATAATGGGCCGTCAATGATTCCCCCACTATCAAACAATTATGAGGTTGCTTGCATGGTAACCGACAAGGCAAATCTGATTGCTAGTCGGTTTGCCTCAAACTCCACACTGGACCCGGTACACCACTCTCTCCCCGACTTTCCTTTACAGACAGACGCCACACTAAACGTTTGAAAATCATCCCTTCTCAGGTGCAGGTATCATAAAAAACTTAGACACCTCAAAAGCATGTGGACCAGATCTTATCCCGGCTGTGCTAATAAAAAATGCTCTGCTGAAATTGCTTCAGTTCTCTCCAAGCTATACAATAAATGCCTTAACGAATCTTGCTTTCCCGAGTGCTGGAAAACCGCTTCTGTGGTACCAGTCTTCAAGAACTCTGGTGAAAGAACTGACCCACTAAATTATCACCCCATTAGCTTCCTCCCACTTTCCGCCAAAATATTTCAGTCCTTAGTTAATAAACCCCTAGTCCAACACCTAACAGCTGATAGACTCCTGACCGACAAACAATATGGATTCAAGCAAGCCCGTTCAACAGCAGATATCTTAACTGTAGTCTCTGAATGTATATACCGTTCATTGGACAAAACAGGGGAGGGTAGAGCGGTAGCCCTTGATACATCTAAGGCTTTTGACAGGGTATGGCACGATGGTCTTCTAAGGAAAATTAGATTATATGGAATCACTGGAAGAATACTCAATGTAATTAAATCCTTCTTAAGTAAGAGAAAAATCCAAGTTGTCCTCGACGATCGTACATCTAAACAATATAATATAAATGCGGGAGTACTCCTTGGACCTTTATTGTTCCTGGTATTCATAAATGACCTCCCTGATAAAATTGTTTCAGAGATGGGTATATTTGCCGATGGCACCACCCTCTATAATAGGCACGAGGGGAAAACAAATGAACACATGTCTAAGGAAATGGCAGAATCACTTGAGGATGACCTCCAATCTGTAGTGGAATGGGGACAAAAATGGATGGTCACATTCAATATTGCCAAGACTAAGCTTGTTTCCTTCAATAACCACAAGAAACCTTTTCTACCACCAATAGCAACACTGTCTGAAAGTACTTCTTTTAAACTCTTTGGCCTCGGCCTAACGTTTACAAGAAACATGAACTGAAATAGATACATTGAGAGCATTGCCAAGGTCGCTGCAAAGAAGGTAGGCTCTCTCTACTGTGCCAGAAAATTACTTACGCCTGAAAGTATCCTGTACTTCTATAAGGCCACCATTGTATGGAGCATTGCTGTCACATTTGGGCTGGTGTATCTGCTGCTTGTCTCTCACTCCTGGACATGGTTCAAAAGAGAGTTGCCAACCTGATAGATCTTGAACTATTATCTAAGCTTCAGCTTCTGTCCCATTGACGAAATGTTGCATCCCTCTGCCTGTTCTACAAATACTTTCATGGTGGCTGCTCTGACGAACTGCAAGCACTTGTACCTCCTTGACGTGACTACCCCCGACAAACCCGACAAGCAACTAAGTCCCACCCCTTTATAGTAGAGATCCCTAGATGTAAGAAAGCATTTTACTCCAATAGTTTTTTCCTCAGAACTGCAAGTATTTGGAACTCCCTTCCGGGATACTGCTTTCCCAACTGTACTGATATGCAGAAGTTCAAGTGTAATGTGAACAAATATCTTTCTACTCATCTCCCTTCATAATGCCCCCACAAATTGTCCCCGATAGTAGCCCCCTACTTCAAATTGGCATTTGCATTGTTTGGGGTGAAGATTGAATACCCCCCCCCCAAAAAAAAACTTCATTTAATCACATAAATTAATATACGAAAGTATTATTTTATGCGTAAACTTTAAGTATTTATTTAAACAGTGCTCAATACATAGGTAGAGCTAGGTAGTATATATATGCATATATATATATATATATATATATATATATATATATATATATATATATGCATATATATATATATATATATATATATATATATATATATATATATATATATATATATATAATCACTGAATTTACTTGATTCCTCCAGCCTTGACAGACGTGTTTTAAATATTCTCCCCAGTGCTTTTTCTTTTAATGATTTGGAATTCATTCCATTTGCGCTTTTTTCCAAGGAACTCTGCCTTTTGGATCATTTTGGACAATTTGGAATTTCCCCATTAGATTGGAAATTTTAAATTCGACCGTGTTTGGATTTTACCATTCTTGGATTTTTTACCCTTCACCGGACTATCCATTCATGTGAAATCCTTTTATCAGTTTTCTTTTACCTCCTATTCCCCTTACCTCACCCTTTTTTTTAACCAAGTAAGATCTGTGACTTACTTGTAGTTTCATTAAATACTTTTATATGCAAAATCCGATCCTGCATTTTGCTAATTCCTGCCCTCTGATGAGGAGAGTATTTCTTCGAAACTCCACGGATTAAGGACTATCCACTTATCTTGTGCTTCCATTTTTTAAAATTAAATGTTTTTAACTCTTTTTCAAGATGCCTTTTAACATGTTTTATTAATCATTTGTTCATATATATATATTGTGTGTGTGTGTGAGAGAGAGAGAGAGAGAGAGAGAGAGAGAGAGAGAGAGAGAGTGAGAAAGAGAGAAAAAGAGAGTTTTTTTTTTTTTTAAATTTCTTTTCTTACTCGTGCTCCGCGATAAAATAACTCAATTATTATGCAATGAATAAAAGTACAAATTTATAAGCAAATAAACATTTTTACGCCAATGAACTGACGGGAAGAAAAATAAAAGAAAACTGGCGAGAGAGAGAGAGAGAGAGAGAGAGAGAGAGAGAGAGAGAGAGAGAGAACAACGAGGTCAGCACTGGTAAAAGTCAAGAGGCCTTTAAAAGAATGTAATGATGGGGAATTAAATTATTATTTTTCTGACCTTACTAAGACCTCCACCGTTTTGACGAAAGTCACGAATGTCTGACGACCTTAAGGAGGAAGGGGAACAAACTCTAGAAACACATAAACGTTATTTTTTTTGTCTAAAAAAAATTAAACAAATGAAAACAATTAAATAAAAAAAAATTCTCACAAACGATTCTTCAGATGCATTTCCTCATCCCCCAAAAGTTTGTCCGGGCGACAGTTATTCTACTCTGTTCCCTGTCTTATATCCTTACATCGATGTGTTAATTTGTACAAATTCCTCGCTTTTATCGGTCAGTTGGTCTGAATTGTCATTTGCATATATCGGACAGTTTTCTGTCACATTTCTGACTTTATATCCGTCAGTTTTTCTGTCACATCTCTTGCTTTATATTGGTCAGTGGGTCGGTCACGTTTTTGGCCCAATATCGGTCAGATAATTTTGTGATGTACCTAACTTTATATCGATCCTTTATATCGATCGTTCAGTTGGTCTTTGACATCCCTTGCCATATATCAAATTAGTTGGCCTCTCTCGTGTACTTGCTTGAAATAGAACTTTCATTGCTATACACGCAAACTGAATGCGTGCATGCGACCAAGTCTCTCAAAAAGTCTCTAGTTGTCTGCCATCTGTCATGCGTAACATCAGAATAGCATTTTAGTTGGTCCGTATCCTTATCTTTTCATTATAATACTTTCGTTGGTTTGTAATCCTTTATTTCAGAATAATATATTTGTTAGTCTGTCATCCTTTATTTTGAATAGTATTTTCGTTGGTTTATCATCATTTATTTCAATATAGTATTTTCGTTGGTTTGTCAGCCTTTATTTCGAAATAGTACTTTCGTTTGTCTGTAATCCCTTATTTCGGAATAGTATTTTCATTAGCCTGTCATCCTTTATTTCGGAATAGTATTTTCTTTGGTTTATCATCATTTATTCCGTCATAGTATCTTTGTTGGTTTGTCATCCTTTATTTCGGAAGAGTATTTTTTGTTGGTTTGCCATTCTTTATTTCGGAATATTACTTTCGTTGGTTTGTCATCCTTTATTTTCGGAATAGAATTTTCGTTGGTTTGTCACCATTTATTTCGAGATAGTACTTTCGTCGGTCTGTCAAGCTTCATTCTTAAATAATATCTTTGTTTGTCATCTTTTTTTTGGGAATAGAATTTTCATTGATTAGTTATTCATTATTTTGGTTTGTCATCCTATATGTAAGTATAGAATTTTTGCAGGTCTGTTATCCTTTATTTTCGGAATAGTATTTTCATTGGTTTGTAATCATTTATTTCAAGATAGTATTTTCGTTGGTTTGACATCCTAGATTTCGGAATAGTATGTATGTTAGTCTGTCATCTTTTTTTTACGAAATACTATTTTCATTGCTTTGTCATTTTTTTTTCGGAATAGTATTTTCGTTTGTCATCGTTTTTTTCGGAATAGTATTTTCGTTTGTCATCGTTTTTTTCGGAATAGTATTTTCGTTTGTCATCGTTTTTTTCGAAATAGTATTTTCGTTTGTCATCGTTTTTTTCGGAATAGTATTTTCGTTTGTCATCGTTTTTTTCGGAATAGTATTTTCGTTTGTCATCGTTTTTTTCGGAATAGTATTTTCGTTTGTCATCGTTTTTTGAGGAATAGTATTTTCGTTTGTAATCGTTTTTTGAGGAATAGTATTTTCGTTTGTCATCGTTTTTTGAGGAATAGTATTTTCGTTTGTCACGTTTTTTTCGGAATAGTATTTTCGTTTGTCATCGTTTTTTTCGGAATAGTATTTTCGTTTGTCATCGTTTTTTTCGAAATAGTATTTTCGTTTGTCATCGTTTTTTTCGGAATAGTATTTTCGTTTGTCATCGTTTTTTTCGAAATAGTATTTTCGTTTGTCATCGTTTTTTTCGGAATAGTATTTTCGTTTGTCATCGTTTTTTGATGAATAGTATTTTCGTTTGTCATCGTTTTTTGAGGAATAGTATTTTCGTTTCTCATCGTTTTTTTCGGAATAGTATTTTCGTTTGTCATCGTTTTTTTCGGAATAGTATTTTCGTTTGTCATCGTTTTTTTCGGAATAGTATTTTCGTTTGTCATCGTTTTTTGAGGAATAGTATTTTCGTTTGTCATCGTTTTTTTCGGAATAGTATTTTCGTTTGTCATCGTATTTTGAGGAATAGTATTTTCGTTTGTCATCGTTTTTTTCGGAATAGTATTTTCGTTTGTCATCGTTTTTTTCGGAATAGTATTTTCGTTTGTCATCGTTTTTTTCGGAATAGTATTTTCGTTTGTCATCGTTTTTTTCGGAATAGTATTTTCGTTTGTCATCGTTTTTTGAGGAATAGTATTTTCGTTTGTCATCGTTTTTTTCGGAATAGTATTTTCGTTTGTCATCGTTTTTTTCGGAATAGTATTTTCGTTTGTCATCGTTTTTTTCGGAATAGTATTTTCGTTTGTCATCGTTTTTTTCGGAATAGTATTTTCGTTTGTCATCGTTTTTTTCGGAATAGTATTTTCGTTTGTCATCGTTTTTTTCGGAATAGAATTTTCGTTTGTCATCGTTTTTTTCGGAATAGTATTTTCGTTTGTCATCGTTTTTTTCGGAATAGTATTTTCGTTTGTCATCGTTTTTTTCGGAATAGAATTTTCGTTTGTCATCGTTTTTTTCGGAATAGTATTTTCGTTTGTCATCGTTTTTTTCGGAATAGTATTTTCGTTTGTCATCGTTTTTTTCGGAATAGTATTTTCGTTTGTCATCATTTTTTTCGGAATAGTATTTTCGTTTGTCATCGTTTTTTGAGGAATAGTATTTTCGTTTGTCATCGTTTTTTTCGGAATAGTATTTTCGTTTGTCATCGTTTTTTTCGGAATAGAATTTTCGTTTGTCATCGTTTTTTTCGGAATAGTATTTTCGTTTGTCATCGTTTTTTTCGGAATAGTATTTTCGTTTGTCATCGTTTTTTTCGGAATAGTATTTTCGTTTGTCATCGTTTTTTTCGGAATAGTATTTTCGTTTGTCATCGTTTTTTGAGGAATATTATTTTCGTTTGTCATCGTATTTTGAGGAATAGTATTTTCGTTTGTCATCGTTTTTTTCGGAATAGTATTTTCGTTTGTCATCGTTTTTTTCGGAATAGTATTTTCGTTTGTCATCGTTTTTTTCGGAATAGTATTTTCGTTTGTCATCGTTTTTTTCGGAATAGTATTTTCGTTTGTCATCGTATTTTGAGGAATAGTATTTTCGTTTGTCATCGTTTTTTTCGGAATAGTATTTTCGTTTGTCATCGTTTTTTGAGGAATAGTATTTTCGTTTGTCATCGTTTTTTTCGGAATAGTATTTTCGTTTGTCATCGTTTTTTTCGGAATAGTATTTTCGTTTGTCATCGTTTTTTGAGGAATAGTATTTTCGTTTGTCATCGTTTTTTGAGGAATATTATTTTCGTTTGTCATCGTATTTTGAGGAATAATATTTTCGTTTGTCATCGTTTTTTTCGGAATAGTATTTTCGTTTGTCATCGTTTTTTGAGGAATAGTATTTTCGTTTGTCATCGTTTTTTTCGGAATAGTATTTTCGTTTGTCATCGTTTTTTTCGGAATAGTATTTTCGTTTGTCATCGTTTTTTTCGGAATAGTATTTTCGTTTGTCATCGTTTTTTTCGGAATAGTATTTTCGTTTGTCATCGTTTTTTTCGGAATAGTATTTTCGTTTGTCATCGTTTTTTTCGGAATAGTATTTTCGTTTGTCATCGTTTTTTTCGGAATAGTATTTTCGTTTGTCATCGTTTTTTGAGGAATAGTATTTTCGTTTGTCATCGTTTTTTTCGGAATAGAATTTTCGTTTGTCATCGTTTTTTGAGGAATAGTATTTTCGTTTGTCATCGTTTTTTTCGGAATAGTATTTTCGTTTGTCATCGTTTTTTTCGGAATAGTATTTTCGTTTGTCATCGTTTTTTGAGGAATAGTATTTTCGTTTGTCATCGTTTTTTTCGGAATAGTATTTTCGTTTGTCATCGTTTTTTTCGGAATAGTATTTTCGTTTGTCATCGTTTTTTGAGGAATAGTATTTTCGTTTGTCATCGTTTTTTTCGGAATAGTATTTTCGTTTGTCATCGTTTTTTTCGGAATAGTATTTTCGTTTGTCATCGTTTTTTGAGGAATAGTATTTTCGTTTGTCATCGTTTTTTTCGGAATAGTATTTTCGTTTGTCATCGTTTTTTTCGGAATAGTATTTTCGTTTGTCATCGTTTTTTTTCGGAATAGTATTTTCGTTTGTCATCGTTTTTTTCGGAATAGTATTTTCGTTTGTCATCGTTTTTTTCGGAATAGTATTTTCGTTTGTCATCGTTTTTTTCGGAATAGTATTTTCGTTTGTCATCGTTTTTTGAGGAATAGTATTTTCGTTTGTCATCGTTTTTTTCGGAATAGTAATTTCGTTTGTCATCGTTTTTTTCGGAATAGTATTTTCGTTTGTCATCGTTTTTTGAGGAATAGTATTTTCGTTTGTCATCGTTTTTTTCGGAATAGTATTTTCGTTTGTCATCGTTTTTTTCGGAATAGTATTTTCGTTTGTCATCGTTTTTTTCGGAATAGTATTTTCGTTTGTCATCGTTTTTTGAGGAATAGTATGTTCGTTTGTCATCGTCTTTTGAGGAATAGTATTTTCGTTTGTCATCGTTTCTTTCGGAATAGTATTTTCGTTTGTCATCGTTTTTTTCGGAATAGTATTTTCGTTTGTCATCGTTTTTTTCGGAATAGTATTTTCGTTTGTCATCGTTTTTTTCGGAATAGCATTTTCGTTTGTCATCGTTTTTTTCGGAATAGAATTTTCGTTTGTCATCGTTTTTTTCGGAATAGTATTTTCGTTTGTCATCGTTTTTTTCGGAATAGTATTTTCGTTTGTCATCGTTTTTTTCGGAATAGTATTTTCGTTTGTCATCGTTTTTTGAGGAATAGTATTTTCGTTTGTCATCGTTTTTTTCGGAATAGTATTTTCGTTTGTCATCGTCTTTTGAGGAATAGTATTTTCGTTTGTCATCGTTTTTTTCGGAATAGTATTTTCGTTTGTCATCGTTTTTTTCGGAATAGTATTTTCGTTTGTCATCGTTTTTTTCGGAATAGTATTTTCGTTTGTCATCGTTTTTTGAGGAATAGTATTTTCGTTTGTCATCGTTTTTTTCGGAATAGTATTTTCGTTTGTCATCGTTTTTTGAGGAATAGTATTTTCGTTTGTCATCGTTTTTTTCGGAATAGTATTTTCGTTTGTCATCGTTTTTTGAGGAATAGTATTTTCGTTTGTCATCGTTTTTTGAGGAATAGTATTTTCGTTTGTCATCGTTTTTTGAGGAATAGTATTTTCGTTTGTCATCGTTTTTTTCGGAATAGTATTTTCGTTTGTAATCGTTTTTTGAGAAATAGTATTTTCGTTTGTCATCGTTTTTTGAGGAATAGTATTTTCGTTTGTCATCGTCTTTTGAGGAATAGTATTTTCGTTTGTCATCGTTTTTTTCGGAATAGTATTTTCGTTTGTCATCGTTTTTTTCGGAATAGTATTTTCGTTTGTCATCGTTTTTTGAGGAATAGTATTTTCGTTTGTCATCGTCTTTTGAGGAATAGTATTTTCGTTTGTCATCGTTTTTTTCGGAATAGTATTTTCGTTTGTCATCGTTTTTTTCGGAATAGTATTTTCGTTTGTCATGGTTTTTTTCGGAATAGTATTTTCGTTTGTCATCGTTTTTTTCGGAATAGTATTTTCGTTTGTCATCGTTTTTTTCGGAATAGTATTTTCGTTTGTCATCGTTTTTTTCGGAATAGTATTTTCGTTTGTCATCGTTTTTTTCGGAATAGTATTTTCGTTTGTCATCGTTTTTTTCGGAATAGTATTTTCGTTTGTCATCGTTTTTTTCGGAATAGTATTTTCGTTTGTCATCGTTTTTTGAGGAATAGTATTTTCGTTTGTCATCGTTTTTTTCGGAATAGTATTTTCGTTTGTCATCGTTTTTTTCGGAATAGTATTTTCGTTTGTCATCGTTTTTTGAGGAATAGTATTTTCGTTTGTCATCGTCTTTTGAGGAATAGTATTTTCGTTTGTCATCGTTTTTTTCGGAATAGTATTTTCGTTTGTCATCGTTTTTTTCGGAATAGAATTTTCGTTTGTCATCGTTTTTTGAGGAATAGTATTTTCGTTTGTCATCGTCTTTTCAGGAATAGTATTTTCGTTTGTCATCGTTTTTTGAGGAATAGTATTTTCGTTTGTCATCGTTTTTTGAGGAATAGTATTTTCGTTTGTCATCGTTTTTTGAGGAATAGTATTTTCGTTTGTCATCGTTTTTTTCGGAATAGTATTTTCGTTTGTCATCGTTTTTTTCGGAATAGTATTTTCGTTTGTCATCGTTTTTTTCGGAATAGTATTTTCGTTTGTCATCGTTTTTTTCGGAATAGTATTTTCGTTTGTCATCGTTTTTTTCGGAATAGTATTTTCGTTTGTCATCGTTTTTTTCGGAATAGTATTTTCGTTTGTCATCGTTTTTTTCGGAATAGTATTTTCGTTTGTCATCGTTTTTTTCGGAATAGTATTTTCGTTTGTCATCGTTTTTTTCGGAATAGTATTTTCGTTTGTCATCGTTTTTTTCGGAATAGTATTTTCGTTTGTCATCGTTTTTTTCGGAATAGAATTTTCGTTTGTCATCGTTTTTTGAGGAATAGTATTTTCGTTTGTCATCGTTTTTTTCGGAATAGTATTTTCGTTTGTCATCGTTTTTTTCGGAATAGTATTTTCGTTTGTCATCGTTTTTTTCGGAATAGTATTTTCGTTTGTCATCGTTTTTTGAGGAATAGTATTTTCGTTTGTCATCGTTTTTTTCGGAATAGTATTTTCGTTTGTCATCGTTTTTTTCGGAATAGAATTTTCGTTTGTCATCGTTTTTTTCGGAATAGTATTTTCGTTTGTCATCGTTTTTTTCGGAATAGTATTTTCGTTTGTCATCGTTTTTTTCGGAATAGTATTTTCGTTTGTCATCGTTTTTTGAGGAATAGTATTTTCGTTTGTCATCGTTTTTTGAGGAATATTATTTTCGTTTGTCATCGTATTTTGAGGAATAGTATTTTCGTTTGTCATCGTTTTTTTCGGAATAGTATTTTCGTTTGTCATCGTTTTTTTCGGAATAGTATTTTCGTTTGTCATCGTTTTTTTCGGAATAGAATTTTCGTTTGTCATCGTTTTTTTCGGAATAGTATTTTCGTTTGTCATCGTATTTTGAGGAATAGTATTTTCGTTTGTCATCGTTTTTTTCGGAATAGTAATATCGTTTGTCATCGTTTTTTTGAGGAATAGTATTTTCGTTTGTCATCGTTTTTTTCGGAATAGTATTTTCGTTTGTCATCGTTTTTTTCGGAATAGTATTTTCGTTTGTCATCGTTTTTTGAGGAATAGTATTTTCGTTTGTCATCGTTTTTTGAGGAATATTATTTTCGTTTGTCATCGTTTTTTGAGGAATAATATTTTCGTTTGTCATCGTTTTTTTCGGAATAGTATTTTCGTTTGTCATCGTTTTTTGAGGAATAGTATTTTCGTTTGTCATCGTTTTTTTCGGAATAGTATTTTCGTTTGTCATCGTTTTTTTCGGAATAGTATTTTCGTTTGTCATCGTTTTTTTCGGAATAGTATTTTCGTTTGTCATCGTTTTTTTCGGAATAGTATTTTCGTTTGTCATCGTTTTTTGAGGAATAGTATTTTCGTTTGTCATCGTTTTTTTCGGAATAGTATTTTCGTTTGTCATCGTTTTTTTCGGAATAGTATTTTCGTTTGTCATCGTTTTTTGAGGAATAGTATTTTCGTTTGTCATCGTTTTTTTCGGAATAGTATTTTCGTTTGTCATCGTTTTTTTCGGAATAGTATTTTCGTTTGTCATCGTTTTTTTCGGAATAGAATTTTCGTTTGTCATCGTTTTTTTCGGAATAGTATTTTCGTTTGTCATCGTTTTTTTCGGAATAGTATTTTCGTTTGTCATCGTTTTTTTCGGAATAGTATTTTCGTTTGTCATCGTTTTTTGAGGAATAGTATTTTCGTTTGTCATCGTTTTTTTCGGAATAGTATTTTCGTTTGTCATCGTTTTTTTCGGAATAGTATTTTCGTTTGTCATCGTTTTTTGAGGAATAGTATTTTCGTTTGTCATCGTTTTTTGAGGAATAGTATTTTCGTTTGTCATCGTTTTTTTCCGAATAGAATTTTCGTTTGCCATCGTTTTTTGAGGAATAGTATTTTCGTTTGTCATCGTTTTTTTCGGAATAGTATTTTCGTTTGTCATCGTTTTTTTCGGAATAGTATTTTCGTTTGTCATCGTTTTTTTTCGGAATAGAATTTTCGTTTGTAATCGTTTTTTGAGGAATAGTATTTTCGTTTGTCATCGTTTTTTTCGGAATAGTATTTTCGTTTGTCATCGTTTTTTTCGGAATAGTATTTTCGTTTGTCATCGTTTTTTTCGGAATAGTATTTTCGTTTGTCATCGTTTTTTTCGGAATAGTATTTTCGTTTGTCATCGTATTTTGAGGAATAGTATTTTCGTTTGTCATCGTTTTTTTCGGAATAGTATTATCGTTTGTCATCGTTTTTTTCGGAATAGTATTTTCGTTTGTCATCGTTTTTTGAGGAATAGTATTTTCGTTTGTCATCGTTTTTTTCGGAATAGTATTTTCGTTTGTCATCGTTTTTTGAGGAATAGTATTTTCGTTTGTCATCGTTTTTTGAGGAATATTATTTTCGTTTGTCATCGTATTTTGAGGAATAATATTTTCGTTTGTCATCGTTTTTTTCGGAATAGTATTTTCGTTTGTCATCGTTTTTTGAGGAATAGTATTTTCGTTTGTCATCGTTTTTTGAGGAATAGTATTTTCGTTTGTCATCGTTTTTTTCGGAATAGTATTTTCGTTTGTCATCGTTTTTTTCGGAATAGTATTTTCGTTTGTCATCGTTTTTTGAGGAATAGTATTTTCGTTTGTCATCGTTTTTTGAGGAATAGTATTTTCGTTTGTCATCGTTTTTTTCGGAATAGTATTTTCGTTTGTCATCGTTTTTTTCGGAATAGTATTTTCGTTTGTCATCGTTTTTTTCGGAATAGTATTTTCGTTTGTCATCGTTTTTTTCGGAATAGAATTTTCGTTTGTCATCGTTTTTTTCGGAATAGTATTTTCGTTTGTCATCGTTTTTTTCGGAATAGTA
Source organism: Euprymna scolopes (assembly GCF_053919585.1). Lineage (NCBI taxonomy): Eukaryota > Metazoa > Mollusca > Cephalopoda > Sepiida > Sepiolidae > Euprymna > Euprymna scolopes. Next base: position 28,520,615 of record NC_136524.1, on the reverse strand, counting down.
TTTTCGTTTGTCATCGTTTTTTTCGGAATAGTATTTTCGTTTGTCATCGTTTTTTGAGGAATAGTATTTTCGTTTGTCATCGTTTTTTGAGGAATATTATTTTCGTTTGTCATCGTATTTTGAGGAATAATATTTTCGTTTGTCATCGTTTTTTTCGGAATAGTATTTTCGTTTGTCATCGTTTTTTGAGGAATAGTATTTTCGTTTGTCATCGTTTTTTTCGGAATAGTATTTTCGTTTGTCATCGTTTTTTTCGGAATAGTATTTTCGTTTGTCATCGTTTTTTTCGGAATAGTATTTTCGTTTGTCATCGTTTTTTTCGGAATAGTATTTTCGTTTGTCATCGTTTTTTGAGGAATAGTATTTTCGTTTGTCATCGTTTTTTTCGGAATAGTATTTTCGTTTGTCATCGTTTTTTGAGGAATAGTATTTTCGTTTGTCATCGTTTTTTTCGGAATAGTATTTTCGTTTGTCATCGTTTTTTTCGGAATAGAATTTTCGTTTGTCATCGTTTTTTTCGGAATAGTATTTTCGTTTGTCATCGTTTTTTTCGGAATAGTATTTTCGTTTGTCATCGTTTTTTTCGGAATAGTATTTTCGTTTGTCATCGTTTTTTGAGGAATAGTATTTTCGTTTGTAATCGTTTTTTGAGGAATAGTATTTTCGTTTGTCATCGTTTTTTTCGGAATAGTATTTTCGTTTGTCATCGTTTTTTGAGGAATAGTATTTTCGTTTGTCATCGTTTTTTGAGGAATAGTATTTTCGTTTGTCATCGTTTTTTGAGGAATAGAATTTTCGTTTGCCATCGTTTTTTGAGGAATAGTATTTTCGTTTGTCATCGTTTTTTTCGGAATAGTATTTTCGTTTGTCATCGTTTTTTTCGGAATAGTAATTTCGTTTGTCATCGTTTTTTTCGGAATAGTATTTTCGTTTGTCATCGTTTTTTTCGGAATAGTATTTTCGTTTGTCATCGTTTTTTTCGGAATAGTATTTTCGTTTGTCATCGTTTTTTTCGGAATAGTATTTTCGTTTGTCATCGTTTTTTTCGGAATAGTATTTTCGTTTGTCATCGTTTTTTGAGGAATAGTATGTTCGTTTGTCATCGTCTTTTGAGGAATAGTATTTTCGTTTGTCATCGTTTCTTTCGGAATAGTATTTTCGTTTGTCATCGTTTTTTTCGGAATAGTATTTTCGTTTGTCATCGTTTTTTTCGGAATAGTATTTTCGTTTGTCATCGTTTTTTTCGGAATAGCATTTTCGTTTGTCATCGTTTTTTTCGGAATAGAATTTTCGTTTGTCATCGTTTTTTTCGGAATAGTATTTTCGTTTGTCATCGTTTTTTTCGGAATAGTATTTTCGTTTGTCATCGTTTTTTTCGGAATAGTATTTTCGTTTGTCATCGTTTTTTTCGGAATAGTATTTTCGTTTGTCATCGTTTTTTGAGGAATAGTATTTTCGTTTGTCATCGTCTTTTGAGGAATAGTATTTTCGTTTGTCATCGTTTTTTTCGGAATAGTATTTTCGTTTGTCATCGTTTTTTTCGGAATAGTATTTTCGTTTGTCATCGTTTTTTTCGGAATAGTATTTTCGTTTGTCATCGTTTTTTTCGGAATAGTATTTTCGTTTGTCATCGTTTTTTTCGGAATAGTATTTTCGTTTGTCATCGTTTTTTGAGGAATAGTATTTTCGTTTGTCATCGTTTTTTGAGGAATAGTATTTTCGTTTGTCATCGTTTTTTGAGGAATAGTATTTTCGTTTGTCATCGTTTTTTGAGGAATAGTATTTTCGTTTGTCATCGTTTTTTGAGGAATAGTATTTTCGTTTGTCATCGTTTTTTGAGGAATAGTATTTTCGTTTGTAATCGTTTTTTGAGAAATAGTATTTTCGTTTGTCATCGTTTTTTGAGGAATAGTATTTTCGTTTGTCATCGTCTTTTGAGGAATAGTATTTTCGTTTGTCATCGTTTTTTTCGGAATAGTATTTTCGTTTGTCATCGTTTTTTTCGGAATAGTATTTTCGTTGTTCATCGTTTTTTGAGGAATAGTATTTTCGTTTGTCATCGTCTTTTGAGGAATAGTATTTTCGTTTGTCATCGTTTTTTTCGGAATAGTATTTTCGTTTGTCATCGTTTTTTTCGGAATAGTATTTTCGTTTGTCATCGTTTTTTTCGGAATAGTATTTTCGTTTGTCATCGTTTTTTTCGGAATAGTATTTTCGTTTGTCATCGTTTTTTTCGGAATAGTATTTTCGTTTGTCATCGTTTTTTTCGGAATAGTATTTTCGTTTGTCATCGTTTTTTTCGGAATAGTATTTTCGTTTGTCATCGTTTTTTTCGGAATAGTATTTTCGTTTGTCATCGTTTTTTTCGGAATAGTATTTTCGTTTGTCATCGTTTTTTGAGGAATAGTATTTTCGTTTGTCATCGTTTTTTTCGGAATAGTATTTTCGTTTGTCATCGTTTTTTTCGGAATAGTATTTTCGTTTGTCATCGTTTTTTGAGGAATAGTATTTTCGTTTGTCATCGTCTTTTGAGGAATAGTATTTTCGTTTGTCATCGTTTTTTTCGGAATAGTATTTTCGTTTGTCATCGTTTTTTTCGGAATAGAATTTTCGTTTGTCATCGTTTTTTGAGGAATAGTATTTTCGTTTGTCATCGTCTTTTGAGGAATAGTATTTTCGTTTGTCATCGTTTTTTGAGGAATAGTATTTTCGTTTGTCATCGTTTTTTGAGGAATAGTATTTTCGTTTGTCATCGTTTTTTGAGGAATAGTATTTTCGTTTGTCATCGTTTTTTTCGGAATAGTATTTTCATTTGTCATCGTTTTTTTCGGAATAGTATTTTCGTTTGTCATCGTTTTTTTCGGAATAGTATTTTCGTTTGTCATCGTTTTTTGAGGAATAGTATTTTCGTTTGTCATCGTTTTTTGAGGAATAGTATTTTCGTTTGTCATCGTTTTTTTCGGAATAGTATTTTCGTTTGTCATCGTTTTTTTCGGAATAGTATTTTCGTTTGTCATCGTTTTTTGAGGAATAGTATTTTCGTTTGTCATCGTTTTTTGAGGAATAGTATTTTCGTTTGTCATCGTTTTTTTCGGAATAGTATTTTCGTTTGTCATCGTTTTTTTCGGAATAGAATTTTCGTTTGTCATCGTTTTTTGAGGAATAGTATTTTTGTTTGTCATCGTTTTTTTCGGAATAGTATTTTCGTTTGTCATCGTTTTTTTCGGAATAGTATTTTCGTTTGTCATCGTTTTTTTCGGAATAGTATTTTCGTTTGTCATCGTTTTTTGAGGAATAGTATTTTCGTTTGTCATCGTTTTTTTCGGAATAGTATTTTCGTTTGTCATCGTTTTTTTCGGAATAGAATTTTCGTTTGTCATCGTTTTTTGAGGAATAGTATTTTCGTTTGTCATCGTTTTTTTCGGAATAGTATTTTCGTTTGTCATCGTTTTTTTCGGAATAGTATTTTCGTTTGTCATCGTTTTTTTCGGAATAGTATTTTCGTTTGTCATCGTTTTTTTCGGAATAGTATTTTCGTTTGTCATCGTATTTTGAGGAATAGTATTTTCGTTTGTCATCGTTTTTTTCGGAATAGTATTATCGTTTGTCATCGTTTTTTTGAGGAATAGTATTTTCGTTTGTCATCGTTTTTTGAGGAATAGTATTTTCGTTTGTCATCGTTTTTTTCGGAATAGTATTTTCGTTTGTCATCGTTTTTTGAGGAATAGTATTTTCGTTTGTCATCGTTTTTTGAGGAATATTATTTTCGTTTGTCATCGTATTTTGAGGAATAATATTTTCGTTTGTCATCGTTTTTTTCGGAATAGTATTTTCGTTTGTCATCGTTTTTTGAGGAATAGTATTTTCGTTTGTCATCGTTTTTTTCGGAATAGTATTTTCGTTTGTCATCGTTTTTTTCGGAATAGTATTTTCGTTTGTCATCGTTTTTTTCGGAATAGTATTTTCGTTTGTCATCGTTTTTTTCGGAATAGTATTTTCGTTTGTCATCGTTTTTTTCGGAATAGTATTTTCGTTTGTCATCGTTTTTTTCGGAATAGTATTTTCGTTTGTCATCGTTTTTTGAGGAATAGTATTTTCGTTTGTCATCGTTTTTTTCGGAATAGTATTTTCGTTTGTCATCGTTTTTTTCGGAATAGAATTTTCGTTTGTCATCGTTTTTTTCGGAATAGTATTTTCGTTTGTCATCGTTTTTTTCGGAATAGTATTTTCGTTTGTCATCGTTTTTTTCGGAATAGTATTTTCGTTTGTCATCGTTTTTTGAGGAATAGTATTTTCGTTTGTCATCGTTTTTTGAGGAATAGTATTTTCGTTTGTCATCGTTTTTTTCGGAATAGTATTTTCGTTTGTCATCGTTTTTTGAGGAATAGTATTTTCGTTTGTCATCGTTTTTTGAGGAATAGTATTTTCGTTTGTCATCGTTTTTTTCCGAATAGAATTTTCGTTTGCCATCGTTTTTTGAGGAATAGTATTTTCGTTTGTCATCGTTTTTTTCGGAATAGTATTTTCGTTTGTCATCGTTTTTTTCGGAATAGTATTTTCGTTTGTCATCGTTTTTTTTCGGAATAGAATTGTCGTTTGTCATCGTTTTTTGAGGAATAGTATTTTCGTTTGTCATCGTTTTTTTCGGAATAGTATTTTCGTTTGTCATCGTTTTTTTCGGAATAGTATTTTCGTTTGTCATCGTTTTTTTCGGAATAGTATTTTCGTTTGTCATCGTTTTTTGAGGAATATTATTTTCGTTTGTCATCGTATTTTGAGGAATAGTATTTTCGTTTGTCATCGTTTTTTTCGGAATAGTATTTTCGTTTGTCATCGTTTTTTTCGGAATAGTATTTTCGTTTGTCATCGTTTTTTTCGGAATAGTATTTTCGTTTGTCATCGTATTTTGAGGAATAGTATTTTCGTTTGTCATCGTTTTTTTCGGAATAGTATTATCGTTTGTCATCGTTTTTTGAGGAATAGTATTTTCGTTTGTCATCGTTTTTTTCGGAATAGTATTTTCGTTTGTCATCGTTTTTTTCGGAATAGTATTTTCGTTTGTCATCGTTTTTTGAGGAATAGTATTTTCGTTTGTCATCGTTTTTTGAGGAATATTATTTTCGTTTGTCATCGTATTTTGAGGAATAATATTTTCGTTTGTCATCGTTTTTTTCGGAATAGTATTTTCGTTTGTCATCGTTTTTTGAGGAATAGTATTTTCGTTTGTCATCGTTTTTTTCGGAATAGTATTTTCGTTTGTCATCGTTTTTTTCGGAATAGTATTTTCGTTTGTCATCGTTTTTTTCGGAATAGTATTTTCGTTTGTCATCGTTTTTTGAGGAATAGTATTTTCGTTTGTCATCGCTTTTTGAGGAATAGTATTTTCGTTTGTCATCGTTTTTTTCGGAATAGTATTTTCGTTTGTCATCGTTTTTTTCGGAATAGTATTTTCGTTTGTCATCGTTTTTTTCGGAATAGTATTTTCGTTTGTCATCGTTTTTTTCGGAATAGAATTTTCGTTTGTCATCGTTTTTTTCGGAATAGTATTTTCGTTTGTCATCGTTTTTTTCGGAATAGTATTTTCGTTTGTCATCGTTTTTTTCGGAATAGTATTTTCGTTTGTCATCGTTTTTTTCGGAATAGTATTTTCGTTTGTCATCGTTTTTTGAGGAATATTATTTTCGTTTGTCATCGTATTTTGAGGAATAATATTTTCGTTTGTCATCGTTTTTTTCGGAATAGTATTTTCGTTTGTCATCGTTTTTTTCGGAATAGTATTTTCGTTTGTCATCGTTTTTTTCGGAATAGTATTTTCGTTTGTCATCGTTTTTTTCGGAATAGTATTTTCGTTTGTCATACTTTTTTTCGGAATAGTATTTTCGTTTGTCATCGTTTTTTTCGGAATAGTATTTTCGTTTGTCATCGTTTTTTTCGGAATAGTATTTTCGTTTGTCATCGTTTTTTTCGGAATAGTATTTTCGTTTGTCATCGTTTTTTTCGGAATAGTATTTTCGTTTGTCATCGTTTTTTTCGGAATAGTATTTTCGTTTGTCATCGTTTTTTTCGGAATAGTATTTTCGTTTGTCATCGTTTTTTTCGGAATAGAATTTTCGTTTGTCATCGTTTTTTTCGGAATAGTATTTTCGTTTGTCATCTTTTTTTTCGGAATAGTATTTTCGTTTGTCATCTTTTTTTTCGGAATAGTATTTTCGTTTGTCATCGTTTTTTGAGGAATAGTATTTTCGTTTGTAATCGTTTTTTGAGGAATAGTATTTTCGTTTGTCATCGTTTTTTTCGGAATAGTATTTTCGTTTGTCATCGTTTTTTGAGGAATAGTATTTTCGTTTGTCATCGTTTTTTGAGGAATAGTATTTTCGTTTGTCATCGTTTTTTTCGGAATAGAATTTTCGTTTGCCATCGTTTTTTGAGGAATAGTATTTTCGTTTGTCATCGTTTTTTTCGGAATAGTATTTTCGTTTGTCATCGTTTTTTTCGGAATAGTATTTTCGTTTGTCATCGTTTTTTTTCGGAATAGTATTTTCGTTTGTCATCGTTTTTTTCGGAATAGTATTTTCGTTTGTCATCGTTTTTTTCGGAATAGTATTTTCGTTTGTCATCGTTTTTTTCGGAATAGTATTTTCGTTTGTCATCGTTTTTTGAGGAATAGTATTTTCGTTTGTCATCGTTTTTTTCGGAATAGTAATTTCGTTTTTTCATCGTTTTTTTCGGAATAGTATTTTCGTTTGTCATCGTTTTTTTCGGAATAGTATTTTCGTTTGTCATCGTTTTTTTCGGAATAGCATTTTCGTTTGTCATCGTTTTTTTCGAATAGTATTTTCGTTTGTAATCGTTTTTTTCGGAATAGTATTTTCGTTTGTCATCGTTTTTTGAGGAATAGTATTTTCGTTTGTCATCGTCTTTTGAGGAATAGTATTTTCATTTGTCATCGTTTTTTTCGGAATAGTATTTTCGCTTGTCATCGTTTTTTTCGGAATAGTATTTTCGTTTGTCATCGTTTTTTTCGGAATAGTATTTTCGTTTGTCATCGTTTTTTTCGGAATAGTATTTTCGTTTGTCATCGTTTTTTTCGGAATAGTATTTTCGTTTGTCATCGTTTTTTTCGGAATAGTATTTTCGTTTGTCATCGTTTTTTTCGGAATAGTATTTTCGTTTGTCATCGTTTTTTTCGGAATAGTATTTTCGTTTGTCATCGTTTTTTTCGGAATAGTATTTTCGTTTGTCATCGTTTTTTTCGGAATAGTATTTTCGTTTGTCATCGTTTTTTTCGGAATAGTATTTTCGTTTGTCATCGTTTTTTTCGGAATAGTATTTTCGTTTGTCATCGTTTTTTTCGGAATAGTATTTTCGTTTGTCATCGTCTTTTGAGGAATAGTATTTTCGTTTGTCATCGTTTTTTTCGGAATAGTATTTTCGTTTGTCATCGTTTTTTTCGGAATAGTATTTTCGTTTGTAATCGTTTTTTTAGAAATAGTATTTTCGTTTGTCATCGTTTTTTGAGGAATAGTATTTTCGTTTGTCATCGTCTTTTGAGGAATAGTATTTTCGTTTGTCATCGTTTTTTTCGGAATAGTATTTTCGTTTGTCATCGTTTTTTTCGGAATAGTATTTTCGTTTGTCATCGTCTTTTTAGGAATAGTATTTTCGTTTGTCATCGTCTTTTGACGAATAGTATTTTCGTTTGTCATCGTTTTTTTCGGAAAAGTATTTTCGTTTGTCATCGTTTTTTTCGGAATAGTATTTTCGCTTGTCATCGTTTTTTTCGGAATAGTATTTTCGTTTGTCATCGTTTTTTTCGGAATAGTATTTTCGTTTGTCATCGTTTTTTTCGGAATAGTATTTTCGTTTGTCATCGTTTTTTTCGGAATAGTATTTTCGTTTGTCATCGTTTTTTTCGGAATAGTATTTTCGTTTGTCATCGTTTTTTTCGGAATAGTATTTTCGTTTGTCATCGTTTTTTTCGGAATAGTATTTTCGTTTGTCATCGTTTTTTTCGGAATAGTATTTTCGTTTGTCATCGTTTTTTGAGGAATAGTATTTTCGTTTGTCATCGTTTTTTGAGGAATAGTATTTTCGTTTGTCATCGTCTTTTGAGGAATAGTATTTTCGTTTGTCATCGTTTTTTTCGGAATAGTATTTTCGTTTGTCATCGTTTTTTTCGGAATAGTATTTTCGTTTGTCATCGTTTTTTGAGGAATAGTATTTTCGTTTGTCATCGTTTTTTGAGGAATAGTATTTTCGTTTGTCATCGTCTTTTGAGGAATAGTATTTTCGTTTGTCATCGTTTTTTTCGGAATAGTATTTTCGTTTGTCATCGTTTTTTGAGGAATAGAATTTTCGTTTGTCATCGTTTTTTGAGGAATAGTATTTTCGTTTGTCATCGTCTTTTGAGGAATAGTATTTTCGTTTGTCATCGTTTTTTTCGGAATAGTATTTTCGTTTGTCATCGTTTTTTTCGGAATAGTATTTTCGTTTGTCATCGTTTTTTGAGGAATAGTATTTTCGTTTGTCATCGTCTTTTGAGGAATAGTATTTTCGTTTGTCATCGTTTTTTGAGGAATAGTATTTTCGTTTGTCATCGTATTTTGAGCAATAGTATTTTCGTTTGTCATCGTTTTTTTCGGAATAGTATTTTCGTTTGTCATCGTTTTTTGAGGAATAGTATTTTCGTTTGTCATCGTTTTTTGAGGAATAGTATTTTCGTTTGTCATCGTTTTTTTCGGAATAGTATTTTCGTTTGTCATCGTTTTTTTCGGAATAGAATTTTCGTTTGTCATCGTTTTTTGAGGAATAGTATTTTCGTTTGTCATCGTCTTTTGAGGAATAGTATTTTCGTTTGTCATCGTCTTTTGAGGAATAGTATTTTCGTTTGTCATCGTTTTTTTCGGAATAGTATTTTCGTTTGTCATCGTTTTTTGAGGAATAGTATTTTCGTTTGTCATCGTTTTTTGAGGAATAGTATTTTCGTTTGTCATCGTATTTTGAGGAATAGTATTTTCGTTTGTCATCGTTTTTTGAGGAATAGTATTTTCGTTTGTCATCGTTTTTTTCGGAATAGTATTTTCGTTTGTCATCGTCTTTTGAGGAATAGTATTTTCGTTTGTCATCGTATTTTGAGGAATAGTATTTTCGTTTGTCATCGTTTTTTGAGGAATAATATTTTCGTTTGTCATCGTTTTTTTCGGAATAGTATTTTCGTTTGTCATCGTTTTTTGAGGAATAGTATTTTCGTTTGTCATCGTATTTTTAGGAATAGTATTTTCGTTTGTCATCGTCTTTTTCGGAATAGTATTTTCGTTTGTCATCGTTTTTTTCGGAATAGTATTTTCGTTTGTCATCGTATTTTGAGGAATAGTATTTTCGTTTGTCATCGTTTTTTTCGGAATAGTATTTTCGTTTGTCATCGTTTTTTTCGGAATAGTATTTTCGTTTGTCATCGTTTTTTGAGGAATAGTATTTTCGTTTGTCATCGTTTTTTTCGGAATAGAATTTTCGTTTGTCATCGTTTTTTTCGGAATAGTATTTTCGTTTGTCATCGTCTTTTGAGGAATAGTATTTTCGTTTGTCATCGTTTTTTGAGGAATAGTATTTTCGTTTGTCATCGTTTTTTTCGGAATAGTATTTTCGTTTGTCATCGTCTTTTGAGGAATAATATTTTCGTTTGTCATCGTTTTTTGAGGAATAGTATTTTCGATTGTCATCGTTTTTTGAGGAATAGTATTTTCGTTTGTCATCGTTTTTTTAGGAATAGTATTTTCGTTTGTCATCGTTTTTTGAGGAATAGTATTTTCGTTTGTCATCGTTTTTTTCGGAATAGTATTTTCGTTTGTCATCGTTTTTTTCGGAATAGTATTTTCGTTTGTCATCGTTTTTTTCGGAATAGTATTTTCGTTTGTCATCGTTTTTTTCGGAATAGTATTTTCGTTTGTCATCGTTTTTTGTAGGAATAGTATTTTCGTTTGTCATCGTATTTTGAGGAATAGTATTTTCGTTTGTCATCGTTTTTTTCGGAATAGTATTTTCGTTTGTCATCGTTTTTTGAGGAATAGTATTTTCGTTTGTCATCGTTTTTTGAGGAATAGTATTTTCGTTTGTCATCGTTTTTTGAGGAATAGTATTTTCGTTTGTCATCGTTTTTTGAGGAATAGTATTTTCGTTTGTCATCGTTTTTTGAGGAATAGTATTTTCGTTTGTCATCGTCTTTTGAGGAATAGTATTTTCGTTTGTCATCGTTTTTTTCGGAATAGTATTTTCGTTTGTCATCGTTTTTTTCGGAATAGTATTTTCGTTTGTCATCGTTTTTTGAGGAATAGTATTTTCGTTTTTCATCGTTTTTTGAGGAATAGTATTTTCGTTTGTCATCGTCTTTTGAGGAATAGTATTTTCGTTTGTCATCGTTTTTTTCGGAATAGTATTTTCGTTTGTCATCGTTTTTTGAGGAATAGAATTTTCGTTTGTCATCGTTTTTTGAGGAATAGTATTTTCGTTTGTCATCGTCTTTTGAGGAATAGTATTTTCGTTTGTCATCGTTTTTTTCGGAATAGTATTTTCGTTTGTCATCGTTTTTTTCGGAATAGTATTTTCGTTTGTCATCGTTTTTTGAGGAATAGTATTTTCGTTTGTCATCGTCTTTTGAGGAATAGTATTTTCGTTTGTCATCGTTTTTTGAGGAATAGTATTTTCGTTTGTCATCGTATTTTGAGCAATAGTATTTTCGTTTGTCATCGTTTTTTTCGGAATAGTATTTTCTTTTGTCATCGTTTTTTGAGGAATAGTATTTTCGTTTGTCATCGTTTTTTGAGGAATAGTATTTTCGTTTGTCATCGTTTTTTTCGGAATAGTATTTTCGTTTGTCATCGTTTTTTTCGGAATAGAATTTTCGTTTGTCATCGTTTTTTGAGGAATAGTATTTTCGTTTGTCATCGTCTTTTGAGGAATAGTATTTTCGTTTGTCATCGTCTTTTGAGGAATAGTATTTTCGTTTGTCATCGTTTTTTTCGGAATAGTATTTTCGTTTGTCATCGTTTTTTGAGGAATAGTATTTTCGTTTGTCATCGTTTTTTGAGGAATAGTATTTTCGTTTGTCATCGTATTTTGAGGAATAGTATTTTCGTTTGTCATCGTTTTTTGAGGAATAGTATTTTCGTTTGTCATCGTTTTTTGAGGAATAGTATTTTCGTTTGTCATCGTCTTTTGAGGAATAGTATTTTCGTTTGTCATCGTATTTTGAGGAATAGTATTTTCGTTTGTCATCGTTTTTTGAGGAATAATATTTTCGTTTGTCATCGTTTTTTGAGGAATAGTATTTTCGTTTGTCATCGTTTTTTGAGGAATAGTATTTTCGTTTGTCATCGTATTTTTAGGAATAGTATTTTCGTTTGTCATCGTCTTTTTCGGAATAGTATTTTCGTTTGTCATCGTTTTTTTCGGAATAGTATTTTCGTTTGTCATCGTATTTTGAGGAATAGTATTTTCGTTTGTCATCGTTTTTTTCGGAATAGTATTTTCGTTTGTCATCGTTTTTTTCGGAATAGTATTTTCGTTTGTCATCGTCTTTTGAGGAATAGTATTTTCGTTTGTAATCGTTTTTTTCGGAATAGAATTTTCGTTTGTCATCGTTTTTTTCGGAATAGTATTTTCGTTTGTCATCGTCTTTTGAGGAATAGTATTTTCGTTTGTCATCGTTTTTTGAGGAATAGTATTTTCGTTTGTCATCGTTTTTTTCGGAATAGTATTTTCGTTTGTCATCGTCTTTTGAGGAATAATATTTTCGTTTGTCATCGTTTTTTGAGGAATAGTATTTTCGATTGTCATCGTTTTTTGAGGAATAGTATTTTCGTTTGTCATCGTTTTTGGAGGAATAGTATTTTCGTTTGTCATCGTTTTTTGAGGAATAGTATTTTCGTTTGTCATCGTCTTTTGAGGAATAGTATTTTCGTTTGTCATCGTTTTTCTTGGAATAGTATTTTCGTTTGTCATCGTTTTTTGAGGAATAATATTTTCGTTTGTCATCGTTTTTTGAGGAATAGTATTTTCGTTTGTCTGTCATCCTTTATTTTAGAGTAGTATTTTCGTTGGTTTGCCATCCCTTATTTTAGAATTGTATTTATGTTGGTCTGTCATCTTTTTTTTTTTACCGAATAGTATTTTCTTAAGTTTGTCATCCTTTATTTCTGAATAGTATTTTCGTTTGTCATCGTTTATTTCAGAATGGTGTTTTCGTTGGTTTTTAATTATTTTTTTTTTCAGAATAGTATTTTCGTTGGTCTGTCATCTTTTATTTCGGAATAGTATTTTTTGGGGCTGGGGTGGGGTGGGGTGAGACTACGTATTTCCGTATTTCGGAACAGTATTTTCGTTAATTTATCATCCTTTATTTCGGAATAGCATTTTCGCTTTCAGGAACACACACACATTTGTATTGTTATTTGTAAAAAAAAAAGGTTTCAGCTTTATTAACAATATATACGTACAATTGTTTCCGTCTTTTACTGATATTATTATTATTATTATTATTATTATTATCATTATTATTATTGTTATTATTATTATTCTATGTTTTGTAATTTATTTATAATATTATTTTATGTTACGTTATTTGTTTATTTATTAATATTTCTTTTATTATCATTAATATTATTAATACTTTTTGTATTATTAATATTATTTATTAATTATCTTTTTTTTTCCGCGAATTTTTAACATTTCGTTCCAGCTGGGAATGGGACATCAACCGGATGTGAACCTCACTACTTCATACATTCCAACCGAGAGATCTCTTTCAGATTCTAACCGTCTCTTAAAGTGAAAATTCTTTTGCACTTGAGTCACCTGGTATATTGCTAGGTGTTTTTTAAGATTTTTTTTCATAAGTCTATGTGTTCCTATAGTTACTGAAATGAGTGAGATATTCCCAAGATTCCGGTTTCTATTCATGTTGTCGTAAGATCTTGCATTTCGTTATCTTTTCCCTCTCAGCTTTGGTCACGTCAGCAATAGTATAAACACTGACTTCAATTAAGATTGCTGCTTTTTCTTTTTTTCTTTTTTTGTCCCATATAACTATGCCAGGACCAATAGCTTCGTTTTCTAAGTACGTGGTTGTAAGAACTGCGTAGTCATAATGGGTGGTGTATGATTTGTTATAACCGTTCTCTCTGGTGTATGTTTCCAAGACTTGCTACCACATTCGATGTTCATTTTTTACAGACGGCCGAGTAGACATATTTACACACTCGATTGTGCTGCATTGTGTAGTGCCCGCCCCCTTAGCAGAACCTTACAACCGGATGTCAGAGAGCAATATGAAGGAAGCATATTGTTTAATAGGAGTAATCTTTTCTATGCCCCATTGTAATCATTGGGGCTGTGACAACAGCATATTCTTTTTATTGTTTTGACTTGAGTATATATATGTTAATATCTTATATGTTTTTTTTTTATATAGAATGTTGTGGTTCTCGGTTGATTGACTTTGTCTTACTGTGTCGGATATATACTTGAAAGTCAAAAGAACGAAAAAAAAAAAAATTCTGTTGTGACAGTCCCAATAATGATGTATTTTGTGAATGGTTATTTTCTTCTGGAAACGCTTTGTTTCTTTAATCAAATTTTGTTTCATTAATCAAATAGAATTATAAGTTATTCTAAATTTAAATACTGTAACATTTCACCCACACGATACGAAAATGGGATTGTCATAACGATGAATTCTGCATCGCGAAAGCAATTTTTTAAAGAGGTGTGGCTTCGAACTTTTGCCATCTCCACAATTTCCAGTTAGATTCTAGTCAGATTAAAAAAAAAAAAATGTCTCCCGTGTATTTTTCATTCAGAATTATTATGTTCAGTCGCTGATTGATCTCATAACGCTGTATACAAATAATTACGCGTGTGCACGTGTGTGTGGTTGTGTGAGGGAGAGAGAGAGAGGGAGAAAGAAAGAGAAAGAGATAGCTATATATATATATAGTTATTTTTTTTTTACTATAATAATTAAATACCTACAGACACTAGTGTTTCATCCTTTCGGGAATCTTCAGTGCAGGGTGTCACAATAACACCAGTCGAACGATTTGAACCCCGCAACACGATACATCTCTGGCTCGATTAGCGAAGACCTAATCCATTCGGCTACCATTAACCGCGTGAATGTGTGTGTGTGTATGTCTATATATATATATATATATATATATATAGAGAGAGAGAGAGAGAGAGAGAGAGAGAGGGAGAGAGAGAGAGAGAGAGAAAGAGAAAGAGAAGGACAGAGAGAGAGAGAGAGAGAGAGAGAGACAGAGAGAGAGACAGAGAAAAAGAGTAAGAGAAAGTTAGAATGAGAATGTTAGCCGTAATAACTGAGTAAGGCACCTATCCTTCTATAAATCAAAGACACAAAGAATAAAGTAATCAAATTAAATTTGAAAACGACCATGTTATAGTCAGCCGGAAAGCAGCCTCACAATATTGTGTTCTACAGGCAGACACTTCTAGGACAGAAACTATCCTCATGGAATTTTTTGTTTATTTGTAGGCAAAGATAGAGAGTGAAAGAAATTATTGACAGTGGGTGTAGCTAGACGAGTGTTTCGAATATTTTACAGGGTGGGGAACTATATATTGAAGCTAAGTCAAGCACTGCCATGAAAATAACGGTAGAGCAGGGAAAGAGCAGTGAACGAGAAAGAAGAGAGAAAATGACCTCGCCCACTAGATTTCGAAGTCAGATTTCGACCCCGTTAATACAAGAAAGGACACTTTTATCCCCCGCCCCACCTTTCAGATGTTGCAACAGTACTCCATTAAAGAACTATTTGTCTTTTATATAGATAGAAGATTACTTTGGAAGGGAGACACTTTCCTGAGCTGTAGAATTATCCAACTATTTTTCTAGCGACCTTCTAGCATCCCTCTGATGCAAATCTTCCATTTTCTGGTTATGGTGCCGCCTAATGTATGTGACCTTTACAGTTATTTAAAGATTCCTTCGATCTGAGGGTTTGAACCGGTGAGTTGTTGAGCTCGTCACTCGTTTTCTCTTGAAACACAAAAATCATATGTAAACATCTGAAGTAATCGGCTTAAGACTTTTTTTTCTTTCGAACATATTATTCCATTTAAGAAATGACATTATCACAACAAATGAAAGCCAACTCCACGCATGACATTACTGTATAACAAAAGAATGCCATTAGTTGCCCGCGGCTTTCAAACATAAGTTATCTGACAAGATTAGTGTTTTCTTTTTTTTTCTGTTTTTTCTGTTTCTGACTGTTTTAATGTGGTCACCTTTGAAACAAAGGTTCCCATTAGATGATTGAAGTTAAACGATGCTGAATCTGGCCAGTATTAGATGGGTGACCATTTGAGAATTCCAGGTGCTGCATTTCATCTTTCGATGACTGGCTGAGGACTGAATACTAAGTTCAACATATTGCAGACAACCGACTTACTACTGAAAAATTTACTATTATAAAATAGGGCTCAACTATATCACTAAAAATAAGGCTCAACTATATCACTAAAAATTAAACAAAAAACTTGAATTGTAAAATAATAAACGGGGATCACCAGCTGTTTAGCATATAGCTGTTTCTGAGATTAAAAATAGGGCAGGTATGAAATGCATGAAAATTCGTGGAAAATACAACTCCCCCAATAACAAAATGTAGTCACAACCCCAGTTAATATTTCAGTAAGATAAAATATATATTATAATATATAAGGGACCATATGCTTACGAGAAGTATAGGCCTTATATTTAGACATATTATACATAAGGAACCACGCGCTTACGGTAAGTATAGGTCTTAAAATTAGACATATCATACATAGCTTACAGTAAGAGGAGGCCTTAGATTTAGGCATATCATACATAAGGAACCATATGCTTACATTAAGTATAGGTATTATGTTAAGATATATCATACATCTGGAATCATATGCTTACAGTAACTATAGGCCTTAGATTTAGACATATTATACATAAGGAACGATATGCTTACATCAAGTATAGTTATTATTTTTGGACATTATACATTATACATTATATTATACATACGGAACAATATGCTTACAGTAAGTACGGGCCTAAGATTTAGACATATCATACATAAGGAACCATATGTTTACAGTAAGTATAGGCTTTATTTATAGACATATACATAATAAACAATATCCTTACAGTAAGTATAGGTATTATATTTAGATATCTCATACATATGGAACCATATGCTTACATTAAGTATAGGCCTTATATTTGGGCATATCATACATAAGGGACGATATGCTTACATCACGTATAGTTATTATTTTTGAACACAGTATACATAAAGAACAATATGCTTACAGTAAGTATAGGTATTATATTTAGATATCTCATACATGAGGAACCATATTCTTACAGTAAGTATGGGCCTAAGATTTAGACATATTATACATAATGAACCATATGCTCACATTTAGTATAGGTATTATATTTATCCATATCATACATAAGGAACCATATGCTTACAGTAAGTATGAACCTAAGATTTAGATATATCATACATAAGGAACCATATGTTTACAGCAAGTATAGGACTTAGATTACGATATATCATACATAAGGAACCATATACCTACAGTATGTTTACAGCAAGTATAGGACTTAGATTACGATATATCATACATAAGGAACCATATGCTCACATTAAGCATATGCCTTAGATTTACACATATGTTTAAGGGACCATATGTTTACAGCAAGTATAGGTATACTATTTAGACATATCATATATAAGAAACCATATGCTTACCGTAAGTATAGGCCTTAGATTTAGATATATCATCTATAAGGAACCTTGTATGCTTACAGCAAGTTAAGGCCTCAGGTTTAGACATATCAAACACAAGGAATCATATGATTACATTAAGTATAGATATTATATTTCGACAAATCGTACATAAGGAACTATATGTTCACAGTAGGTATAGACCTAAGATTTATCCATATCATACATAAGGAACCATATGCTTACAACAGGTTTAGGCCGTAGATTTAGACATATGATATTAAGGAACCATATGATTACATTAAGTATAGGTATTATATTTAGACAAATGATACATAAGGAACCATATGCGTACAATAAGTAATATAGCTATTATATTTATTCATATCATACATAAGAAACCACATGCTTACATTAAGTATAGGCTTATATTTGGACATATCATACATAAGAAACCATATGCTTACATTAATTATAGGTATTATATTTAGACATGTCATACTTAAGGAACTATATGCTTGCATTTAGGAATGTACAGTTGTTGTGAGCAAATAAATAAACAAATGATAAATAATTCAATAACATTCTTTTATTTACCTGATTGTTTTTTTCAACTGTGGATGGTATTTATTTCATAGATCCTTTCGAGTGCATCATTCATCGTCAGTAGAGAAATGTATGTCCACTCTCTAAGCTGTGAATTGTAAAGTGGCCGTTGTGTTTAATTTTTATTTTAATAAAATACAAAAGCTGTTAACGTTTAAATTAATTACGTTAACTGTTAACGGGAGGTAATTCTATGTGTTTTTACTTATCTATAGACTTCCTGATCAAGGGGAAGTAATTCCAAATTCCTGTGTGAATATGGTTAAATCAAAGGGAAAATTATATCCTTTTATTTATTCCTTTGTTTAGATAATGTTAGCCGTTGAAAAAAAGAACGAATCAGGAAAATAAAAGAATATTATCGAATCTCCCTTCCTTAAATTTGCTGCGAGACTCCACACAGCAATTTAATCCATTCCTTTCGTCCACCCGGCATGCTCTGAATAGAACTGTACTATCCACCATCTAAAGAGGGGAATTTTTTCCGAAATATAATGGTTATGTCACAGACACAACAAGTAAGACATTTATACTTAATACAACTGAATAAATATATGTATATATAGACATATATGTATATACTTATTGATTTGTAAATCGCCACTTTTCGTCTTCTCTCACCAACACCGACTATATCTCATTCCTCGCATTGTGATAGCTTTCTAAATCTCCACAACAGACAATGCTTCAAGTAAACTACATATCAATTGAATTATTTATTATTTATTTGTTTGCTTACAACGACTGTATTGTAAGCCTTCAAAAACACCTTTTATCCGTTAAACAATGCAAACCACGACATAATTCTTAATAAAAATGCATCCAAAACATTAAGTTCATTTGTATTAGATAAGTAAATACAGAGGGAGAAATCCTAGCTTTCCAAATATTAAAATTCAATATATAATCTAAAGAAAATTTGAGTATTATATAGCGAAATAGTCTTGAATATATATATATATATATATATATATATATATATATATATATATATATATATATATATGTGTATATATATATATATGTATATATATATGTATATATATATATTATTTTCCATAATAATTATTAAATACCTACAATATTTCATCCTTTCGGGAATCATCAGTGCAGGGTGTCACGATTGACGAATTCAATATATATGTATGTATGTATGTATGTATGTATGTATGTATGTATGTAATATCAGCTTGGTTTCTCAGTGGTTGGATAACCACATCCCTTATTTGAGACAAAGTAGGCACATTCCATTGCCGCTGTTTGCTTGATCTGTATTGGTTAATATACGTTTTGAGGGGCAGTTGCTTAAATGGTAGGCAAGAGTTTCGAATCCGGAGTTGGGATATGTTCAACTGATGAGTCCAAATGAAGGCAAAAAATCGAGTCTTGGACTTCCGGTTTAATGGCTTTCATGGATCTTGTGAACTGTGATATTGCTTGACTGTGAATATAATTATACCAACACTCACATTTTGAAAAAATCTAACACACACACACACGCGCGCGCACACACATGTATATATATATATATATATATATATATATATATATATATATATATATATATATATAGTTTACGTTCCTAAGGATATAAAGTTTAATATATACCAAACCAGTACTCGCGTAAGCCGCCTTACTGATGAAAATGGTTGTGATGGTCTTTGTCCAGCACAGTGTAAAAGATGTTTGTTCGTCGTTCTGTCTATAAACTGTTTAGTATTTCGACACGTACAGATAACCATTATCACTAACAGCATGGCATGTGAAAAAAAAAACCTCAACTTATATTCCTCTACTAAATTGGACATTACTGTCAACAAAACATCTAAGAGAGACGTGCCAGGCATTACCACCAGCAGTATGTAACGTAAAAGAAAAAAAAACTATATTTCTTGTTGAAGATTCTGTTATGGATCGAAATATCGAATTTGATTTTAATAAAGTAGCATGTTTTTTATTAATGAAAACATTCTGCTCTTGTTTGGTCTTTAAACTGTTAAACTTTAAATATATATATACATATATAGATTTTCTGTTGTTGTTTTTCAAACGATGAATACGATTAATGGTGGCTTCGCCTCGAAGCTCATTTTGTTTATTTATTTAGAAAGTCGCCCATAAGGCGCCGGACTGTGGTAAGCATGACCTGAAGTTCGATCCCTAGAAACAGTTGAGTTAAGCTGATAAGAGTTAGTTAACTCGAAACACGCGTGTACGTAGATTACTGTTTAAAAAAAAAATATATATATATATACATACATACATACATACATACATACATACATATATATATATTATTTTATGTATCTATAGATATTTTATGTATCTATTTTCAGTACTTACTTCGACAGAGCTCGATATATATATATATATATATATATTTTATATATATATATATATATATATATATATATATATATATATATATATATATATATATATATATACGGCGTGCACTAGGTGTATCAGAATTTTTGTAGAAGTTTTTGACACCTCTAACACGAAACTGCAAATGAAATATAAAAAACTCGTAATTTCTCTTTTAAAGATGGGTTGTTTATTTTCTTTATGGATTATACTTCCAAAATAAACTATTAAAGTTGTATAAAAAGTAATAGAAATATTTTTTAAAAAATAGTAATGAAATTAATTGAATGTTACGAGTTCAGTATTTTTCAATTTAAAATTTAAAACAAACAAAAAAGTAGTGTTTTTTAGAAATTTACCTGTAAAGCCCGAAGTTTAAAACCTTTTTTTTTTAAAAAAAAACACGTTGTTTGTTTTTTTTGTTTTTTTTTAATGAAACCTTGGTCCTTGTTCCTTTAATTGAAAAAATAATTAGGGCTTGAATTACATTTTTCGAGTAGTTATAAGCTTCGAAAGATAGCGGGTGGAATTATTCAATAGTTTTCACGAAATTTCTGACACTGCTAGGCGTGCGCTCTAAAATAATATTTGTTGCCTTTCATTCCGTCCAAATGAATCAGATGGGAGTACAAATTGCATTGTGATGATGACTGAACTTACGCATCAACAAGAGAAACATTTATACACCAGATGATAACATATTGGAAGACGTCACACGCATTCAAAAGACACGACATACATGAACACAAATAGACAAGATAATAAAGAGACTCATTAGGTACAACTCACATATATACAATCTTTATGTAGCACAGTATGCAACAATATACTAGCACATAAAAAATTATATAAGAGTAAAAAAGTATAAAAAACTTAAGAACCTTCTTTGATACCAGATTTTACAACAGGACAGCTTTCTACTTTCTTGCTTACAATCTTGAAAATTTGCGCGTCCAGTAATTTGCTGTGTCGGCACATTGGAATAGAAACTATCTCCATTGCTTTATTGAAAGGATACATTCTACCTCATAATAGCGGAATAAATGTCACATGTAAAACGCCAAGGCGGAAGTGGAGACTACTTGCATTTTTTATCTGGTCCATTGAACAACTCTGCTGTTATGAATCCGGTTCTTTTTTTTAAATCGAAATGCGCATATTAAACATTCCGAGTGAAGATGGAAAATCTTATTAAAAAAAAACAAAAAAAAACAACAACGAAAAAAAAATACAAAACAAAACAAAAAACAAAAACAATTCCGCCCACTCTTAAGAGGCATCGATTCCAGTTGTGTGTTTAACAAGATGATGTTTTTTTTTTCTTCCACTTGTGCGTAGAAGACTGACAGAAATGCCATCTCAAACTACTAAACGTGGCACACTGAAGAAAATGGAAATCCATATTTAAACGAGACATTCTTGAGTCCGGTTGCTCCTATAATTACTGGAATAACGGAGCTCTTCCTAAAGATTCCAATTTCTTTTCATGTCATATAGAAAACCTTGATATTTCGTTATGTTTCCCTTTCAGCTCTGTTTAACCCAGCATCATTGAGGACACTAACTTCTAAGGTTGCTTCTTTCTCCTTCTTATTAGTAACCTTAGTAATTACATAGTCATAGTGACTTATTTCTAACTGTTTTTTTTTTCTAGTATATTTTCCCAGGACTTTCTGCTACCTTCGATATTCAATTTTTTTTTTATATCGTTCAGTGGAGATATTTACAAACACATTGTATAGTAGACTTCCTTATCTATATAGTGCTGGGTAAATTCATCCAGAAAATACTTCGCACGCTGTTGGTTAACCCATTCTTCCAGTAATTTTCTTTTGCAATGGAATGTCTTGGTGTATTTTTGGCAACTCTTTTGGGCTATTTCCACAGAAGACTTGTTTTGTGATTCTATCCCATTTGTAAGCCAGCACTTATCCAAAATATTTGGCCAGCTTCGTGATGGAGGCTGTTATGTTGGCTCTTGATGCTATGTGTTGAGATTCGGAATCTAAGAGCTCATCGGGTACTGCCCGATATCCACAATAATGACACGAAAGTGTTACGAACGCTATTTCAAATTTATACATGACCGACCGTCAAAAATGTTATTTTTAACACATGATAACAGAGGTAGGAAAATGCTATTCCAAATTTAAGTGTAACATACCTACAAAAATGCTATTTCTACGTAGGAAGTTGAGCCGAAAGATATCTGTTCGCAGTGCATATAAATTTCTGCACGATAGTACAACCAGGGAAGCAACAAAAAGGGAGGGAATTCCAAATTCTTACGGTTGGAGAAAATAAACTATTGGAGTAGAAGTCTTTCAGGCATCTAGGCATCTCTATAGTGAAGATGTGAGATTTTGCTGCTTATTGAATTAGTTGGAATATTTACATCAAACGGGCACAAATGCAATGAGTTCATCAGAGCATATTTCAATAAAGTACTTGTAAAAAAGGGAGAGCTTGGTTGATAGTGCTAGATCTAGTGGATTGGAAACTGCTTTTTGGATCCTGTTTATTCCTATAAAAACAAATTCAGATTTAAGCGTGGTAGATAGAGGAAATCTTCCTGAATTTCGGTCTTTGTGCCTAATTTTGTTTTGCTAAACTTTCTTCGCGAGATGAAATATATAAATCAAAGTAAACAAAGAAGACAGAGAGGATTTTTTTTTTAAAAATCTAAAAGTGCAATCTTCTGGAACCCCAGCACACAAAGTACTTTTCCAGCTGACTCCGCAACAAACGTATCACTTCTACTGGCAAACACAGTTGAACAACTCTGACCAAATGCGAGGCCTCCATGTCATCACCACATGAAATGCTCCCGTAGTTTCAGCATGCTCAATTTTTCTCTCAAACAGATACATCTTTTGTTGCACTAATAAGCATATTTATTTCTGATGTAAAAATATATAAATGTTCGAAACTCCATAGATTAATATGATAAAAGGTTGCTGGCTAATTTTGATACATCAAAGTCCAAGCTTCTATCTTTTCACCAATAACGCTCTAATCTCCATTTAGTACCAATTAAAATGAATGCCCGTCGTCTAGAGAAAGCATCTTGCTTCGACAATTATTCTAATCTTGAATGCTATCTGCACAACGTTTCGGTCGATGTAATCGACCTTCCTCAGGTGTCAAAGTCGTTGATAGGAAAAAAAGTCAGGAGGTCAGCTTTGCATTCTAAGCTGTCGAATTTTAGATCTAGTTAAAAGTAAACTTACACAGATTATAAAGATAATCAAATTATCAGAGAACCCTAGGGGGTATTATTTCTAACTTATTATTACAATCTTTAATTAAATCCATCAATCAGTTGTAAGTTCTTAGAAACATAACATGCGAAGTGCTGGTGTCAGTATGTTTAATTGCGCGTGTGTCTCATGGTATCCGTTTATTTTAACAAGATGTAGTTTTTTAAAAAAACTTGTTGTTAATATGACTGATATGGGATAAAAAGTGGGATGAAAGACAGGAAAAGAAAGAAGGAAGATGGAGAGGAAAAAAGGAACGAAAAAGAAAAGAAAAGAAAAGAAAAAAGAAAAGAAAAGAAAAGGAAGGAAGAAAAAAATCGAAATTGTTTATATGTGACAAACTGACATAGTAAAGGGAGGCAACTCTAAAAAAAGGGAGAAGGATTATTTTCTTTAGTTGAAAACGTTGACCACATTACTACTTACATTAGACGGAAGCCTTGGGTAACCTTTCTTACCTTAACTGAATATTTAATTGCAAACCTCAACTGCTTGCATGGATAGCAACTATACACCTTAGTCAATATGCAACATTGAACATGCTTACTCCCGTCTCCATCCCTATCCAAGAAATGTTTCCTATTATTGCATTTCATTACAGTTCTGTTGATAAATAATTTTCGGAATAACTTTGGAAAGAAGAAAACGATCATTTGCAAATTTCAACGGCAGTTTAGTAAGGGTTCACGATGCAATGTTCATTTACGCATGCATCATTAATTTTTCTTTTTGGGGGGATTATTCGGACTATTGTTCTCATAATAATACAAACTATAGAACGATAATAAGAAAACGACAGATATGGCAAAGTATAATCCACCACATTGAATGAAAAATTACAATCCATAACAAGTGAATCTTCTAAGACAACTCATCTTTATTGCTCTTATACGTAGCGATAGATCTGTTCGGTAAGTTATAAAAAAAACAAAAAACAGCCAAAGCGTTTATGTTACAGGGAGAAGTGGAGCTGCAAATCGCAGAGGTAATTCTGGAGAGGACAATTAGCTATCTAGGTTTGCGAAGATGACTTCATAGAAGCTGGACCTAGAGGAATCGGCCAGCGCAACGATCCTAGATCGAGATGCGCCGGTAATGACGTCAAAGTAGTTAAAAATTGAGAGATGCAGAAATCCTGGGGGAAATTCTGTGGGAGTGACCGGCATTTCAGACAGTAAACATAAAAGACGTGGAGTAATGTTCTGACGTCATCCGAGTTTGGATAATGAGTTGCTTTTTAATGGTAGCACATATTTATTAAATAAGATGAAATATGACATGTACAACAAAAACAATGGATGCAGAAAAAAGTGCACATTTAGGGCTACAAAAAGGGCGGATTCAGAAAAAGTGCACATTATAGGCTACAAAAATGACGGATGCAGAAAAAAGTGCACATTTAGGGCTACGAAAAGGACAGATGCTGACAAAGTCCACATTTAAAGCTACGAAAAGGACGGATACAGAAAAAGTGCACATTTATGGCTACGAAAAGGACGGACACAGACAAAGTGTACATTTAGGGCTACAAAATGGACGGATACAGAAAAAGTGCGTATTTAGGGCTACGAAAACGACGACTGCAGAAAATGTGCACATTTATGGCCACGAAAAGGACGGGTGAAGAAAAAGTGCACATTTAGGGCTACGGAAAAGACCGATGCAGAAAAAGTGCACATTTAGGGCTACGAAAAGGACGGATGCAGAAAAGCTGCACATTTGAGACTACAAAAAGGACGGATGCAGAAAAAGTGCACATTTAGGACTACGAAAAGGACGGATGCAGAAAATTTTCAACTACCCCTCCAGAACAATATAGTGAATTTGGATGAGCACGAGTAGTATAAGCCACGTGACCTCATGTTTTTGGATTTCTTAGATAAGGATTGATAATTTGCAGTATGTGGATTATTCGCACAACTCTTCTCAACTTGTTACTCTCATAAGGTTTTGATCTATGTAACCTCCGAATTCTTCATGTCGAACTCGAGAATCTATGGATTTTTGCCTGAAAATTTTATTTAATTCACGGGATAGCTTGCTCTTGTTCTATCAGCCATGACTGGATGGAAGTCTTCAGTAATTCATAATTGTATTCTTAGTATCGCCCGCACTGAAGATTGAACCTACAACTCCAAGAAAGTCCCGTGGCGCAGCGTATATTAGCGCTAGCTTAGTAGCGGTACTCAGTGGCACTGTTCTAGATGTTGACGGTTCGATCTTCTGTACAGACAATACTAAGAGTATTATGAAGAAGAAGAACAGGAAAAATAGAAGAGGGTTAGGAGGAGGAGGAGGAGGCAAATAAGAAAAAGAGGAGGAAAGGAGAAAGACGAAAAAGCGGAAGAAGTGGATGAGAAAAAAGTATACATTGCTGATTACATTAAAAGAAGGTTATGATGGGTTTTGTCTCAACTTAAGCCTTTTATTAATGAAACGTGTTAGCAAGGTTTATCAGTGTCACTAAATATAGCTGCGAAAATATTGCTATAAGAGTATTATTAAGGTAATCCAGCAATTAGCTTTTTACGCGCGAATTAAATTGTAGCACTATATGAAGAATGAATAATTTATGAGGACATTGGGGGAGGGGTGGTGGGGGATGTGTGGTTCAATATTTATTCTGTATTTTCCTATTTTATATCACGGAAATTAAGCTTGAAGCCCACTTCCAATTTAATGAGAATTAATCTAGTTTTACGAATATGCTTGACCGATATCAGTTAGGACGAGATAAACACATTGCTTTCGCGACTGAAATGTTATTATCATTTATCTCTCTCTCACTCTCTCTCTCTCTCACACACACACACACACGCGCGTACACACACACACACACACACACACACACACACACACACACACACACACACACACACACACACACACACACACACACACACACACACACACACACACACACACACACACACACACACACACACACACACACACACACAATCCAAGTAATCAAAATTATCAATCTTTATCCAAAAATGATTCATCATTTTTCTTAAAATTACGAGAGTCGTTCTAGAAGTACAGCCTCCTACGCTTTTAACTGAAAAAGGTTGAATATCTACGAAGACGGGAGTGGTACCCTTAAAACGATTGGGCTTTTGTGCGTTATAATTTATTTTTTCCTTATCTTAAAGTGCATGTGCCGTGGTTCTTCTTAGATTTCTTCTTCGTCATTTTCGTTAGACTTGTGTCGGAATTCTTGAGTAGACGGCAATTGGTGCACGCCCAACCGTCTACACTAGAATCTCGACACATTTTTTTTGTCGAGATGAGGTATGGCCCGACTCGGTCCTAAGATGTGCACCCTTCCAAGTTGTAAATGTGTGCGAGTTATTCTGCTTTGTTTGTTTGGCTGGTATTAATCCACGAAGAGGACATTCATCTTGTGCACTGTTCTTTACTGGTCCTAAACAAAGAGGGAAACTTTTAACCTTGCCACTGTTGTCCTTCGTGAAACGACCAGCGCACTGGCTAAACGTACTATATGCACACATTTTACTTTGATTAATCCGAATAAAAAAGAAAAATGTTGGTTTTGTTTAGAAATACTTATTGAAATTTATTTTATTTTCGGTTTTCACACAGAATATTAATATCTGCGCTCATATAAATATTCGGGTTTGTTTTACAACCCACAGAGATTCGAAAATGTAACCCCCCCCCACCCCCCCCCCCAAAAAACAAATATGTAACAAATAATTGTTACCAAAGGCAAAATAAGTTACTCTTAAACCTAGCTGGATAAGCTTTCAGTGTTTTTATTTATTGCAAAATGTTTATTCGGTTCCAAAAACAAGTACTGTCGACCGTTACACGAACACAAGAAAAAAATGGCCGCGTGTTATCTTTTATATCTTTGAAATCTCGACAATGAGTTAAAAAATTAAAAAAATGTACAAAATACTGTTAGAAATTTATTTAATAGATATCACACGAACACTTGTTGGTTATGTTTCTAACAGTATTTTGTATACTTTTAAAGTCATTATCGAGACTTCAAAGATAGATACAGTTATTTTTCTTGTGCTCGTATAACACTCGACAGTATTTGTTTTTCAAACCGAATAAACATTTTACATTAAACAGCAAAACTAAAACCTTATCCAGCTTGGTAGAAAAGTAATTTATTTTGCGTTTGGTAACATTTATTTGTTATGTATTTGTTTTTGACCACGACTGCCGATTGTAATACAAACCCAAATTTTCTTTACCAGTAAAATAGTGTTCAGTGCTGCTTTTACACTGGCATTGTCCTTATTTTGAGTGTAGTTGATCTATTGTCGATCACCAAGGACACCCCTATAGGGGAGTGTACAAATGAATAGCAATTGTCTGATATTAGGGTTTTTTCCACTCAGTGTTCAAAGCTAATAACTGGCGTCGCTGTCGTTAGTTTCGCTTTTTTATACGAAAACAACGAACAAACAGGCGTGAAGACAGAATAGTGGGAATTTTTAGCGTATAAAAGTTGGCCAAATAAAATATATTTACGACCTCCTTTCATAAATCGGACATATTATAATCTAGACAGTATATAAACAATTCTAAGAAAGAGTGACAACCTCGAGCAGCGCCCCACCCCGCAAAAAGCCTTTGGCGGACATTCGAAAAAAAAAGTGCACACACACACACACAAACACACCCACATTTTCGCTTTTATATAATAGACTAGCCTGGGTGCCCGGCGTTGCCCGGGTGCTTGGAGGTGTGCTTTGAGTAAAAAAAAAAAAAAAGTGGTATTAGGCAGGCAGGCTCGAACCCATACCGTGACGTCTTTGCTGTTGCGTCTATCACCAAACCGGAATTAAGGCTAGTCAATCGAAAAGAGAGGATGACTTTCGAAAACATAAAAGTTGCTTATATAAAAGATACAGACGATGTAGTTTCATAAATCGAACATATTCTAGACAGTATATAAAAAGTTCTAAGAAAGAGTGACCCTTCCCAAGAATCCCCCCGAAGAAAACCTTTGGTGGACATACGAAAAAAAAAAAAATTCACACACGCATATTTTCGCTTTTATATTATAGACTATCCGGGCTGCCCGGCGTTGTCCGGATAAAAAGAAAAAAAAGTTTTTTTTTTGGGGGGGGGCAAGTAGTTTCGAACCCGAAGCCCTGAGGTGAATAGCCCGATGACTTAGCACGATGCTACGAGGGCAAGGAATTGAGAACAGCTGAAAATAAATATAAAAAAGTGGTTAATTCTAGATCAAACATCACGCCATAATAGTAGTAATAGTAGTAGTAGTAGTAGTAGTAGTAGCAGAGAAAATGAAATCACAGCGCGAATTCTGTAACATAATAAAAATAAAGATAACCTCGTTTCGTAAATTGGACATATTATAATCTAGACAGTATATAAAAAGTTGTAAGATTTAGTTTGACTCTATCAAGCGACCTCCCTCTCATAGAAGGCCTTTGGCGGGCATAAAAAAACTGCGCACACACAAACACACATTTTCGCTTTTATATATAGACTAGCGGGGGGTACTCGGCATTGCTCGGGTGTTTAGAGGTGTGTGTGCTCGGGCGGTAAGCGAAGTAAATATTTTTAAATATTCAATAAAAATTAAATATTATATAAAAAAAGTTAAAACTTAAAAGAATCGAAAAAACACAAAAAAACTAACTTAAGGCAAACGAACGATGTTAAATGTAAAAATCGGAAAAACAAAAACAAAAAAGAAAACAGAAAAACAAACGTTAAAACTCTTTAAAAAATCCGAAAAGTACCCCCCCAAAAAACACGTGAAAAATGGCTTAAATAAGCCTGTTTCAATATTAAAATTTTAAAAATCGGTGGGTACCCGGCGTTGCCCGGGTGTTTTTGGGTGTGTGTGGTCGGTCGGGGGTGGGGGTGTTAATGAAAACCTAACAATAAGCGAAGTAAAACCCCCCCCCAGAAAAACGAAGGTTACGTGAAAAATGGCTTAAATAACCCTGCTTCAATATTAAAATTGAAAAAAATCGAAAAAAAAAGACATCTCACACCACGAACCCAAAACCTTCAGATAATGACCCAGCGCTCTAACCAACTGACCTAAGACGACGTACACGAAATTAGGTCATTTTTTAAATCTTTAAACTAAATCAAGTTACGACGTCGTATGACGCATGCGTAGAAGTGACATCGTCATGAGAGGACGGGTTTTGCTGCCCCCTCCCCCTGTTGAAAACTACTGATTTCAGGGTGAAGGAATTAACGTTTTTGGCCAATTTTTCGATATTTGTCGGGCGAAGGATCGGGCTTTAAAATGATACCAATCTCGTGAAAATCTGTGAACCCTGTCGAAAGTTTTTAACAGACATACAAACACACACACATGCATACATACATACATTTTCGCTTTTATATATATAGATTACAACATGAATCGAAGTGTAGACAAAACGAAATGTTCATTTTGTAGAATGGAATTTCCTAAATAACCAGAGAAGGTAGTTGCGACGAACAGTCACTTTTGCAACTGGAATTGTCAACACAGAAGTTCTATCGTCTCAACCTACTGTTAAATTGTGAAATGTCTTGAAGAATATTGAAGTCATATGATTATTAAAAAAATTGTATAGTATTTGCTCTTTGAGGAGGGGTGGGCTCTCTTCTTGTTAGCTAATGTACCTGTAGAGCGTCATATCACATTGTCGTTATTGTGTTATGCCAATTTTCAATTATGCAATACAATAATTTTTATGATTTTTCATAATGTAATTTATATACATATGCTATTATAAACATGCACTAGACGACTTGCATGTTTGCAATGCATGTTAAAATGGACTTGCTGCAGGTGATATATATATATATATATATATATATATATATATATATATATTTGATGAAGATAACAGAAATCGCATAGAAAATTGGAAATATGTTTAGTTTACTTTATTATATAAAAATGCATCATCTCCCCCCCCACATATATATGTATATATGTTTCATATTTGATCCTAAAATATATTGCACATTGTCCAAAAGACAGGTCACGAGTAGGGTATTGGGTGCAGATGGATACTACGACATCGGCAAGTCGAGTTCAAATTTAATCTAAATAAAATAAATTTGACGATGAAATGAAAATTTAACGTAAAACTAAACTTAACACTGTTTACTTTCGAGCAATTTCAAATCCCGAACTAGTTCGGATCAGTAAATACAGGAAATAACGGTTCGAAGTGTAGTATACTGAAATAATTAATCTATGTCTGTAAGTGAAAAAAAAAAGGAACATACAAAAAAAAAAAAAAATAAATAAAATAAAAAACAAAGAAAACAAAGCAAAACAAAATAAAAATCCGGGCAATCTTCGAACAACAAACCGTTGGTACCTCAGCCCAACCGTCGATACTACCTAACCTTAACTATAACCGTGAATACTGCCTAACCCTAACTCTAACCGTTGATACTGCCTAACCATAATCCTAACCGTTAGTACTGCCTAATCATATGTCTGTAAGTGAAAAAAAAAAAAAAAAAGAAACAAGAAACCGAACCTCGGTACTGCCTAACCTTAATCCCAACCATCGATACTGCTTAACCCTAACCGTTGATACTGTCTAACCTTAACTCTAACTGTAATTCCCCACCCCGCCCGACATCCACGACAAAAAAATAGTCTGTGCCGTGCATGAAAGCCAGGTAGGGAAATTTGTATAACGGCCAGGCGAACTGAAAAACAAGAGTGTTTACACATGTCGCAGATCGAACTGGATAACAATAGAAGCGGTTGTATCGACGGTTAGGATCATGCTGTACTGACGGTTAGGGTTAGGCTTAGTCAGTACCAATGGTTAGAGCTAAGGTTAAGCAGTATCGACGGTTGGGGGTTAGGGTTAGGCAGTATCAATGGTTAGGGTTAGGCAGTATTAATAGTTAGGGTTAAGCAGTATCGACGATTAGGATTAGTAAATACAGGAAATAACCGTTGATACTGCCTAACCCTAATCCTAATCGTCGATACGGCACAGACTATTTTTTTTGTCGTGGATGTCGGGCGGGGGTGGGGGAGTACAGCTATCCATTATAGTTAGGAAGGTATATTGGTTTATTCCCCCTCCACGTGAAAATGGTGGGATCGTCATAAAAAAAAAAAACAACAACAAAAAAAAAAACAAACAAAAAAAAAAACAAAAACGAAATTGAACGCGGTACGCCGCCGTCAGCTGGCAAGACCCACACTCATGTTAACTAAGAAAGAAAAACTAAAATGGCTATTTAAGCTGTACCAGTAATATAAAAATAAATCTTTTATTGTTCAACGTTTTTGTTTTATGTTATTGTTTATTTAATCCACACATTAACGTTAGACTTGCTTTGAATTATCTTTTTTTTTCTTTATAATGTCATTCGTGACACTTCCAGCATTTTCACGTGGGCTTATTTTAAACAGTTTTGAAGATAATCTTTGTTTTCTAAAAATTGACTTTTAAAAATTAAAAATTAAAAACAAAAACACAAAAAAACAAAAACAAAACACAAAAAAAAAACAAAACAAAAAAACAAAACAAAAAACAAACAAACATAATTTATCAGTTCTTTTTGTCCGGTAACTTTTTTCAATCAATGCGTGGCCTTTAAAATGCCATTGTCGATTTCTGTGTTGCTTCATGAAAGGATTTAATTAATATCTTTCTGAATTATTTTTTAGATGACGTCTGATAATTCGCTACATTTGGACGATTATATAACCTCTGAACATCTTCAAGTGCATCTTGCCGAACTTGTTCCGTCAGCCAAAATTACAGAGCTCCAACTCCATTCTAAATTTCGTGTAGATTTCCGAGATCGACAATAAGATTCCCGTGTTTGACAAGATACATCTAAAGAAAGTCGGAAGTTACATCGATCGAAACGTTGGGAAAATAACACTAAGATGAGGACAGTAGCCCGAAGAATCCAAACAATACAAATTATTAATAGGGCTGTGACAACAGCATATTCTTTTCATTGTTTTGACACTTGAGTGTATATCCTTTAATATCTTATATATTTTTTTATATAGAGTGATGTGGTTCTCTGTTGATTAAGTGTGTCTGTGTCGGATATATACGTGAAAGTCAAAAGAATGAAAAGAATGTTCTGCTGTCAGAATTAATTTAATTATTAAACATATTGAACACTGATGAATTTTGGGTTGTCTCCAAATAAAATTAAATTGTTTATGAAAACACACACACACACACACACACACACACACACACACACACACACACACACACACACACACGCACGCACGCACACACACACACACACACACACACACACACACACACACACACACACACACACACACACACAAAATACAAAACAAAACAACTCTTCTCAAAATACGAGGGTCGTTCCAAAAGTAAAGTCTTCTATTTTATAAATAACTAGCGAGGGGTACCCGGCGTTGCCCGGGTGTTTGTAGGTATGTGTGGAAACTCCGGGGGTGGGGTGGGGGGTTTAAAAAATGTTTTGGTAGGTAAGTATGAGGATCGAACCAGAACAGTTGAAGCAAAGTTGTAAATTAAAGTGTGAAAAAAAAACAAAAAAAAAACGTGTGACGTAAACGATTTCCCCACCGCGAGATGCTAACGGAAACACGTTTGAATTTATTTAATTACTTGGATTTAGCAGGTGCACGTTTTAATGACTTAATGAGGTCAAGTTTGACTGCAGGATTTTCATTTTCCCAAGATGTTATAGGAAAAAGACTAACCCACATGCGGCGAGCGACAAATGTTGAATATTTATCTTCCCGAAATCGAGCAAATTAAATAGACAGGCGAGCTTCGTTGTTAACTGTGAGATATTACGATTTATATGTGATATAACAAGTTTTAAAAAGTTGTGAAGCGACGACCGCTTCTCTGAAAAAAGCCTTTTGTAGACATACAGAAAAAGCGAACACACATACATACATACATACATACATACATACATTTTCGCTTTTATATTTATAGATAATAAAAAAATAAATAAAGAGCTACAAAGACGGAAGTGGTACCATTAAAACGAGCGACCTTTTGTATTCCAAAATTTATTTTCCTACAGCGTCACCATTATTCTCAAATCACTTTTGTCAGCGATGAACAATGAGTGTTTATGGATGTCGGGAGCGCTTTGTCAGGAGAGGGTCGTTCCAAAAGTAAAGTCTCCTATTTTTTAACTAAAAGAAAATTGAAGATCTACGAAGACGAAAGTTATATCATTAAAACAAGCGACTTGTTGTACTCCATAACTCAATTTTCTACATAATCACCACCATTCTTAATGCGCTTTTTGCAAGCGATGAACGATGGCTGTACATGAGCGTGTGGAGCGCGCTTTATCATACGAACGATCTTTTGCGCTACAGAATTTATTTTTCTACATAGTCACCATCTTTCTGAGTGCCGTTTTGCCAGCGGTCGGGATGATGGATTTGCATGGACGTTCGGATTGCGCTTTGCTACTCTTATCTCTGTCGCCATTCTGAAATCGATGAACCCATCTAACTGTGCTAGCATCAACTGCGTCACCTTCGTAAACGTTCAATGGGCGTTGGTAAATGTTAGCCAGTTCATTTTTTTTCTGCATGATGGAATTCAATGAAAAGAGTTGCTTTCTTAGCGTCTTACACAGTAAATATCTGCAGCAGAGAGATGAGACTTTCAGATAATGAATGCATAAGTTCAGCCATCATAACAATGCAATTTGCAATTCTTTCTGATCCTCTGATCCATTCTCGTGGAGTAAAAAAATAGGAGGCAATATGGAACCTTAAAATTGCGAAACGCGGAAGTAGGAACAGAATGTTTTTTTTTATAATATAATACATGAGGTAAAGGATATGAAATATAATTAAAATAATTAAAATAAATAAAAGTAAAATTATATTAAAACGAACGAATCGTTTTTTGGCAAGATTTAGGTAATAAATTGTTGGGAAAAGAGAAGACTAAAAAAAAGTCGGATTATTTCTTTCTTTATTTTTCTTTTTTTTTGCGTCAAAAACGCATTTCGTTTCTATAGTCACATTTCACAACTTTTAGTATCTACGAGACGTAAGCACCGGTCGGCCATGTTGCCTATTCAATCTACGAAAACCCATATTGCCAAATAGGAGTTATTACTTTTGGAACGAAGTTCTTGCGGAATTTCTAATTTTGATTTCAAATGAGCAATGCCTGTACATGAGCGTCTGGAGCGCGCTTTATCATACGAACGATCTTTTGCGCTACAGAATTTATATATGTGTACATATTGGAGGCAGATATAACGAAGACTCAGAACAGAGGATGATGATGGCATTTATATACTATTTACATCACGACGACAACTGCGACGATTCTTGGGGATTTCATATTAATATTACGGAGCGGAGACATTTATGCAACAGTTTTTGTTAACATATATAGAGGGGAGATACATTGTTGATGATGGTGGGAACACGTTACTTGGAGGAGGGTTGTATAAAGTTCATTTAAGGGATGACAGACAAAACACATTTAGCTTCTAGTTGTAATGACGACGACAAAACAGATTTACAAATATCAAATGATACTTTATTCATACCAGCTGGATGATGATGATTGTCAGGGATTCAAGCTTTCTCAATTACATTGTCCTATCTCCCCACCCCTCTCGCCTCCAAGAGGGTGTCAGCTCCCAGTGTGGCCGACTCGAGCTCTCTCTGGCTCTGTCTCTCACTGTTTGTCTGATTGACTCACTATCTAAGTTCGATCCCTGTCTGAATATATTGAGAATCTCCTTTCTTGATAACGCCAGAGGCCTGGTTAATCACGTCGATTTTACCTATGTATGTCCAAACACACTCGTAGCAAACAAAGAATTCCCAATTTTTATTGTTCAATAGCTAACCTATTTTTAATCATTATTCTAAAACTCATATTGTTCCTTCTTTTAACTGACATATTTAATATCCAGTTATTTCTAAAAGAACGAACAATCGACCACATTCATAAATTAAATATCTCTCTCTGAAATAAATAATATTTTGTTATTTGCAAGAACAATGCCAATCGTTCTGCATTCCTAGGATTTCAATATCTATTATCTTTTAACCCTTGCCTACTGGGTTCGATTCTATCCTTTTCCTAATATCATTTTCAAACTTATCTAGTTTGCCTTTCTTACTTACTGGGGTCTCTCCCTTTTCCTAGCACAAATTGCGTATTTTCAAATAAGTCATTTACTTTATATATCATTTTAAAGAGCGTTTTTCGCTCTATCCAATCGTTAAGTGGTTACCGACACGGTTTGAAAACCCTAGATGTGCCAAGTTCGAATCCAGTTCGTCTCACAGAAACACTTTCATCAAACCCACATCTGTCTAATCTCTTGGAGGAGAGGTAAGTAAAGTTACTCATGTACCTACGTTTCGTTTCGGCAAGGGGATTTTTATCATCAGTCGCCAAAAATCAACAGATGCCGTTCTTATAATGATTTTGCGGTGGGAGTTTAGTTCTGTGCAGTTCTAGGAGGTCCAACCTCCCAGACTTTGACTTCTCTATTTGAGAAGGGGTTAGTTTATTGCTAATCTAATGAGGCGCCCTTACCGGGAAATGCCGGCGGGGCTGCCAAGACTGCAGGTCGGAGTGCCTCTGCTCGATTGGGGTGGGGGAGAGTCTGACTTCTCAATCCCAGTTTCTGACCCTGGTGTCAGAGTTCTTTAAGTGGGAAGGAACTAAATACGTTCATTATTCGAACCTGTCATTTAAGTAACTAAGTGTTTGCGTAATCATTTCTGGCGAGCAGAGAGAATGAAAAAAAATAAAAACATGGGTGTACGTAGTTCGAATCCAATTCATGACACAGAAAACACTTCCATCTAAACCACATCCGACCTTGTGTCGAACATCTTGGAGAAGATAAAATAAAGTTTCCCCTCAGGCTAGTACATGTTTTATTTATTTATTTATTTATTTATTTTTTTAATCTAACCGATCATTTTCGTCACTAAGCGCTTGCGTCATCACGTCATCAAAAACGTTGATCTATTTGAGATTTTTTTTTTCTGGCAATGAAAGAGAATGTCATTGAAACGGGGAAAGCGATCATTTTTCATTTGGATGAAGGCGATCTTAGAATCCATCACGAGAACACAATTGAAGATCAGGACGGCTATCCATGGCCGTTGCGGAATGGATTCCATTTTACGGTTGGGAAACATGAACGATAATAAATCACTTGAGCAGCGCATGCACGTGTTTCTTTTTAGAACGCACGGGCACTGAGCGGAATTAAATACCTTATGGAAGCAAAAATCCATGAAAGAGCAACCATCATGAAAAACATCAAAACCAAGTAAAAGTGTGTTTATATATATATATATATATATATATATATTTATATATATATATATATATATATATATATATATATATTTATATATATATATATATATATAATTATTATAGTAAAATATATATTTAGTTAATATAGTAAAAAAATATGTATTATGTAAGCCCCTTTAAAAAGTTTGTTTCTTGTTGTTGAGCACTTTCAGTTATAATAAGCCAGTCAAATAAGCTCATATGAGTAGATCGTAATATAATGATTAGATCACTCTGACTGACGTTAAAGGCATTTAATAAGAATAAATGTTTAATTTCAACTGTATGTCTCGCGGCTGACAGTAGCTGAATAGTCCGATCCTTGCTAATTAAGCCAGACATGACTTATATTGCCATGATCCGAGTCTCTCGACTAGCGTTAATCGTTACACCCTTCACCGATGATTCCCTGTAAGTATGTAAATATTTAATTATTATAGTAAAAAATAATTATATATATATATATATATATATATATATATATATATATATATATATATATATAAGAGAAAGGAAATTAAAACTGTAAGTTGAACTTTACAATCCAAATTATAATAAGCTCTACTCTCTATTGCGTATTGAGCTTTTTTATTCGGTTGGGATTAAATTATCTATATATAAACACTGGTATTTATATTAGATTAAAGTTTACCATTGCGTATATCAGGTAAACACTACATCATTTTAATTTCATTACTATATATATAAACACGCATATCCGTAGATTACTGTATTTAAAAAATAATGAATATATATATATATATATATATATATATATATATATATATATTACATAGTTGCTACATTGAGCATTTGAGCATGCTTTTCGAACAATTGGTTGCCAAGAACAAAAAGTCCTCGCCAGGCGACGTAATAAAGCTTATGTGCCAATGAAAGGATTTCGTTCTATAATGGAAGAAATGAAATATATTATTTATAAAAATGCTAAATTTAAACGGGAGGGGTAATAGGTTAAGTGACATTTTGGACTCAAAACAATGGAAAGCTATAGACTTAACAGTATAAAGAGGAGAAATAAAAAGGAAAAGCAAAGGAAAAGGGAAAAGAAAAAGAAAAGGAAAAAGAAAAAAGGAAGAACATAGAGACGCAGGAAAGAAAAAGGGGTCAGTATGATTACACTGCCACAAGAAATTGGTGGGGAGTGAAAATATTTGCAATCATCTTTGATTAAAGTTGGAAGTTAACGTGTCAAAACATGAATTTTGTCTACCGTAGAGGAAGCATATAGGAAGAAAGAAAGAAAATGGTCAGCGCAAGGGGGCGGTGGATAAAGATAAATTAGCATATAGGGTTTTCAGTCAGGCATACACACACATACAAACACTTATATGCGTATCATAAACCCAGTCGAACACACACACATATGCACGCACACACACGTATGCGCGCGCACGCACGCACGCACGCACGCACACACACACACACACACACACACACACACACACACACACACACACACACACACACACACACACACACACACACACACACACACACACACACACACACACACACACACACATATATAAATAAATGTAAAATAAGAATGTATCTAATTCAATTAATAAAACCTGTGACAACCTTATGCAGGAATAATTAGGCCGTGTTTTCTTAATCTTAAGTCAAATTTAGCACAATGAAATTAAAAATTAAAAATTAAAACTTCCAGTAATGAAAATTAAAAATCCAAAAATAAATAAATAATAAAATAATAAAGAATAAAAAATATGAAAAATATAAACACTATATAATAAATAAAAAATATTTAAAAATATATATAAAAGGGTAATAAAATAATAAAGTAAATAGTAATAATAATAATAATAATAATGCTACTACTACAACTACTACAACTACTACTACTACTACTACTACTACTACTACTACTACTACTACTACTACTACTACTACTACTACTACTACTACTACTACTACTAATAATAATAATAATAATAGTAATAATAAAA
The DNA here is from genome assembly GCF_053919585.1 of Euprymna scolopes. Lineage (NCBI taxonomy): Eukaryota > Metazoa > Mollusca > Cephalopoda > Sepiida > Sepiolidae > Euprymna > Euprymna scolopes. The sequence continues at coordinate 28,482,264 of NC_136524.1, read as the reverse complement.
AAAAGAGTAAAAAAGTTCGTGATAAGATTAAGAGAAAAAAATAAATGGTTCAGAAAATATAATACATTTTAAAAAGATGAAGAATAAATGCAGATTAAAAAATAAAAAATTTATTACTATAAAGAAAATAAGGAAAACATAAGTAAAGATAACAATAATAATAATAATAATAATAATAATAATAATAATAATAATAATAATAATAATAATAATAATAATAATAAAGATAAACATAATAATAATGTAATATAAAGGAAATAATAAAGTAAGAATTTATAGAGTAAATTCGTAAAAAGGTAACAAAAATAAATATATAATAAATATAAAAATATTTAGAAAGTAATAAAAAATATAATACATTAAAAAAAATGAAGTATAAGTATAAATTCGTAAATAGTTAATAAAAATTAATACATAATAAATATAAAACTATTAAAAATATTTAGAAATAAACAAAAAATATAATACATTAAAACAGATGAAGTATAAGAATAAATTCGTAAATAGGTAACAAAAATTAATACATACTAAATATAAAAATATAAAAATATTTAGAAATAAATAAAAAATATAATACATAAAAAAGATGAAATATAAGTATAAATTCGTAAATGGCTAAAAAAAAATTAATACATAATAAATATAAAATATTAAAAATATTTAGAAAGTAATAAAAATATAATACATTAAAAAAGATGAAGTATATGTATAAATTCGTAAATAGGTAACAAAAATTAATACATAATAAATATAAAAATATTAAAAATATTTAGAAATTAATAAAAAATATAATACATTAAAAAAGATGAAGTATAAGAATAAATTCGTAAATAGGTAACAAAAATTAATACATAATAAATATAAAAATATCAAAAATATTTAGAAAGTAATAAAAAATATAATACATTAAAAAGATTAAGTATAAGTATACATTCGTAAATGGATAACAAAAATTAATACATAATAAATATAAAAATATAAAAAATATTTAGAAAGTAATAAAAACTATAATACATTAAAAAAGATGAAGTATAAGTATAAATTCGTAAATTCCTAATAAAAATTTGTGCATAATAAATATAAAAATATTAAAAATATTTAGAAAAAAATGTAATACAATTAAAAAGAGGAAGTATATGTATAAATTCGTAAATTGCTAACAAAAATTAATACATAATAAATATAAAAATATTACAAATATTTAGAAAGTAATAAAAAATATAATACATTAAAAAAGATAAAGTATAAGTATAAATTCGTAAATAGGTAACAAAAATTAATACATAATAAATATAAAAATATCAAAAATATTTAGAAATAAATAAAAAATATAATACATAAAAAAAGATGAAGTGTAAGAATAAATTCGTAAATAGGTAACAAAAATTAATATATAATAAATATAAAATATTAAAAATATTTAGAAATATATAAAAAATATAATACATAAAAAAAGATGAAGTATAAGTATAAATTCGTAAATAGGTAACAAAAATTAATACATAAATATAAAAATATAAAAAATATTTAGAAAGTAATAAAAAATATTATACATTAAACAAGATGAAGCATAAGTATAAATTCGTAAATAGGTAACAAAAATTAATACATAATGCATATAAAAATATTAAAAATATTTAGAAAGTAATAAAAAATATAATACATTAAAAAAGATGAAGTATATGTATAAATTCGTAAATAGGTAACAAAAATTAATACATAATAAATATAAAAATATTAAAAATATTTAGAAATAAATAAAAAATATAATACATTAAAAAAGATAAAGTATAAGAATAAATTCGTAAATAGGTAACAAAAATTAATACATAAATATAAAAATATAAAAAATATTTAGAAAGTAATACAAAATATAATACATTAAAAAAGATGAAGTATATGTATAAATTCGTAAATAGGTAACAAAAATTAATACATAATGCATATAAAAATATTAGAAATATTTAGAAATAAATAAAAAATATAATACATTAAAAAAGATAAAGTATAAGAATAAATTCGTAAATAGCTAACAAAAATTAATACATAATAAATATAAAAATATTACAAATATTTAGAAAGTAATAAAAAATATAATACATTAAAAAAGATGAAGTATATGTATAAATTCGTAAATAGGTAACAAAAATTAATACATAATGCATATAAAAATATTAGAAATATTTAGAAAGTAATAAAAAATATAATACATTAAAAAAGATAAAGTATAAGTATAAATTCGTAAATAGGTAACAAAAATTAATACATAATAAATATAAAATATTAAAATTATTTAGAAAGTAATAAAAAATATAATACATTAAAAAAGAGAAAGTATATGTATAAATTCGTAAATTGCTAACAAAAATTAATACATAATAAATATAAAAATATTAAAAATATTTAGAAAGTAATAAAAAATATAATACATTAAAAAAGATAAAGTATAAGTATAAATTCGTAAATAGGTAACAAAAATTAATACATAATAAATATAAAAATATAAAAAATATTTAGAAAGTAATAAAAAATATAATACATTAAAAAAGATGAAGTATATGTATAAATTCGTAAATAGGTAACAAAAATTAATAGATAATGCATATAAAAATATTAAAAATATTTAGAAATAAATAAAAAATATAATACATTAAAAAAGATGAAGTATATGTATAAATTCGTAAATAGCTAACAAAAATTAATACATAATAAATATAAAATATTAAAAATATTTAGAAATAAATAAAAAATATAATACATAAAAAAGATGAAGTATAAGAATAAATTCGTAAATAGGTAACAAAAATTAATACATAATAAATATAAAATATTAAAAATATTTAGAAAGTAATAAAAAATATAATACATAAAAAAGATGAAGTATAAGTATAAATTCGTAAATAGGTAACAAAAATTAATACATAAATATAAAAATATAAAAAATATTTAGAAAGTAATAAAAAATATAATACATTAAAAAAGATGAAGTATATGTATAAATTCGTAAATAGCTAACAAAAATTAATACATAATAAATATAAAAATATTACAAATATTTAGAAAGTAATAAAAAATATAATACATTAAAAAAGATGAAGTATATGTATAAATTCGTAAATAGGTAACAAAAATTAATACATAATGCATATAAAAATATTACAAATATTTATAAAGTAATAAAAAATATAATACATTAAAAAAGATAAAGCATAAGTATAAAATCGTAAATAGGTAACAAAAATTAATACATAATGCATATAAAAATATTTAAAATATTTAGAAATTAATAAAAAATATAATACATTAAAAAAGATGAAGTATAAGAATAAATTCGTAAATAGGTAACAAAAATTAATACATAATAAATATAAAAATATCAAAAATATTTAGAAAGTAATAAAAAATATAATACATTAAAAAGATTAAGTATAAGTATACATTCGTAAATGGATAACAAAAATTAATACATAATAAATATAAAAATATAAAAAATATTTAGAAAGTAATAAAAAATATAATACATTTAAAAAAGATGAAGTATAAGTATAAATTCGTAAATAGCTAACAAAAATTAATACATAATAAATATAAAAATATTAAAAATATTTAGAAAAAAATAAAAACTATAATACATTAAAAAAGATGAAGTATAAGTATAAATTCGTAAATTCCTCATAAAAATTTGTGCATAATAAATATAAAAATATTAAAAATATTTAGAAAAAAATATAATACAATAAAAAGAGGAAGTATATGTATAAATTCGTAAATTGCTAACAAAAATTAATACATAATAAATATAAAAATATTACAAATATTTAGAAAGTAATAAAAAATATAATACATTAAAAAAGATAAAGTATAAGTATAAATTCGTAAATAGGTAACAAAAATTAATACATAATAAATATAAAAATATTAAAAATATTTAGAAATAAATAAAAAATATAATACATAAAAAAAGATGAAGTGTAAGAATAAATTCGTAAATAGGTAACAAAAATTAATATATAATAAATATAAAATATTAAAAATATTTAGAAATATATAAAAAATATAATACATAAAAAAAAATGAAGTATAAGTATAAATTCGTAAATAGGTAACAAAAATTAATACATAAATATAAAAATATAAAAAATATTTAGAAAGTAATAAAAAATATTATACATTAAAAAAGATGAAGCATAAGTATAAATTCGTAAATAGGTAACAAAAATTAATACATAATGCATATAAAAATATTAAAAATATTTAGAAAGTAATAAAAAATATAATACATTAAAAAAGATAAAGTATATGTATAAATTCGTAAATAGGTAACAAAAATTAATACATAATAAATATAAAAATATTAAAAATATTTAGAAATAAATAAAAAATATAATACATTAAAAAAGATAAAGTATAAGAATAAATTCGTAAATAGGTAACAAAAATTAATACATAATGCATATAAAAATATTAAAAATATTTAGAAAGTAATAAAAAATATAATACATTAAAAAAGATGAAGTATATGTATAAATTCGTAAATAGGTAACAAAAATTAATACATAATAAATATAAAAATATTAAAAATATTTAGAAATAAATAAAAAATATAATACATTAAAAAAGATAAAGTATAAGAATAAATTCGTAAATAGGTAACAAAAATTAATACATAATAAATATAAAATAGTAAAAATATTTAGAAATAAATAAAAAATATAATACATAAAAAAGATGAAGTATAAGAATAAATTCGTAAATAGCTAAAATAAATTAATACATAATAAATATAAAAATATAAAAAATATTTAGAAAGTAATAAAAAATATAATACATTAAAAAGATGAAGTATATGTATAAATTCGTAAATAGCTAACAAAATTAATACATAATAAATATAAAAATATTAAAAATATTTAGAAATACATAAAAAATATAATACATAAAAAAAGATGAAGTATATGTATAAATTCGTAAATAGGTAACAAAAATTAATACATAATGCATATAAAAATATTAGAAATATTTAGAAATAAATAAAAAATATAATACACTAAAAAAGATGAAGTATAAGAATAAATTCGTAAATAGGTAACAAAAATTTATACATAATGCATATAAAAATATAAAAATATTTAGAAATAAATAAAAAATATAATACAATAAAAAAGATAAAGCATAAGTATAAATTCGTAAATAGGTAACAAAAATTAATACATAATGCATATAAAAATATAAAAAATATTTAGAAAGTAATAAAAATATAATACATTAAAAAAGATGAAGTATATGTATAAATTCGTAAATAGCTAACAAAAATTAATACATAATAAATATAAAAATATTAAAAATATTTAGAAAGTAATAAAAATATTATACATTAAAAAAGATGAAGTATATGTATAAAGTCGTAAATAGGTAACAAAAATTAATACATAATGCATATAAAAATATTAAAAATATTTAGAAATAAATAAAACATATAATACATTAAAAAAGATGAAGTATATGTATAAATTCGTAAATAGGTAACAAAAATTAATACATAATAAATATAAAATATTAAAAATATTTAGAAATAAATAAAAAATATAATACATAAAAAAAGATGAAGTATAAGAATAAATTCGTAAATAGGTAACAAAAATTAATACATAATAAATATAAAATATTAAAAATATTTAGAAAGTAATAAAAAATATAATACATAAAAAAGATGAAGTATAAGTATAAATTCGTAAATAGGTAACAAAAATTAATACATAAATATAAAAATATAAAAAATATTTAGAAAGTAATACAAAATATAATACATTAAAAAAGATGAAGTATATGTATAAATTCGTAAATAGGTAACAAAAATTAATACATAATGCATATAAAAATATTAGAAATATTTAGAAATAAATAAAAAATATAATACATTAAAAAAGATAAAGTATAAGAATAAATTCGTAAATAGCTAACAAAAATTAATACATAATAAATATAAAAATATTACAAATATTTAGAAAGTAATAAAAAATATAATACATTAAAAAAGATGAAGTATATGTATAAATTCGTAAATAGGTAACAAAAATTAATACATAATGCATATAAAAATATTAGAAATATTTAGAAAGTAATAAAAAATATAATACATTAAAAAAGATAAAGTATAAGTATAAATTCGTAAATAGGTAACAAAAATTAATACATAATAAATATAAAATATTAAAATTATTTAGAAAGTAATAAAAAATATAATACATTAAAAAAGAGAAAGTATATGTATAAATTCGTAAATTGCTAACAAAAATTAATACATAATAAATATAAAAATATTAAAAATATTTAGAAAGTAATAAAAAATATAATACATTAAAAAAGATAAAGTATAAGTATAAATTCGTAAATAGGTAACAAAAATTAATACATAATAAATATAAAAATATAAAAAATATTTAGAAAGTAATAAAAAATATAATACATTAAAAAAGATGAAGTATATGTATAAATTCGTAAATAGGTAACAAAAATTAATACATAATGCATATAAAAATATTAAAAATATTTAGAAAGTAATAAAAAATATAATACATTAAAAAAGATAAAGTATAAGTATAAATTCGTAAGTAGGTAACAAAAATTAATACATAATAAATATAAAATATTAAAAATATTTAGAAATAAATAAAAAATATAATACATTAAAAAAGATGAAGTATAAGAATAAATTCGTAAATAGGTAACAAAAATTTATACATAATGCATATAAAAATATTAAAAATATTTAGAAAGTAATAAAAAATATAATACATTAAAAAAGATAAAGTATAAGTATAAATTCGTAAATAGGTAACAAAAATTAATACATAATAAATATAAAATATTAAAAATATTTAGAAAGTAATAAAAAATATAATACATTAAAAAAGATAAAGCATAAGTATAAATTCGTAAATAGGTAACAAAAATTAATACATAATGCATATAAAAATATTAAAAATATTTAGAAAGTAATAAAGAATATAATACATTAAAAAAGATAAAGTATAAAAAAATAAGAACAATACAGAAAATAAGGAAATAATAAGTAAAGAAAATAATAATATTAATAATATTAATAATATTAATAATATTAATAATATAAAGGAAAAGATAGAGTAAGAAATTGTAGGAGAATAAATTAGTACTTAGTATAGAAATAGTAATATCTTAAAAAAATAAAAATAAATATATAATAACTAGGAAAATATAAATAATATTTAAGAATTAATAAAAATATGTAAAATACTAAATACTAATAATTGTAAGAATAATGATTTATAATTAGAATGACATCATAGGAGATAAAAATTAATGCACAGTAATAATTATGGAATATTTGTGGACGTTAAGAGAAGTCAAATAAGTAATAGTTAAAACATAATACAAGCATAGACGTCAAAGTAAATAATAAAAAAATTAGATAAAAAAAAGTTAAAAAATGTAAAAATTAAAAAAATATTTGAAATTTTAAAAATTAAAAAAAAATTTTAATTTAAAAAATTTCTTTTAATCTAAAAAATCTTAAAATCGTAAAAGTAAATAATAAAGTATTTAGATTAAAAAAATTTTCATAATAAGTAAAGAAAATAATAATATTAATAATATTAATAATATTAATGTTATTAATAATATAAAGGAAAAGATAGAGTAAGAAATCAGAGACGTAAAAGTAAATAATAAAAAAATTAGATTAAAAAAAATTAATAAATTTTAAAAAAATTAAAAATCCAAAAAATCTAACAAAAATTATTTTTTTTTTAATTTAAAAAATTAGGAAATTAAAAAGAGTTAAAACTTTAGTTAGAAGATTAAATCGTTGTAAAAAACATAGTAGTATAATGACAATAAAGAGCAATGAATCTAAGAGGGGAGATATCGACTTGTGGTTATGAAGTTAAAAACAAACAGTAAACTAAGGAAAACAAAAGGGTAAGGGATAGAAGAGGGTATAAAACGAATTATTATGCTAGAAAGTAATAAGAGGAGAGGTAAGGTATGCAACAAGATCCACATTTCAAAATAAGTAATCAACAATTAATAATTTCGCGTGTTATATAGTTCATAAAAGCGCAAGAATGAAAAATGAAGGTAACAATAAATATAAAGATAACACAGAAATCAAAGTGGCTAAGAAGGTGGTATTTATAGTATCCGCACTTAATAGAGCTTTCATTTTTTTTAATATGTGGCGAATGATGTGCTGTTCTTGTATTTTGGATTGTTAAACGAACATTTATGACCGGAGAACCTCTCTTTGAAGGTGTTAGCAGCTATGCCAATTTAGTATGTATTTATATTATGATTTTCTTCAGTAGTGATGGTTGCTTTGTACACCACAGATTTGACTAAGCAATGGCGTTTAAATGGGCATTCAGGCTTGTTTAAACAATTGCAAGATATAATATTATCGAGTTCAGCTATATTTGGCTCTTGGTTGCTATTTAATATTTTACTATTGTTTTTTTGATAATTTTTCAAGATTATCGCTACATCCATAACTTAATTTGAGGATGCTTTTGTTAAAACCCTTATGGAGGATGTTCCTTGGTGGAAAATCTACTTTGATAAGATTAAGAAATTTTTTCCTATGTTTGTTTTAAGCATGAGGTTATAGAGAGGGGTAAACCAAATGATTTTCCTTTTCCTGTTGTTAGAGTCATTTTTATTTGATAATATCTCGGTGTACTCTATTTGAGTGCTTCATATCCACTATCTTTTATTACAAAAGTTTTATGAGCATCGAAAATTTCTTTGTGAGATGAGTTGTTACTAAGTCTTTTACTAATAGATTTCGGGATATGTTTAATCACTAATTTCGGGTGGTTGGACATGGCGTGAAGATATAATAGATTAGCGTTGTCCTTTCTATATGGTTCATAGGATTTTTCTATCATCTTGAATGTAACGTTAAATTAGAGTTAATATCAATTTTAAGATTAATTCTTTTAAATACTCTAAGGATTTTTTTTTTAGATTTTCACATTTTGAGTTGTTAGAGCTTTTTTTACGACTATAAGGCCATCTCTGTATCACTTCAACATTCATTTCTGCCGAGTCTATGTATCTCCTGGACACATCAAAAAGACCTGTTTGGCCCTTTTTGGTCCATTGTTCATTTTTACTAATTAAGACCGTATTTCTACAATTCTTAATAATATCAGTTTCGGTCTCCGTAATATCGGAAAGAATTGAAGCGAACTCCATCACATCTTCGAAAAGATTGAGGTAATCTTTTTAATTTTTTATTGACAGTAATTTGAGTAATTTACAATGCCAAATTGAATAACAGTACTAGAAAACCAACTAATTGCTTCAGTAGTGTTCAGCCAGAAATTTAATTTATACGCAGATTTAATTTGATAATTGACTCTTTCGAATATTCTTTTGCTATTTTTCCTATTTCGCGCCTAGTTGGGTTGATGAGTCTAGTTGTTCATTTATTAATGAAGGTTGTTTAATGATCTTTAAGGAGGATATTAAATTCATTAGTCTTTAATTTGCTAACTCTACTAGTTATTTTAAAATTGTCTGTTATTGTTTTGCTATCACGGTTAATCTAATTTCTGTTCAAACATTTTGTGGTACTCTTGTTTGATTAGTTTATAAAAAATTTGTGTCTTATCTGCTTTTAAGAGAATATGTTTGGCGTTGTTAATTTCCTTGAACACGTGATCCAGTTTTCTTTGGAAGTGGTTTTTGTTTTTTTGTAAGGTAATTTCCTTGACGATATCCATTAAATCCTCGAATAAATTCAGTTGTTCTACACGGCGTGCCGTGCACTGGTTCCTAAAGCCGAAATGATCCATATCTGCTTGGTCTTTACCAGATTTATGCAGAAAAAAAATTTCTTTCCATTTCATTCGTCTCAGTTTTTCCTCTATCTTCATTATAAGGACCAGAAGGTAATTCCAATTATTGGTGGTTGGGATGATCTTCAGAGATGTGTGCAAGTTCATTTTCTCCATGTCTATATGTAATGAACCAGCGGTTTAGAATGCTCAACTATTAGGGAGCTGATATTCCAAGCTAAAAGTATTCAGGAGATAAAACTCATGAATTAAAACGAGGTTATCAAGAGTGTTCAATAAAAAAAAAGAACAAAATATAATATATATAACCACCCACATACAATAATGGTCTGTTGTATCACAACTCATTTAGTTCAGCTAGACTAACACTTTTCCCCAGCCTGAGATTGAACATACGACTATCGTATTGATAGTCGGCAGTTCTAACCACTGGCCTATTGGATCGATGCTCGCAAATGACCTCTTCAAATGTCCATTAAATAAACATCTCACCACCACTTTTACAGTGCTCGAGCTGTTTGTTTATTTACAAATAAACAGCGAGCTTCGCGTTATAGCCAATTAAGTAGCGGGTGTGATAATTTTACGTGAGTGCTTAAAATATATAGTCATCCACATACATACGAAAATCAGATGCATATATATATATATTACCGTTTTATCTGCTTAGTTACACATGTTTTGATTACCGAATCGTATCAACGATCCGATAATTTCATCGGAATTTACAGAAACAATTATTATGATTAGGAAAAAAACAAACAAAAAACTGGATATTAGAAGAAGCAGAAAAAAGTTAGCGCCACATTATTAACTCCTTGTATCTCTCCTGTTCTATTGTGTCTTATCCCTCTCTGTCTTTCCCCCATCTCACGCCCTTCTATTCCTAACCGTGCCTGGTTTAATATTTTACCCCCCCCGTTACTAATCCAATGTTTTTTTAAAACTTAACTGCTGCTGATGTCCGATTGAAATTCTTTTTCCTCCTTTTTTTTTTACTTCTCCAAATATCTTTTTTCCTAATCATAATAATTATTTCTGTAAAGTCTGATGAAATTATCGGATCGTTGATACGATTTGGTAATCGAAATATATGTCAGTAAGCATATTAAGCTGTAATAATATATATTTGCTCTGTTCTTGTATTGAGCACTCTTTACTGTTTTTTATTAATTACCATTTTTGCTATGTATATATGCATATATATATATATATATATATATATATATATATATATATATATATATATACTTTTAAGGGGATTGCAACAACAGTCTAAAATCTATTGTCCCAATAAAAATATCGTTTCCGAAACGATCGTACAATTTATTGATTTTGTTTGTTCTTCCTTGTGAAACAAATTTTTAATCTTTAATTTTAATTATAAATCATCAATCATTCTACTCAATATATATATATATATATAAATATATATATATAAATATATATATATATATATATATATATATATATATATATATATACACACCTAAGGACGGCTTTCGGAATTGACACCCTATTTTGTGAGTGGAGGTGGGGGGTTGTCACAAAATTCGCCGTAAATGTAACTTTGCTAATCGCTGTCAGGAATCCCGAGCACAATTACTATAAACGAACAACAAAAATTGGTGATTGCAGTGTTGTTTGGCTTCTGCGGACTGTGCTGGCGGGCAGGGTATGGTTCAGGGTATTTTTCAGGGTATGGTTCAGGGTGTTGTTCAGGGCATGGTATTTTTGTTAGTAAGACTGGAGTTAAGGTGGCAAAAAACTCTCGAACTCTCTATTACTTAAAGGGAACTAAATTCCTATAGTCACATGTACGTTACCATGTAAAAATGTACACGGTTTTCAGAAATTGACAGTTTTAAGTAAGCAGAAAAAGGAACAGTATAAACAGAACGGTTTCTTTAAGTAATAAACAATTCTTTTTTTATTTTTTAATAATATATACAGGATTTTGTTTCTATTATAGATAATATAAATAAAACAATTTAGAGGCGGGAACAATGGAAACTTTTTTTTTTAGGTGTTGTTGAACAACAGAAACATGCTTTTGAAAGGAAATGAATTTGGGGGCAAATTAGGCCTAAACAACTTCTTATGTTTTCGTGAAAATAAAATTATGTTGAAATAGGAATTAGGAAAAAAAAACATTTATTTTGGCTGTTGACCTATTTTCGTATCTCAGAAAATATATAAAAAATATTAATCCACAACAATCTAAAAACAATGTAAATAGCAGCGGTAACCCGTTATAAGGGGAAAATTAGCCTCAGAGATCAGGATCGAACTTTCAGTTGTAAAAGGTGATGCAAAGAACAGATGTGCTTACAGTTATATCTCATAGGATAATAAGTGATGATAAGTGGTGATGCCTATGTAAAAAAACAAAAAAAAAAAAAACCCGCTGTTATCGACAGTTCTACGACGATCCTTCAACGTTACGGCCCGCGAAACGACTACTTTAAACAAATTGGAATCATGTAATCACTGCAAGGGACTCGTTCGGTGGACACCGATAAATCGTGTAATGTAAGCAGAAGTATATCTACTGTAAAAGTGAAGTAACAGTTTATTTTTGTTGGTCAATGTTTATGAAATGTAATTATAAAACGAAGCACATGTAATCATTGTGAAACATCATTCTGGAATATTAGTTTTTTCAAAAGCATACATAATTCATATCTTGACTGTAGTATTGGCGTTTGGTATTTTGGTATTTAGCGCATAAGGAAAGTATTTTAGTCAAGTTGTCTTATGAAAGAAGAAAAACGTTTTAGACTGTTTAAAGGCTTTCAAATCACACAAATGACGGGTCTGTACTGTAATAAACGTATAATCAGTTGTTTTTACTTTTTATTAAGCGTATAAGGGAATAATCTTAGTCAGTGGTAGTAAGGAAGAAGAAACTAAACGTTGTAGACAGTTTAAAGGCTTCCAAGTCACACTCAAGCCAGGTCGGTAGTGCAACAATGGCGTAATAAGTTATTTTTATTTTTATTTAGTCTATAAGGAAAGAATTTAAGTCTGTACTGCGATAATCGTCCAATGAGTTTTTTTTTTTTTTTAAGTAAGTGTATAATTAGGTTTAATCTAGATTTTAGAGATAGAAGAAGAAAAATAGCTATCAACCTGTCGGAAAACATTGCGTACGCTGTAGTTAAACACAAAATATGTATCCCGCTGGCGTAGCTGTGTACAAAAAGCTTACATATACGGTATATTTAATGTGTAAATAAAAGCAGTCGTGGCTTATGAACATGTTTCGATGTTTAATATATTTGTAATCGAGGCATTTTATCTGAAATAATTGCCTAATCTAATCAGGGAAACCATGTTTGTTTAATCTCTGGAGCGTTCTTTTTTTAATGAGATTTCGTTCATTCCGGAATGAACGAATAGTTAGTGGTCAGCCAATGAGATGTGAGGAAGGAGAAATCATTTTTTTGGAAGATCGGGAAAAGGAAAGATTATGGTATGTGTATAAGTATATGACCCAGAAAATTAGGGCGAAAGCCGATATATGTCCATAATACAGAATACCTCTCGGTGTCGACTGGTAGCGGAAGTAGTACTTTTTATTTAGAGGGAAAAAATACACCCACTGTAGATTTTTGCGATCGTGATGCTATTTCTCCCAGAAAGAAATGTATGTAAGATGGCGTTCAAAAGTTACATAATATAGTGGCTAATAATCTAGACTTAATAAATCTGTATGTGGCCTCTGTTGGAGCAAACCTAGTGTGCTTGGGTCCAGAAGAGAATTTCTGCAATCAAATTATTATACATATATGAAGTATATTAGACTAGGATAAAATATTCTTATATATTTACAGGGTTTAATAAAGGAAAATTAGAATAAATAATAAAATATGCATTTTAGTTTCCGAAATATACGTAACATAGCACATTTATAAAAATTATCGTTTTTATCGTTTAAATAATGAAAAATAATATTTAATGTTAAAATATACATATAATGTTATTTGTTTTGTATCGCTTAAACAATGAAAAATAATTTTTAATCCAAATATAATATTTTTTTTGTTTATATCGTTTAAATAATGGGAAATAATATTCATGTTAAAATATACATATGATGTTATTTGTTTTATATCGTTTAAACAATTAAACATAGTGTTTAATGCACATGTAATCATTTTATTGTTTTATATCGTTCAAATAATGGGAAAAAATATTCATGTTAAAATATACATATGATGTTATTTGTTTTATATCGTTTAAACAATTAAACATAGTGTTTAATGCACATGTAATCATTTTATTGTTTTATATCGTTCAAATAATGGGAAAAAATATTCATGTTAAAATATACATATGATGTTATTTGTTTTATATCGTTTAAACAATTAAACATAGTGTTTAATGCACATGTAATCATTTTATTGTTTTATATCGTTCAAATAATGGGAAAAAATATTCATGTTAAAATATACATATGATGTTATTTGTTTTATATCGTTTAAACAATTAAACATAGTGTTTAATGCACATGTAATCATTTTATTGTTTTATATCGTTCAAATAATGGGAAAAAATATTCATGTTAAAATATACATATGATGTTATTTGTTTTATATCGTTTAAACAATTAAACATAGTGTTTAATGCACATGTAATCATTTTATTGTTTTATATCGTTCAAATAATGGGAAAAAATATTCATGTTAAAATATACATATGATGTTATTTGTTTTATATCGTTTAAACAATTAAACATAGTGTTTAATGCACATGTAATCATTTTATTGTTTTATATCGTTCAAATAATGGGAAAAAATATTCATGTTAAAATATACATATGATGTTATTTGTTATATATCGTTTAAACAATTAAAAATAATTTTTAATGCACATGTAATAGTTTTTTTGTTTACATCGTTTAAATAATGGAAAATAATATTTAAGGTAAAAATATACATATAATATTATTTGTTTTATATCGTTTATACAATTAAAAATAATTTTTAATTCCTATATAATAATTTATTGTTTTATATCGGTTAGATAATGGAAAATAATATTTTATGTTAAGATATACATATAATATTATTTGTTTATATCCTTTAAACAATTTATAATAATTTTTAATTGACATATAATATTTTTTGTTTTATATCGTTTAAATAATGAAAAATAATATTCAATGTTAAGTTATACATATAATGTTATTTGTTTTATATCGTTTAAACAATTAAAAATAATTTTTAATGCACATATATTTTTTGTTTTATATCGTTAAAATAATGGAAAATAATATATAATGCACAAATAATGTTTTATTTTGTTTTATACCGTTTAAACAATTAAAAATAATTTTTAATGCACCAATAATATTTTTTATATCGTTTAAATAATGAAAAATAATATTTAATGTTAAAATATACATATAATTTTATTTGTTTTGCATCGCTTAAACAATGAAAAATAATTTTTAATACACATAAATCTTTTTTTTGTGTTATATCGTTTTAATAATGGAAAATAATATTTAATGTTAAAATATACATATAATGTTATTTGTTTTATATCGTTTAAACAATTAAAACTAATTTTTAATGCGCATATATGCTTTTTCATATCGTTTAAATAATGAAAAATAACATTTAATGTTAAAATATACATATAATGTTATTTGTTTTATATGGTTTAAAAAGGAAAAATACTTTTTAATGCACATATAATCTTTTTTATATCGTTTAAATAATGTAAAATAATATTTAATGTTAAAATATACATATAATGTTATTTGTTTTATATCGTTTAAACAATTAAAACTAATTTTTAATGCGCATATATGCTTTTTCATATCGTTTAAATAATGAAAAATAACAAATAATAAAATATACATATAATGTTATTTGTTTTATATGGTTTAAAAAGGAAAAATAATTTTTAATGCACATTGTTTTGCTTTATATCGTTTAAATAATGGAAAATAACATTTAATGTTAAAATATATATATAATGTTATTTGTTTTACATCGTTTAAACAATTAAAAATAATTTTTAATTCACATATAATCTTTTTTGTTTTATATCGGTTAAATAATAGAAAATAATATCTAATGTTAAAATATACATATAATGTTATTTGTTTTATATCGTTTAAACAATGAAAAATAATTTTTAATGTACATATAATATTTTTTTATATCGGTTAAATAATGGAAAATAACATTTAATGAACATATAATGTTTTTTTTGTTTTACATCGTTTAAATAATGGAAAATAATATTTAATGTTAAAATATAGATATAATGTTATTTGTTTTATATCGTTTAAACAATGAAAAATAATTTTTAATGCACATATAATGTTTTTTTTGTTTTTTGTTTTATATCCTTTAAGAAATTAAAAATAATTTTAATGCACATATAATCTTTTTTTTATATCGTTTAAATAATGGAAAATAATATTTAATGTAAAAGTATACATATAATGTTAATTGTTTTATATCGTTTAAACAATAAAAAATAAATTTTAATGAACATATATAATTTTTTTATATCGTTTAAATAATGGAAAATAATATTTAATGTTAAAATATACATATAATTCTATTTGTTTTATATCGTTTAAACAATGAAAAATAATTTTTAATGAACATATAATTTTTTTATATCGTTTAAATAATACAAAATATTTATTTTCCAAATATACATATAGTGTCATTTTATTTTATGTTGTTTAAATAATGAAAAAAAAAAGGATGTTTATTTTTTTTAAATATACATATAGCGTCATTTTGTTTTACATCGTTTAAATAATGAGAATTAATTTTTCAATTTCTACACATAAATATGGTGTCAAGTTTATATTGTGTAAATAGTGAGTAATAATTAAATATTTTAATTTAACATCGTTTAAATAATGAAAATTAATTTTTATTTTTCAAATATACATATAGTGCCATTTTGAAATATATCTTTTAAGCATTGAAAAATAATTTCCGTTTTTTTAAATATACACATGATGCTATTTAGTTTTATGCCGTTTAAATAATAAAAAGCGGATATCCTCTTTTCTTCAAGGTTATTTGTATTTTATTTAGTCGGATCATTCTGAGGTATTTTTCTGTGACTATGGTGCGGATTCTGCGTGTCAGGGAGTGAGTATGGATTTAAGGTAGCTTTTGTTGGGTGTCTTTGGTTTGTGGTAAATGTCTATGATTATGCTGTTGTTTGTAATTTTTACTAGAATGTCTGGAAAGGGTACTTTTACAGAGCTTTATTCTAAGGTGAATTTGATTTTACGGTGCAGATTTTGGAGTGCGAAAGTCTTTGATGTCTCCTAATGTGGTTATCCAAAGGATAAATCAATCATTCAGGTATTTCTTCCAAGACTCCATTTCCGTGTTTTGGTATAGTGTCCGTATTTCTGTCCTATCCTTTCATATAGGTTCTCTTCCAGGTAGAGTGGCGTATGTTGGAACAATTTTTGTTCTCATTGCTGTGACTAGTAAATACTAGGATTTGGATGTAATTATTCCAGGTTAATATTGTTCAAAGGTGAAAACATCCAATGACCTTAAAGAGGTTTATACAAAAATATAAACCTCTTTAAAATCATTGGATACTTTCACTCAATGCGCAGTACCAAAGTAGAGGAACATATACTTTTTTTTTACATAAACATTTAGGTATTGCTACACAGCCATGAATATGTTTCAATTAACAAGTTATTGAATTTTGTAAAAGCAACATCGCCTGAAATTATTTCTAACTTATTGACTAAAACATACTCATGAAGCTGTAGCGATAACTGAATGTTCATGTAATATATATATATATATATATATATATATATATATATATATATATGTATATATAATATATATATGTGTGTGTACACACACACACACACACATATATATATATACTCTTGGAAGTTTTACAGACTATGCGAATAACGTTTAGTCTTAAATCTTTTGCTGGCATACCTTATATGCTTCTAAAAATATATTTAAAAAATAATGACTGCCGATTAAAGCACAGAAGTAATGAACAAAGAATGAAAGATAGCTAGAGGGTTATACGCGTATATATATATATATATATATATATATATATATATATATATATATATATATATATATATTCCATTCAGGGTGACCCATAAAAAACGGACCCAGCTTTAATTAAGGCCCGTTTCTTACTGTTTTGTCCGAATGAAATGAAACATTGGTCATAACTAATTTATTATATTCAAGACCTCACATCAAAACACAAGGGTCTTTGGCCTTTTTTTCTTTTTTTTCTCCGTTCTACAGCATATGTTCTAGATGGCCTCTTTTGTTTTTTTTGGGTCACCCTATATATATATATACACACATATATATATATATACATATATATATGTATATATATATATATATATATATATATATATATATATAGAGAGAGAGAGAGAGAGAGAGAGAGAAAGAGAGAGAGAGAGAGAAGAGAAAGACTGTATATAAGTAAAACTAAAGGTGGGTCGAGCTCAAATATTATAGAATGAGAGAGGACGAGGTTAATAGTTAGAAACCATGTTAGAGATCGGTAACTTGGTGAGAAAATTACAAATTACGGCTAATCCGAACAATAAACAAGTCAGTGTTTTCAAACATAACTCAATCCCTAAACTAAGGCGTATTTTTGCATTCATCATATATGATTAATAATATAGTAACATCCTTAGATAAATAAATGTTTATTTACTCAGCTTCAGTATAATGATGATAATATCCTAATCTATAATAAAGTAGTAAAACTAGTGTGTATTCATTTTCATTTTCATATATATATGAAAGATTTTCCAGTAGAACGTTACTGTAGAAACTGCATTTGATCTTGTTATAAGGCTTTCTTAACATTTTCTTTACTATAATGAAATGAGTTCTGATGACATTGCACTTGTGCCCCCCTCGACTACCCAGCCAAGTAAAATCCACCCTTTCACTATTAAGGTTCCTCGATACTCGAATTACTGGACTGGAATTCGCTCCTCACCTCCTGCTTCAATGACTGTACTAACCAGCAGAAATGTAAATGTAATGTGAACAAACATCTGGGTAAACAGCTCCCCAAATAGTAGCCCTTACGTCCAAGTCGCAATAAGCATCGTTTGTGGTAATATAGAGAGTATATAAAAAGTTACATCGCGGACAGACAGCACAAATGTAGTATAGAATCCAGGAAAAAAACATCTCCACCATTTTGTTTTCGTAAGGCGTGATATTCAATTAAAGCAGATGTTTTTTTGTGTTACTCTAATCCAGTTTTTATTCGATTACCTTCTGTCTTCGAGTAACAGGAGGTTTTGTGAATACAAATTAAATCCAACGGCCGGTGAGTGACGTTTTTAATTGCGCTCTCAAGATTGTGTTAAAAGGGAGAATGGATATTGGTGTGGATCTAAGTGGCTTTATAAATGTATAGGCATGTGCGCAGAGATCGATATGGTAGATAGGTAAATAGAAAGAATAGAGATAAAGGTAGAGATAGAGAACAATGAGATAGATAGATAGATAGATAGATAGATAAGGACAGAGGAAAAGTAGAAAGAGGGAAAATTATATATACAATGAGATAAATTGAGAGATCGAAATATATATATATATATATATTTTTTACATAAGCATCACCACTTATAAAGGCAAAGAGACCACTCGAGGATAAGAGTTAAAGGGTGTACAGTAGAAATTGGACAATATAGTAACCGTTAGTAATGGAGATTCGGTGAATTTGTTAACTTATATGGGACGGCTCATCAAAAACTTGTTTACGTTAGACTTGAAGACAACCATATTGTAGTCAGCTAGTAAGAAGAAAAACGGAAGACAATTCCACAGGCGTGCAGTTCTAAGAAAGAAGCTTTGCCCATGGAATCTACGTTTAGGTTTAGGCACAGATAAAGAGTGGGGGGAAACTAGTGATAGTATTTTCTGCTAGACGGGTGTTTCTTGTGAAAGTTTGGCGAGGGGTGACCATAGAATGGACCTCAGCCGAGCATCTGCCATGAAAATAACAATAAAGCAGAAACAGGCTCGCAACGTCTTTTCTGTGAGAAAGAGGTTGCAGAGAAGAGAAAAGGACATCCCCCACAAGGCTACAAAGTCTATTTTGAACTCTATCAAGGCAGGATAAGTCCTTTCTAGCAGCTCCTGCCCAGATATGGCAACAGTACTCCATCCTTGGACGTACCTGGCTCTTATAGATAATTGCATCAGCAGTGAGATATCTACTGGATCAATAGAAGGATCCTACCATTTTCCCAGCGGCCTTGGCAACGGATTTAATGTATGTGTTCCATTTAAGATCAGGAGTAAAGGTCAAGTCTAGACGAGAGCCATTCATTTCAATTGATGTCATCAGAGCGTTTATGATGTAAAAATAAAAGTTTGGTTTTAGATGCATTAAAAGTAACAATCCACCTCTTTCCTCATTGTACCACTTGCTCAAGATCAGAGGAGAGAGAATCAGAGAGAATTTGGTCGTTTACGGTCTTAGATGTGCTACCATAGATAGTAGTGTCATCACCATAGATATCTACGAATGATGTAAGGATGTGATTAGGAAGATCATTAATATAGATCAGGAACAGAGTTGGGCCCATGATGGACACCTGGAGGACTCCAGCATTAATACTGTGAGCTTCTGATTTCTGCCCATTAACCAATACTCTTATGCACCTATCAGAAAGAAATGATTTTATAATTGAGAAGACATTTCCAGCTATATCGTAGCTGGAGATCTTGTAAAGTAAACCTTTATGCCATACTCTATCAAAGGCCTTTGATATGTCAAGAGCAATTGCCCTAGAAAGGTAGCCTCCGTCGAGAGATTCGCTAATTCTATGATATATAACTGTAAGCACATTTGCTGTAGATCTAGCAGAACGGAAACCGTATTGTGTCACTAAGAAGGCTATTTTTGCTAAGATGGTTGATTACTTCTCTATTTAACACATATTCCAACAACTTATTCATGACGCACAGGAGACTTATTGGCCTGTACTGCGAGGGAGATGAGCGATCACCTGAATTCTTAAATACGGGACATACTGATGAGATTTTCCTTAAGACAACGTTTAAACAGTTTTGTAAGTATGGGGGAAATTTCTGGTTGAAGTCTTTTGAGTACTATAATTGGAATACCGTCAGGGCCGGTTGTTTTACTGGAATCAAGGTTTTGGATTAGCTTGGCAACATCACATACAGATATTTGTATATCACATAGCATATTTTCTGATACAGGAGGAAATATTGGAGGTTGTCAGCCTTGGTCGCAAAGGTTAGAATTAGCTGCAAAGTTCTTGGCAAAGAGTTTGGCTTTGTCTGATGCTGACGAGATTACCTCAGGTCCATTTATAAGAGTTGGGATAGAGCACACGCTTCTGTTCAGGATTCTGTTTGCTATTTGCAAAAACTGGTGGGAACCAAGCCGCTGCTCAACTACTTTGGACTTGACAGACTGAGCATACGACTCTCTTACGTTCTTTATTACTTTTTTACAATGGTTGCTGGCAATTCTGAAAGCGGCTTTAGTCTCAGTACATCTATTATGCTGGAAGCAACGGAAAAAGTGATTTCTATGCGCAATGGCAGCAGCACATTCCGGAGAGAACCACGGCTGGCTGTTATGTTTTTGCTGGAATTTTTTTGAGGGTATGAAACGGTCTATACCACAATTAACCATTCTGTCAGGTCTGATACTATAGAGGACACATCCTTTCTAAACATGGAACGCAGATGCAGATCTGATATAAATGTGCGGAAGCTATCCCAGTCAGCCATAGAGTATCGATATACTGTACGATGGAGAGGTACATCTGGGGACTTATTACATTTAATTTTTATCTTAACTGCTACAACTAAGTGGTCGGAAGATCCAAGAAGAGACAGAACAGAAGCTGAACACAGTTCAGGGCAAGTTGTGAGAAAGAGATCTAGGAGACCTGCATACTGGCCGTCAGTATCGGGTACACGGGTGGGTTCGTGAACAATCTGAGTGAGATCATAAGCAATGGAGATATCATGACAGAACCTCCCCTCATCATCGGTCTTGTTTGAGTGAGTTAACCATTCCACATTGAAGTCTCCACATACATGAATATTAGCTGAAGGTTAAGCAGATAGGGCGCGGTCAATTTTCTCAGATATGCTTTTAAAGATAGTAACTCCGCTGTTGTGGGGGCGATAGAGAGCAAATATAAATGCAGTAGTTTGAGCTAGTGCAACCCGGAAGCACATATAGAGTAAGTTAGGATCTTCTCTGGAGATGTCTCTACCACATGGAAAGCCATCTTTTATATAGGCACATGTTCCATGCTCAAGGCGATCTTGGGGGTCAGATTTGGAAGTTAAATTAGAGTATCCTTTAATTACGAACTCATCTAGGGAAATGGTCGGTCCAATGCCAGTTTCACTTAGAAATAATATGTCTGGTTTAATCTCCTGAAATTGGGGTTCAACCTCTGGAAGGTTAGAGTGTAAACCCCTGATGTTAGAGAAGGAGACTTGATAGTGGGGGGGGGTGTACGTTAGAAGTTGGAGATCCGGGTTTAATCGTGTGTTTTTATTGAGACTATATATATATATATATATATATATATATATATATATATATATATATATATATATATCCTAGCATTTCAGCCTGGTGTTGTCCGGGTGTTTGGAGTAAAAAAAAAAAAAGCGGTCAATTTTTTTTAACTTTGACCCCTATTATGACCCACTTAACATTTAGTGTTTTGGGCTCAAATCAAGTTATTAAGTTAGATCGATGTCCACGGAACCTATACTTAAAATTTCAAGCGTTTAGACCAAAAATTGGCGGAGGAATTTGGTAGAGTTCTCAAAGGTCAAATCGTTGAACATTTACCTCTTAACAGCCAGATTTCTGGTCCAAAACAGATTACAAAGATTTTTCCAAATCTCAGTACCCTGTATATCAAATTTCGAGTCTGTCGACTGGGAATTGGCAGAGTTATTGCGTAGGGAAATGTACACAGACACACAGACACAGACACACAGACAGACTCTTTATATTTTTATCACTTTATATATTTATCAATTTCCCCCAATTCGTCCACTGAAATTTTAACATTTGGCATATACATGTATGTTATATCCCGTATCAAGTCTCCCTCAAACTTTTTAATGATGTTCACCTTTAATAGAAATATTGGACAAGATTTAGATCATCTGTATGTGTTGCGTTGGTGTCCTTGTCTCAACTCCTATACTATAGAAATGCTACGACAAATAAAACGGAATTAATAATCAGCCTAACTTAAATTTTAATTTTAACATTTTTTTCTAATTTAAATCAATAGTTTTCTCTACTATATTAAATCATAACTTTTAAATCACCAACTCAAAACTGTGACCAATTTCAGTCTCTCACAACCACCAAGTACATTATAACTATAAACGGTAAAGAATATGCACTGTTATGTAACTAATGATCCAACTATTACTCTGCAACATAGCAGTGTCAGAGCTATATAGCTATACCGGGCTCCTGTGAAAATCTAGGAGGAGTTAACTTCAGGATCCGTCGTATGCAGGTCGTCACTGCTTCTTCATCTATAACAATTAAGGGCTCGCAAGGCGCAAGATACCAAACCCATCGATTAAGGATACTAACGCGCTCTCTCTTTCTCTTTTTTTTTTTTTTTTTTTTAGAAAACTTAAATTTTCGTAACTAATAATAATAACAATAATGATTAAAATTTATAAATAGTTTTGAACAGCCAAGCATTGAATGTGACCAACCATTTTTGTCCCCATTCCACTACGGATTGGAGGTCATCCTCTAGTGTTTCTGCCATTTCCTTGGATATGTGTTCATTTGTTTTCCCCTCATATCTGTTATAGAGAGTGGTGTCATCGGCAAATATACCCATCTCCGAAACAATTTTATCAGGGAGGTCATTTATGAATATCAGGAATAATAGAGGTCCAAGGATAGACCCCTGAGGTACTCCCGCATTCATGTCATATTGTTTAGATGTACGACCGTCGAAGACAACTTTGATTTTTCTATTACTTAAGAAGGATTTAATTACATTATGAATTCTTCCAGTGATTCCATATGATCTAATTTTCCTTAGAAGACCATCGTGCCATACCCTGTCAAAAGCCTTAGATATATCAACGGCCACCGCTCAACCCTCCCCTGTTTTGTCCAATGAACGGGATATACGTTCAGAAACTACAGTTAAGATATCTGCTGTTGAACGGGCTTGCCTGAATCCATATTGTTTGTCAGTCAGGAGTTTAGCAGCTGTTAGGTGCTGGACTAGGGCTTGATTAACTAAGGACTAAAATATTTTGGCGAAAAGCGGGAGGAAGCTAATGGGGCGATAATTTAGTGGGTCAGTTCTTTCACCAGAATTCTTGAAGACTGGTACCACAGAAGCGATTTTCCAGCAGTCGGGAAAGCAAGATTCGTTAAGGCATTTATCGTAAAGTTTGGAGAGAACCGGAGCAACCTCGGTAGAGCATTTTTTAATAGCACAGCCGGGATGAGATCTGGTCCAGATGCTTTTGAGGTGTCTAGATTTTTTATAATAGCATGTACCTGAGAAGGGGTGATTTTCAAATCGTCTAGTGTGGCGTCTGTTCGCAGAGGAAAATCAGAGAAGGAGTGGTGTACCGAGTTCAGTGTGGAGTTTGAGGCAAACTGACTTGCAAGCAGATTAGCCTTGTCAGTTGCCGTACAAGCAACCTCATGATTGTTTGATAGTGGTGGAATAGTTGACTGTCCATTATTTACCACGCTGTTGTAGATTTTCCAAAAATCCCGGGTTCCTAATTTCTGTGCTTCGATGCGTTTTCTGGTTGTTTCAGAGTATATATATATATATATATATATATATATATATATATATATATATATATATATATATATATATATATATATATATATATATATCGATTGATAGGATTAGGAGTAAATATATATATATATATATATATATATATATCGATTGATAGGATTTCACCATTCATCAGTGGCGTGCTGAAGTCCAGTGATTCCTTGCTGATGCTCAGTGAGATCAACCATTCGATTGCATGCCGCAAAGACGCAAATATAAACCACTGTACTTATTTTATTTATTTGTCAATTTCATGCACAGTATATCAGGTTAAAAAAAACAACTTCTGAAGCTTTATATGAGCTACAATGTTAATTCTCTGTATGTGAAATAAAATATTAATTTATTTTCTTTGTTTGAAAATTATACGGATTGCTTAATGAATCATGTCCAGGGTATTTAAGGGGGTTTAGAGTTAGGGGTGAACAGAGAAAGGAGAAGAACTAGAGAAAAAAAGCTGCAGGGTCAAACACTGGTCCTTGACCTATGGTTGCCCATCCTCTTTCTGTTAACTGATGGTAACAAACAACTAAGCTAGGCTCCTCTTCCTGTACCTAAATCTCCAAAAGATTACTGCGCCTAGAGTTTTGTTTTATTTGGGGTTAGGGTGGTTGTGTCACTTAGCAATGCCTGGAAACCATTCTGAGATAAGCGTTAAGTGTTAGGTATATGTTGAGACAACATGGTCAATGAGTAGGGATAGAGTATTTAACACATTGCTCCAAGATTCCAAGATTATTCCAAGGAATTCAAAATTGTCCACGTTTGAGTTTTTATATCGACATTGGAAACTTGAGTGATTGGGTCGTCCACAATTATAGCACATCATTTTATTCGTTTTTTGGGAAATTACTTTTGGGGGAAACATTGCGGTGAGATGCGCAATTTGGTTGTGTTGGTTCTCGAGGAGAAGTTTTGACCTTTATGATATTTTTAGAGTTATTATTGTTTTGACCTTTATGATATTTTTAGAGTTATTATTGTTTTGAACTTTATGATATTTTTAGAGTTATTATTGTTTTGAACTTTATGATATTTTTAGAGTTATTATTGTTCACGAGCATCTGATTCGTCTCTTCATAACTGCGCAATGCAACTTTAAATTCACTGAACGTTATGGGGTTGTCTTTTTGTGTTATAACAGTTGTAAATGGTTTAAAATCGACTGTAAGTCTCTTGAACGTCATTGAGATTAACAGGCTATCGCTTATTATTTAACCCGAGAATTTGAATGCGTTTGCTGTTATTTCTACATTTTAGAGACGTTATATTTATAAAGATATAATTTTCGGTTTCCCTTTTGATAAATAATGTTCTTTTAATATGTTCAACGCTTTACGTTCATCATCCAAAGCATCTTTTTATAATCAGAGACATATTTCTATCGTTTAAGCATTGCATTAGTTCTGCAAAAACAGTTGCGTTCTTTTCGATAAATTCGGGGTTAGGATTTTGTGGTGGAGATTGAATAACTTTGTATAGTTTTCGTATCGTTGAATTCACCAGAAATTTCACCTGCTACAATTCGAATTTAGATTCCGATCCGTCAAAGCAAAGACGATGGCTGGACGCATAAGTTAAATGTTGAATGTAGTGAATCAAATCGGCGAAGAATCAATGCAGTTACGTCGTTCAAGGTGGAGGTTGGCAGCGAACTGGCTTGAATCCAAAATTCGATATTTTACTAATGCGGTCGGAGGCTTCTCATTAATTGATTGTCCTAACCGTAGTTATAAATAAAATCGTCTATAGCATTAGGGTCATCTTCCCATCATTCATGGTAGGGATGAGTCTCCTTGCGGCTTCGGCGACTTAGAGACTGGGTAGAGTACTTGTCACAGATTCGTTCTTTACACTCAGCCCAACAGTTATGGCACCAGGAACCGGTCCAGAAATCGTCTAACTGAGGTACGCCGCTTTGATATCACCCAGAAAGTCCACCCTCGCAGGCTTTACCGCCCAGCTTTCGGGTAGGGAAAGTTTATTGCTTGTCGCCTGAGGCGCTCGACCGGGGAAGGAATGCCGACGAGGGATACTCAGACAATTTTTCTAAGTGCAAGAGTGTTCCTCCTTTAGAGAGGCTTGCTTAGATTCCCACGTTTTGACCTTGTCACACTTTGCTGTGGTGGGCAGTAAACATATATCTACCCTTAATAATAATGGGGATGAGTCTCCTGGCGGCATCGGCGGCTTGGAGACTGGATAGAAAGTACTCGTCAAGAATCCGTTCTTGACACTCAATCTGACAGGTGCGGGGCCTGGAACCAGTACAGTACCTGTCGGCCTGAGGTATGTCGCCTGGGTATCACCCAGGAGGTCCACCCTCCCAGGCCTGGTCACCCGACTTTCGGATGGGGCAAGTTTATTGTTTGTCGCCTGAGGCGCCCCGACCATGGAATACCGACGGGAATACTCTAGCAATTTTTGTTGAGGAAAGAGTGCTTCTCCTTTAGGGGAGCTTGCCTGTATCTCACCTTCCGACCTTGTGTCACATAATGCTCCGGTGAGGAGCATTTTAATATTTATTCTCATTAATAATGATGGGATAATTCTCCTTGCGGCTTCGGCGGCTTAGAGACTGGGGAGAGTACTTGTCGTCTTTTACATTCAGCCCAACAGATGTGGTTCCGGGAACCGGCCCAGTAAATGTCAAACTGAGGTATGCCGCTTTGGTATCACTCAGGAGGTCCACCCTCCCAGGCCTTGCCACCCAGCTTTCGGATGGGGCAAGTTTATTGCTTTTCGTCTGATACGCCCCGACCAGGGCATGCTGACGGAGATGCTCAGGCAATTTTTGTCGAGGCAAGAGTGCTCCATTCTTTAGGGGAGCTTGCCCGTATCCCACTTTTCGACCTTGTGTCACACATTGCTGCGGTGAGCGGCAAATAAATAGCTACCCTCATTAATTATGATGGGGATGAGTCTCCTTGCGTCACATAATTCTATGGTGGTGGGGGACAGTTAAATATCTACCGTTATTATTCGAAAACATTTGAACAATATATACAGTAAATGATAAAAATGATTTATGGAAAAATCATTTATTTAGGCTCTAAATCAACATCACATCAATAACCAATTAGTGTACGAACGTTTCAGAAATAAGACAATGTTTTCTTAAATTGGAATAGAATTTTATCATTAGCACGAATGAAAAATCTTGATTAATATATTTTGGCAGTGTACTGTTTTCGGTCGATGTAACTGTTATAAATCCATACTATGGGTCACAAATGACAGAAAGAAGGATAAATAAAGACTTGACCAGAGATAGGTTAGTGTTGTAGACCCGTGCTAGGGGTCACAAATGAAAGAAACCACAAATAGCGTAAAGTGTATAAAATATAGTATATATTTATCATAAAGAATACAGGGGCCACTAAAGTGGTATGAGAGGTACGTGTTCGTAGCATTGCGGTTAAACATGGTATGAATGTATCTATTTAGTCTCTGAAACCAGTGTTATTCATAGGAATGGTTGATTCCACTTAGTTCTGAAATAGGGGTGATTTGTACCCCACAGTAGTAACTTTCCACATTCTTCAGGTGTATCTTGTCGAACTTGGAAATGTTTTTGTCGAACTCGGAAATTAAGGCGAAATTTCGAACGGAACCCATTATTTACTTCACGGGGGTAGCATGCTCTTTTTCAGCCAGTTATTACTGAAGAAGGTCGGAGTTTACATTGACCGAAACCTTGTGGAAATAACACACAAGATGAGAACAGTAGTCCGATGAATTTGAATAATGCGAATAACCAATCTTCATTAAAAAAAAAATTAAGAAACGTTATGTATATGATGTAGTATAAAATGTGCAGATTTATAACTGAATTAAATTGAATTAAATAAGTGAAGTGGGATTAAATTGCATGACCGGTCATTTCGTGACATTATTAGCTCACCAAACGTTTCCCTCAGTATGTTCATGTTATCATTTGCAATTTGCAGACGCTGCTCGGATGTCAGTCTTTCTAGGAAGAATTACTAAACCATGCTAGGCTCAAAATAATCAATAGTAACCAACTCTGAAATTAGAGAAAATTTGCCAATTTAAAGTTCCCCACTTCTAAGAAAAACACCCTATAAATAAATAAATAAATACATCCATATGGAATGAACTAGCTCTCTGTTTCTCTCTCTCGCTCATATAGATATATCTTGAGACATTGGTTTTCCCATATATATATATATATATATATATATATATATATATATATATATATATATATATATATATATATATATTGGATTTTTAATCTTCCACCAGACTATCCATTCATGTGTAATCACATTTTTCTTCACTATATATTCCCTCTGCTTCACTTTTTTGTTTTCAAATAAGATCTTTGACTTACTTGTTGTTTCATCAAATACTTCTGCATGCAAAATCCGATCCCGCATTTCGCTAATTCCTACCCTCTGATGAGAAGGAAAGTATTTCTTCGAAACTCCGCGGATTAAGGACTATCCACTTATCTTTTCAGATTAAATATGTTTTTCAACTCATTTCAAATTGTTTTTTAACGTATTTTATTAACTGTTTGCTCATATTATAAGCTCTGTTTCCTATTTGGTTTTATCGAGCTTTTACATCTGGCTGAGATAATTTTATACATATTAATTCTTTGATATTTATAATATACTTCTATTTTACCATCTTGGATCATTTTGGTAAATTTAATTGTAATTTTTATTTTATATATATATATATATATATATATATATATATATATAATATTTTATAGAGGGAATTAGTCTGAGCAGAGTAAAAGAAAACAGTACCCATTGTACAGTAGATATTATATATCTACTGTACAATGGGTACTGTTTTCTCAAAAGGTATATACATCCATTTTCTCAAAAGGTATATACATCCATTCGCAAACAAAGTATAACAGAATGCCAAAAGATAGACTGGCCGAACTTAAAACAAATTTTATAATGGAGATAAATAAGGTATGCATTATATATATATATATATATATATATATATATATATATATATATATATATATATATATAAAATAGAAATAATAATAATTTTCTTTTAACCTTATTCCTAATTTTCTATTGTATTTTATTTATCAACATAAAATTATTAACTTCGTTTTCTTTATTATGTATTCAAATGTTTCCAAGAATATCTGCCTTACTCCTGACTAAAATGTTAGTTTTATTTTGGTGTCTTTAACTCCTCATATCTTTCCCTATTTTTGCTGATGCGGAGACTATTTTTAAAGGACAAAACCAACTTATTGTCAATTTCAATAAAATGAACATCATTTCTGAAACGATCGTACAATCGCATTAATTTTGTTTGTTTTTTCCTTTTGAACCTGATTTTCAATTCACAATTTTACTCAATGTATATATATATATATATATATATATATATATATATATATATATATATATATATATATATATATATAGTGGAAATTGTAATTAATAAAAACTGAAGAAAGTGCTCAATACCGTTGTAGAGCAGATATGCGTTTTTATTTTTACTACCGTATCTTTCTGTTAAGTTACATTATTGTTTCAGCTACTTGGCCGTTTTTTTTGGCCGTCTGTAGCATCACGGCAAAAAAAAAAAACAAAAAAAAAACGGCCAAGTAGCTGAAACAATAATGTAACTTAACAGAAAGATACGGTAATAAAAAATAAAACGTATATATATATATATATATATATATATATATATATATATATATGTATATATATATACATATATATATATATATACGTATACATATATATATTGTTTAATTATTCAAAATATTCGCTTTCCCATATATATATATATATATATATATATATATATATATATATATATATATATATAAACATTCACTTTCCTGTATATATATATATATATATATATATATATATATATATATATATATATATATAAACATTCACTTTCCTGTATATATATATATATATATATATATATATATATAAACATTCACTTTCCTGTATATATATATATATATATATATATATATATATATATATATATAGTCTGTTTATTATACAAACATATAAGA
Organism: Euprymna scolopes; assembly: GCF_053919585.1. Classification (NCBI taxonomy): domain Eukaryota; kingdom Metazoa; phylum Mollusca; class Cephalopoda; order Sepiida; family Sepiolidae; genus Euprymna; species Euprymna scolopes. Next base: position 28,451,486 of record NC_136524.1, on the reverse strand, counting down.
AATATATACAAACATACAAAGTAAAAATAAATTGACTCAATTATTTAAGCTTCACGCTAATCAGTTTTCATAATCAATCATGCATATAATACAGGACTCACTAATATAATACAGGACTCTCTAAACTTTCTCTTAACAACCAACTGACACCACAAGGCAAGACAAAATGCAATTATTTTTCCAACAAGAAAGCGCTACATACCAGACGTTTCACAGATCACTGACATGAGTTCATGAACTGTTTACGAAAGAGAGAACAATAAGCAAAAGGTTATGGCCACCACATTTCCCGTATATATATATATATATATATATATATATATATATATATATATATATATATATATATATATATATATATATATATATAAACTCAGATTAGATAGCTTGCTCGGGTGTTTAAATTGAACATCCGGTTTTGACTTCCGGTTTCAAAAAATTCGTCTGCTTATCTATTTCCTGGCCGCCCTATCTCAATCCGATATCAAAATGCACTGCTGCTAGTTAAAACATACACAAGGTCGACAATATTATTTTGTTTTTTACCTATTTTAACGTGTTTTCCTTAAAGATAAATACAATTTAACCCATTTGACTTGTTAAAAAATCCGATTTAAATGTAAATATACAATATAATATTTATAACCATATTCACTGCTTTTAGTAGAGCTCCTATGAGTTCTGACGATTTATTATTTTCAGGCCCTACTTAAAAAATATTTTCACTTCAACGAGGGGGGGTGGAGATTAAAACTTCGTTTTAGTAGTGCTTTTACTAGGGCCTCCTTAATTCCTTAATTTTAATTAGTGCTTGGAACAGTACTCTGGAGGCTTCCTGAGTTTTATTTTTTTCACGCATCACTTAAAAAATGTCTTCTCAAGACAATAAATGACAATATTATATCAAAATCAGTTTTTATTTTGAACATTTTTCATCTTACCCTTAGGAGCCCACGGGTAGACTACTATATATATATATATATATATATATATATATATATATATATATATATATATATATATATATCGAAACAGTAGTTACGTTTCTATTGAGACGTATTGATTTCTCGCTAATAACGACCATTCATTCGAATGACACTAATAAGAGTTGTACTTCATGTGTGTTCCTAAACCAAACCAAAATATCAATTGTAGTACGCGCGCCTATCGTATGAAATACCATATTAATTTTATTTCTCATTTTTCTTTTAATTGATCTGTAAATCGATGCCACCAACTTTTCTAAAAAATCTATTATTTTTATTTTTTAATCATTCATAGCTCAATGATAGAATTAATTTCCTTTTTGAAATTATTCCATCAGTACCTAACTCCAACCTTAACCCTAACCCTAACCCCCTCTCTTGTCTCTCTCAGTTTTCTCTCTTTGACTCCCATTTTCTCTCTCACATACTCTGGCTCTCTTTCTTTCGCTTTCTCATTTTCTTTTTCTCTTTACCTTTTTCGTTTTCTCTTTCTTTCTCCCCTTTCCTCTCTTTCTTCATCTTTCATTGTAATTCTGATTCCCCCCTCCCCATTTCCTCTTATTCTCCTTAGTTCTCTTTTTTTCTCTTTCTATCTTTTTAACTTTCTTTTCTTTCTTATTTTATTGTTCCTTTTATTTCTCTTTTTATTTCTCTCTTCCCTCTCTCTCTTCATTTCTCACCCCGAGTTTTCAAAACGTTTTCTCCCTAAGTATGTCAGTGAATATTTGTTAGCTACAAGGGACATTCCGAAAGGTAATGCCTTCTATATTTATTCCGCCCGAATGGATCAGAACAAATTGCATTTTTTATGATGACTGAAATTATGCATTCATGGCATAAAAGTTTTATCTGGTATCCCTCCAGTCTTCGTAGCTGTTCAATTTTTTTTTAGTTTAAAATAAATAGGTTTTAGTTTTGGAACGACCGTCACTATTTTCTCGTTTCTTTCTTTTCTTTATTTTTCTACTATTTTTCTTCAAAATAAACCCCACTTCTTCTCTTCACCCATTTTGCATTAAAATGCATTTTATGTGCTTTTATTTTGATTCATCTTCGAATATTCAAATTATAGAAAAAAAAAATTAACCCATAATTTATTCTTCGACCAGCTTTGTTGCTAAAATATCACTTCTACAAATGTCTTTTTGGAAATTTCAATTGAGATTTAAGAACTCCAGTGTCCTGCGATGCATACGTCAGTGAAAGTCTGCCATCGTTTCCGATCTGAAACCAGATCCACAGCGTCCTTCCAGTTTCTTCTTGTTGCAATAAAATATTTCTTGACTTCCTGGTTCCAATTCATTTTTCTTCTTGCTCTTCTTTTTTCCATCAGGGGTCTATTAGAGCACTTGGTTGGCAATTCTTACTGGGCTAATCTTAGGGTATATCCAAGCCATCCTAAACATCGTTTGCAGATCATTGGAGATATTGCTTGTTGGTTATTGCGATCTCTGACTTCTCTATTGGTAATTTGATCACTCCGTTTGATCCCTTGAATCTTTCTAAGACACCTGGAATTAAACGTGCCTAATTTCTTCTCTTGGTTAATTTTGAGATGACAACTTCCATATAACAGTGTGGACAAGACATTTCTGTTATAAAATTTTAATTTTAGGATATTTTGTTTCTCCAGATCTTTCAAAGCTGGGTATTTAGTTCTCTTCCACCGCAATAATAAATTCGACACAAGGGTAGGAAAGTGAGATTGAAAAGTCAGCGCTCTCAAGGAGGAGCCATATGACTCTGCAAAAGATACCCGTGCAGCACCGTCGACATTCCCGGTAGGGGGCGTCAGGCGATTAGTTGTAAATGAACCCGTTTTCAAAGAGAGAAGGCAAAGTCTTGGATGGATGGACCTCCTAGAACTACACAGAACCAGCATTTCCCAACAATCAACAGGGACGAAGTCATTACAGGAATGATCTAATCTCTGTTGATTTTGGGACCGACGGTTAAAAAATCACGAGAAGAGCTGATAAAATACTGCTGAAGCCTTAACCTGTCATGCACAGCAATTTATAGCTCATATTGCTTTCCTTGTTTATGGAGCTTCCTAATAAGGTGGAGCTGTCAACTATATTTCTTTTGGGCTTTTGAAAGAACTTTTAAAAACTGAACATTAAGTGTTTCGTATATGGACTCCACACTCTATTATATAGAAGGAGCGCCGGCAGATACACGAGACACCGTTCTTAACGATTTCATCTTATGGACTGCATAAATCGCTGGCTTCCTGTCGATCCCCGAACCAGTTTGCATTGACTATTTTCTCCTTACAAAAGGAAAATCACTAATATGGGATACGAATGGTGGCGGCACATTTACGGTCTCATCAGTATGGCCATTAACAGATTAGGCAGTAAAGTGAGGAAAATGTATATGTGTAATGGAGACAAGCTAAATCACCAACATGCTAAGTATTTTCTAGTTGTATTCAACCAGGACTATAAATAAAGAAAGCTCTCTAGACTAGCTAAATCACCAACATGCTAAGTATTTTCTAGTTGTATTCAACCAGGACTATAAATAAAGAAAGCTCTCTAGACTAGCTAAATCACCAACATGCCAAGTATTTTCTAGTTGTATTCAACCAGGACTATAAATAAAGAAAGCTCTCTAGACTAGCTAAATTACTAACATGCCAAGTATTTTCTAGTTGTATTCAACCAGGACTATAAATAAAGAAAGCTCTCTAGACTAGCTAAATCACTAACATGCCAAGTATTTTCTAGTTGTATTCAACCAGGACTATAAATAAAGAAAGCTCTCTAGACTAGCTAAATCACCAACATGCCAAGTATTTTCTAGTTGTATTCAACCAAGACTATAAATAAAGAAAGCTCTCTAGACTAGCTAAATCACCAACATGCCAAGTATTTTCTAGTTGTATTCAACCAGGACTATAAATAAAGAAAGCTCTCTAGACTAGCTAAATCACCAACATGCCAAGTATTTTCTAGTTGTATTCAACCAAGACTATAAATAAAGAAAGCTCTCTAGACTAGCTAAATCACCAACATGCCAAGTATTTTCTAGTTGTATTCAACCAGGACTATAAATAAAGAAAGCTGTCTAGACTAGCTAAATCACCAACATGCCAAGTATTTTCTAGTTGTATTCAACCAGGACTATAAATAAAGAAAGCTCTCTAGACTAGCTAAATCACCAACATGCCAAGTATTTTCTAGTTGTATTCAACCAAGACTATAAATAAAGAAAGCTCTCTAGACTAGCTAAATCACCAACATGCCAAGTATTTTCTAGTTGTATTCAACCAGGACTATAAATAAAGAAAGCTCTCTAGACTAGCTAAATCACCAACATGCCAAGTATTTTCTAGTTGTATTCAACCAGGACTATAAATAAAGAAAGCTCTCTAGACTAGCTAAATCACCAACATGCTAAGTATTTTCTAGTTGTATTCAACCAGGACTATAAATAAAGAAAGCTCTCTAGACTAGCTAAATCACTAACATGCCAAGTATTTTCTAGTTGTATTCAACCAGGACTATAAATAAAGAAAGCTCTCTAGACTAGCTAAATCACCAACATGCCAAATATTTTCTAGTTGTATTCAACCAGGACTATAAATAAAGAAAGCTGTCTAGACTAGCTAAATCACCGGTATACCAAGTATTTTCTAGTTGTATTCAACCAGGACTATAAATAAAGAAAGCTCCCTAGACTAGCTAAATCACCAGCATACCAAGTATTTTCTAGCTGTATTCAACCAGGACTATAAATAAAGAAAGCTCTCTAGACTAGCTAAATCACCAACATGCCAAGTATTTTCTAGTTCTATTCAACCAGGACTATAAATAAAGAAAGCTCTCTAGACTAGCTAAATCACCAACATGCCAAGAATTTTCTAGTTGTATTCAACCAAGACTATAAATAAAGAAAGCTCTCTAGACTAGCTAAATCACCAACATGCCAAGTATTTTCTAGTTGTATTCAACCAGGACTATAAATAAAGAAAGCTCTCTAGACTAGCTAAATCACCAACATGCCAAGTATTTTCTAGTTGTATTCAACCAGGACTATAAATAAAGAAAGCTGTCTAGACTAGCTAAATCACCGGTATACCAAGTATTTTCTAGTTGTATTCAACCAGGCCTATAAATAAAGAAAGCTCCCTAGACTAGCTAAATCACCAGCATACCAAGTATTTTCTAGCTGTATTCAACCAGGACTATAAATAAAGAAAGCTCTCTAGACTAGCTACATCACAAACATGCCAAGTATTTTCTAGTTGTATTCAACCAGGACTATAAATAAAGAAAGCTCTCTAGACTAGCTAAATCACCAACATGCCAAGTATTTTCTAGTTGTATTCAACCAGGACTATAAATAAAGAAAGCTCTCTAGACTAGCTAAATCACCAACATGCTAAGTATTTTCTAGTTGTATTCAACCAGGACTATAAATAAAGAAAGCTCTCTAGACTAGCTAAATCACCAGCATACCAAGTATTTTCTAGCTGTATTCAACCAGGACTATGAATAAAGAAAGCTCTCTAGACTAGCTAAATCACCAACATGCCAAGTATTTTCTAGCTGTATTCAACCAGGACTATAAATAAAGAAAGCTCTCTAGACTAGCTAAATCACTAACATGCCAAGTATTTTCTAGTTGTATTCAACCAGGACTTTGAATAAAGAAAGCTCTCTAGACTAGCTAAATCACCAACATGCCAAGTATTTTCTAGTTGTATTCAACCAGGACTATAAATAAAGAAAGCTCTCTAGACTAGCTAAATCACTAACATGCCAAGTATTTTCTAGTTGTATTCAACCAGGACTTTGAATAAAGAAAGCTCTCTAGACTAGCTAAATCACCAACATGCCAAGTATTTTCTAGTTGTATTCAACCAGGACTATGAATAAAGAAAGCTCTCTAGACTAGCTAAATCACCGGCATACCAAGTATTTTCTAGTTGTATTCAACCAGGACTATAAATAAAGAAAGCTCTCTAGACTAGCTAAATCACCAGCATACCAAGTATTTTCTAGTTGTATTCAACCAGGACTATAAATAAAGAAAGCTCTCTAGACTAGCTAAATCACCAACATGCCAAGTATTTTCTAGTTGTATTCAACCAGGACTATGAATAAAGAAAGCTCTCTAGACTAGCTAAATCACCGGCATACCAAGTATTTTCTAGTTGTATTCAACCAGGACTATAAATAAAGAAAGCTCTCTAGACTAGCTAAATCACCAGCATACCAAGTATTTTCTAGCTGTATTCAACCAGGACTATAAATAAAGAAAGCTCTCTAGACTAGCTAAATCACCAACATGCCAAGTATTTTCTAGTTGTATTCAACCAGGACTATAAATAAAGAAAGCTCTCTAGACTAGCTAAATCACCAACATGCCAAGTATTTTCTAGTTGTATTCAACCAGGACTATAAATAAAGAAAGCTGTCTAGACTAGCTAAATCACCAGCATACCAAGTATTTTCTAGTTGTATTCAACCAGGACTATGAATAAAGAAAGCTCTCTAGACTAGCTAAATCACCAACATGCCAAGTATTTTCTAGTTGTATTCAACCAGGACTATAAATAAAGAAAGCTCTCTAGACTAGCTAAATCACCAACATTCCAAGTATTTTCTAGTTGTATTCAACCAGGACTATGAATAAAGAAAGCTCTCTAGACTAGCTAAATCACCAACATGCCAAGTATTTTCTAGCTGTATTCAACCAGGACTATAAATAAAGAAAGCTCTCTAGACTAGCTAAATCACTAACATGCCAAGTATTTTCTAGTTGTATTCAACCAGGACTATGAATAAAGAAAGCTCTCTAGACTAGCTAAATCACCAACATGCCAAGTATTTTCTAGTTGTATTCAACCAGGACTATAAATAAAGAAAGCTCTCTAGACTAGCTAAATCACCAACATGCCAAGTATTTTCTAGTTGTATTCAACCAGGACTATAAATAAAGAAAGCTCTCTAGACTAGCTAAATCACTAACATGCCAAGTATTTTCTAGAGGAAAATCAGTGTTTGCCTAGGCTGTATCTGCCCACAAAAGCAGGAAGTACGGGTATTTCAGAAATCGACCATCAACATTGTGCCACTATTATAAGCACTGGCAATATCTGATGAGCTCTCAGAATCCAAACTTCATGATGCTGCATCAACATCATGAAAGAAAATCCAGCTGGAAAAACATTCATCGCGAAACTGGGCAAAACATTTTGAACAAGACTGTCTTACAAATGAGACAGAAACAGGAAATAAGTCTGTTACGGAACTAGTTGCCAAAATATACACCACGAACTTCTATTGCAAAAACTGAATGGGCCAATCACCAGCATGCCAAATATTTTCTAGTTGTATTCACTCAGGACTATATAAATAAAGAAGGCTCTCTAGACTAGCTCAAAAGAGGATCGCTCCGCTAGTATCAGGCGAGTATCTTAATGGCTGACCAAGAGCAAGGCTTGATGACCAATACTTCCAAGAATATGAATACAGGTTCTGACACTCAAAAGTAGAGAGTGTGAGCCACCTGACGTTCAGCTGCAAAGTTCTGCTATGGTTGGATGCTATGCGATACGGCACAATAACAATCTGTAAACAGATGAATATTGAATGTAGCAGATATCTCACTACTGATGCAATTCTCTATCTATATAAAAGCCAAGTACGTCCAAGGATGGAATACTGCTGCCATATCTGGGCAGGAGCGGCCAAAAACAGCCTATCATGCCTTGACAGAGTACAAAATAGACTTCGTGGCTTAGTGGGGGATGCCCTTTTCTCTACCCTGCAACCTCTCTCCCACAGAAGAGACGTTACGAGCCTATCCTTGTTTTATCGTTATTTTCATGGTAGGTGCTCGTCTGAACTCCAATCTCTGGTCCCCCCTCGCCAATCTTTCACGAAAAACACTCGTCTAGCTGAATCTGCTGTGAAAAATTTCTCCCACTCTATATCTGTGCCTAAATCAAAACGCGGATTCCATGAACAAAGCTTCTTTCTTAGAACTGTACGCCTGTGGAACTCTGTTCCATCTGCTTGCTTCCCTCCGGACTACAACTTGGATGTCTTCAAGTCCAATGTTAACAAATTCCTAATGAACCGCCCCCTTAATTAAACACTTCATCAAATCTCCACACTAACGTAATGTACTTGCAATAACCCTTATCCCTGAGTGGCTTCCGGGCCTTGATAATTGGTTATCATTGTGTAAAAAAAAAAATATGGAACATATACCATATGGAACATATACCAGAAAAAAACAGTTGGAAATAAGTCATACACCATCCATTATGTAAGTAAGGGAGAATTTATAGGGAGAAGTATTTACTAAATAATAATTGATTATTACAAATCAAGCAAAATTAAAAATCAATTTGGCATAAAGAACGCATTTTAAGCTTTTGACAGTTTTTAACCGACTAAACACATACATTAACATAATTAATTTTTATAATTAAATATTTTTTATCCGCAAAGGTATATGTTTCATGTTCACTAACAATCCTTAGCATGGCTCATATAATTATACTGCCGATCAAATAGTAGAGAGCTGTTGCAGTGTTACCGTTTAAACGATATTGTTTTTAAAAATAAAATTAATGTACCATTAGGTCTCACCCTGTTTCCTGAAGTATATATTCCATGATTCATAATGATAAATAAAATAGTTTAGAATTTTATCAAGCACATGGATATTGATGACGTTCACGCGCATGCAAGGAGCTTTTTGAAATATATAATATAATAATAATATAAGTTAAAAATGGGTATAGAACAATTATTAATATATATATATATATATATATATATATATATATATATATATATATAATTATTTACTATAATAATTATAAATACACACAGACGCTAGTGTTTCATCCTTTCGGGAATCATCAGATTCGAATCCAGCAACGAAACCATCTCTGACTCCATTAGCAAGGACCAAATCCATTCGGCCACCGTTAACAGCGAGAAATACTGTTGAAAATTAAACATTTATTTTTTTTAATGATTTTAACGTCTCTGGCTGACTTTATTTCAATTGAAAGTGCTCAACGATAACAAACGAGTTTCTTAAAGGGTCTCTCTCTCTCTCACACACACACACACACACACACACACACACACACACACACACACACACACACACACACATATATATATACATATATATATATATATATATATATATATATATATGCTCTGAGGACTTATCCATTCACTCATGATGGACTTTTCAAACCATTATAAAAACACCAAGAGTTAATAGTTGGTTTTAAAACTTATTCTTAAGAAAAGATTTACAAGTCTTAAATTTTTGATCAGGTGGGTAGATAGATAGATAGATAGATAGATAGACAGCAATTAAGCTACACAGCATTTTCCGCGTTTCATCCATGTAAGGATTCCTCAGGCTATTGCATCAAATCGATGTTGCTATGTGTTTCTATATGTTCCCGTTATTAAGCCAATCAGATTATTTGTTATTCACACACCAAATTATCGTAGCCAATAGGCGCGCGTTTATCACGCAAGGATAATTTGATTTTGCAGATAAATTAGAGGTCAAATTGCCTTTGCCTGATAACCGCGTGTCTATTGAGTGAATAACAAAGGATCTGATTGACTGACTGGCAAATCCAGTACCACGTGAATATATAAAAACTCACAGCAACATTGATACCATGCATAGCCTGACGAATACTCTTGAGGATGATACGCGGAACATTTAGTGTAGCTTAATTGCTATATATATATTTTCAAAAGTTACTATACATAAATACTAGTAAGGAGATGCAGCGTTGTCCTAGATTGAATAAGGATAAAAAAATGTTACATCCTTCCTTGTCATAGAAATCGGTGAAATCGATCATTTTTCAATAAAATTGACTGATTGCCTACTCTTGTTAGGGACCCCACGCAGTGTACCAGAAAGAAACTTCACATGCCTTCTCGCTTTGACTTAGTCCACAATACATTGTAGTCTAGATTGCACTGTAGAGAACCTACTTCTTATTTAATAAAATTACCTATAAATAATGGGTTGACTCATAGTTAAAAGTGCAAAAGTCAAGTATCATGGTTCAATTGTGCAAACGGAAACATTCATTTCGAACGCGTCCCTGTCTTATCAAAGAACCTACTTTTCATTTTGGAATTATTTTTACATAACTTTATTTAAAATTAAATATACAAAAGTCAAGTATCATGGTTCAATTGTGCTCTAAAAATCATTTTGAACGCACCCCTGTCTTATAAAAGAATCTACAGTTGATTTTATAGGCTGGGCTTTTCTACTTGTGCCGTGATAAAACTTTTCAAACGCATTTGTATAAAAGTGTTAACTTTGGTTAAAATCCCATTTCCTTTCTTTAATCGGATTTTCTTTAAGTACCAATTTTTCGATAATTATCAAACGCATTTCGATACAAAACCTACATAAGAACACGCCCAGACACATCAAGTAACTTCGTGTGGAAATTTTTAAAAAATCAGCCCGTCTGTTTCTATTTAGATAGATGATAGATAGATAGATAGATAGATAGATAGATAGATAGATAGATAGATAGATGGATAGATAGATGGATATTTCTGGGTTTGTATTACTGTACACATAGATTCGAAAAAGTTGTCAAAAAACAAATATATAACAAATAAATGTTATCAAAGGCAAGATAAGTTACTTTTCTACCTAACTGGATATATTTTTTGTGTTTTTATTCAATTTAACATATTTATTCAGCTCGAAAAACATACAGTGTTTACCGATGTATTCGAAAATTCAAGATGGCGTCTCACACCCTCTTTAACACTGTAAGTATGGAAAAAGGTGTTATAAATAAAAAACTAGACAAAATACTATTAAAAACCCGCCGAATATATGTCAACCTATGTCACGGTAACACATATTGAGCGAGTTTTTAACAGTATACTATCCGGTTTTTTATTTATAACATCTTTTCCCACACTTACCGTGTTAAAGAGAGAATAAGACGCCATCTTGAATTTTCGAATACATCGGTAAACACTGTATGTTTTTCGAGCTGAATAAACATGTTACATTGAATAAAAACACGAAAAATATATCCAGTTTGGTAGAAAAGTAACTTATCTTGCCTTTGATATCATTTATTTGTTATATATTTGTTTTTTGACAACTTTTTCGAATCTATGTGTACAGTAATACAAACCTAGAAATATCCATCCATCTATCTATCTATCTATCTATCTATCTATCTATCTATCTATCATCTATCTAAATAGAAACGGACGGGCTGATTTTTTTAAAATTTCCACACGAAGTTACTTGATGTGTCTGGGCGTGTGCAACTTTTTCGAATCTATGTGTACAGTAATACAAATCCATATTTCTTTATTTAGATAGATAGATAGGTAGATATTTACTGAGTTTATATAAAAATATATACAGCATTATCACGTTGACACACACGTTCCCGTTAGATCACCGAAGTTAAGCAACGTTGAGCCTGGTCAGTACCACTTGGGAATCCTAGATGCTGTATGTGCTTTCCGCTTATATCTGTACTGCTTCCAGTCGTCCTGGATTTCTCTTTGCCACTGGACACCAGCAGCACCGATTCAGAAGAGGTGTGGTTGGAGATTGTGCAACCCTTGCCCCACAATTACTAAGTTTAGCTACTCTTACAGGGAGTATCCATTGTCTTTTTAGATTGAACAAAAGCATCGATATAAAAATGTATTTTTATAATATATTCCACATCTTAAAAGTTCCACTCACAAAACCGACCAATTCTAATTATAAGAGCGAATATTCCTATCGGTACAAAATAACCGTTCTTTAAAACTACTAAACCGTGCAAAACTAATTCACCCCACTTACTCTACTCATGAAACTAATAATCCAAAACAAATCCTTATTAAAAAAAAAAAACGAATTCCCTAATTTTATTGTTAATTAACAAATAAAATTAATGGTTTTAGAATAAATAAGTGACGCATGCATGTTCTTTTTTTTTTTTTTTTTTTTTTTTTTTTTAGAAATTTCCCCTATCTCTCCAGCTTTTTTGTTGTTTTCTTTTTGTTACTTTAAGATGCTTCGAAGAAAAATCGTAAACGTCCGTGATACATGTGGAACATAAACTAATGTTTTTTGGATTTGATAAACATAGACCATTAGGAAAAAATAGCATAATTATGCGGGGATTTCTGTCATACTAAAACAATGCTGCCTAAATGCACACACACACACACACACACACACACACACACACACACTCCTACAGTTTTCTTTGTGTATTGATGTTCATATTAAAAACCTTTTTTCTAATTATTTAAAAAGAAAATACAGCTTTTTTTATATATGTAAACGTTTTGGGTTCGATTCTCAGTGGTGGCACACAAGTCATTATTTTTTTTTAAAAACTTTTTAAATCATTACTATAAATTGGCTTCAATATAATATAAAAAATAAATACGAAATCTGCATTAATCGAATTACCATATTTGAGCATATTTTACGACCGGGCAATGCCAGGCGGTTCGCTTGTATATATCTATAATATAAAGCTGAATGTGTGTGTGTGTGTGTGTGTGTGTGTGTGTGTGTGTGTGTGTGTGTGTGTGTGTGTGGGTCTGGGTCTGGTTACGAATAGGCTCCTATATGGTTGATTATTTTAAAAAACTGATTGCATATAATGATAGAAGATGTATCGAACGGTGGTTCATTAAAATTGTGGGTCTGCGTTCGCGCCTGGTCCACAGAGTATGGAAATAAAAAATTAAATATTAAAAAAAAAAAAAACGTTTTGTTTAAGAATACTTTGATAAGTATGTTTTAACTTAAATAGGGATGGTATAATAAAATTGTGGGGTCTGCGTTCGCGCCTGGCCTCCATAGAATAGAAATAGGGGTGTGGTTAAAAGTAAAGAACCTTACCTCATGCATCGTGCGGTCAGTGTGGAAAGTGCAGTGAGAAGAGAACAGTTGGATTTTGGAGTTGGATATTGGAGTTGGATTTTGGAGTTGGAGTTAAGTTCAAATTTAACCTCAAGCTATTTCGGCGCAGTGACGAAAATGGGTAACCGAGTAAGATTGAGCAGCGATATCCTGTGGCCATTTACTGGAGAAGGTGACGTGGTTGCGTGGCTTAACAAGCTGAAATTGGTGGCAAGGCTGCAGAAGATCGAGGATGTAGCCACGTTAATACCTATGTATTTGGAAGGAAGTGCTCTAGCGGTCTATCTAGAAATGGGAGAGACGGATCAGGCCATTGCTGAGAGCATCGAGAACCGGTTAAAGACCGCATTTTCCGAGAGCGCGTTTGAGGCTTACAACAAGCTCAAAAGAGTCACCTGGACTGGGGAGTCTGTGGACGTGTACGTGGCAGAGATAAGGCGACTAGCAGGATTGGCTGGATATGGGGGACACAGCCTTGAGAAGACTGTAAAGCTGGCGCTTGTAACTGGTTTCCCTGATCGCATCTCCATAGAACTGCAACGACTTACTGATATTGAAACCTTAGAGGTGGAGGAGATTCTAAGGCATGCTAGAGTTTTGGCGAAACAGCTCGGTGAGCTGGGGGCGGTCGCGGCTGCTGTGGCAAGCGGAAAGGAGCGATCAATGATGAAGCAAGGCCGTGGATTTACCGGTAAATGCTTTCGATGTCAAGGACCACACTTGATGAGAGACTGTAGGGAGCCACGGGCAGACATTATCTGTTTTCGGTGTGGCCAAATAGGGCACATTAGCAGGAATTGCCCTTCGCTTCTGGGAAACGAGTAAAGGAGTGCTATTGCTATATATACTGAACAGGCGTATGAGAGTTTGTTGCCACAGTTAGTGATCACCATCAATGGAAAGAGGGCTAGAGCTCTTGTTGATACTGGATGTACAACAACACTCATTACTACGAGTGTCGCCAACTCTTGGAATGGAACCAGCAACGTTAGAGCGGTGGATGGCAGAGAAGTGGAATGCTGTGGAGAGGCCGATGCAGAGATTGTAGTAAGGAATATGCCATTGCGGCTAAGAGTGATCGTGCTGGATAAACTGATTGCAGGAATTGATGTGGTGCTGGGCCTGGACGCGATAGACCGACTGGGAGGAGCTACTATTGCTAAAGGCCAGGTGAAGTTTGGCAATCAGAGTGCACCGGGAATAACAGGAAGTGTAACCAGGGGTGATACCAACCAACCATCGAAACTCCGACCGTGTCTGATTGAGGATGATGACTTTCAAGCCTGCTTCGATGGCGAAAAATGGATGGTAGAATGGCGATGGACCGCGGAGCCACCTGTATTGACGAATCGGGCCAGCTGCTACAAAAGCACACTGAAAGGAGCTGTGGAGCCGCAGTTTGAAAAAGAAGTTGAGAGATGGACAGATGAAGGAATATTAATGCCGTGGTCAGGGAAAGTTGAAGGAATTTTGCCACTCATGGCTGTGGTCCAACCTATTAAGAGGAAAGTTAGGCCAGTGTTAGATTTCCGTGAGCTGAACAAGTTTGTCGCTTGTCACACAAAGGACGGAATCGACGTGTGTGAAGAAGTCGTAAGGAAATGGAGGAGGATGAAGCAGGCAACTAAAATTGTGGGCCTGAAGTCAGCCTACCTCCAACTTCATGTGGATGAGAAATTGTGGAAGTATCAATTGGTAGAGTACAAAGGTCAAGTTTATTGTCTGACCAGATTAGGATTTGGTCTAAACTCCGCACCAAAGATAATGACGGCAGTTCTTAAGACAGTGTTGGCCAAAGACAATGCAGTGAAGAGAGGCACCTGCTCTTACATCGACGATGTACTAGTGGATGAAACGGAGGTGACTGCGGAAAGGGTGAGAGAGCATATCAAAGCATATGGACTGACGACAAAACCGCCTGAGTCACTGGAAAACGGAATGGCTTTGGGATTTCGACTACAGAACAATAAGGCAGGAAAATTGATGTTTGGGCGAGGAAATGAGATCCCTGAAGTCAAGGTTGACCTAGCCAAGACAGAGCTTTTCTCTATATGTGGAAAGCTGGTTGGCCACTACCCAATAGCTGGATGGCTGCGAACTGCGTGCAGTTTTATTAAAAGGCAGACTGGGACAGACAGTTGGGAAGATGCAGTTGATCAAAAAGTGCTTCTCATGATACAAGAAGTCATTACAGAAGTGAAAAAAATGGACCCTGTGAGAGGAGAATAGCATGTAAAGGAGGGCCATGAAGGGGTGATATGGACTGATGCTAGCAGTGTAGCATTAGGGGTATTATTGGAAATAGGAGAAGTGGCTGTTGAAGATGCTGCTTGGCTATGCAAAAAGGATGATAGCGCCCATATCAATGTTGCGGAACTCGATGCTGTGATGAAAGGCATCAATCTGGCTCTAAAACGGGGGCTACAGATAGTGAACGTTCAAACAGACTCTGCAACAGTGGTGTCGTGGATTAAATCGGAGCTGTCTGGTGATAAGCGGATCAAAACAAAAGGAGTAGCAGCGATGCTTATTAAGCATAGACTTGGAGCGCTGGGAGACTTGGTTTGAGAATTCGAACTAAAGGTAACTATTACCTTAGTTCCGTCACAAAAAAATAAAGCAGATGGGCTGACAAGAGTCAAGAAAGCCTGGCTACACAATGAAAGAGACGGGGCTCCAGCATGTTGTGCAGTAGAGAATTTAAAAGACCTGCATAACCTGCATCATTTTGGAAAGGAATGGACCCTTTACCTGGCAAGAAAAGTAAATCCGCACGTCACAATGCAAGACGTCCAAAAGGTGGTGGAACAATGTAGGGAATTCCAATCAATCGACCCTGCACCGGCTAGACATGAAAAAGGGGAACTGCATGTTGAAGAGAATTGGCGGAGATTGGCCATTGACATCACACATTATCAACATGAACCGCATGTAACTATGATTGATTGTGGGCCTGGGAGAGTAGCGATATGGCGGAAAATCAAGAATGAAATAGCAGAAGAGGTAAAGAGAGTTGTCGAGGTGGTTTTTATGGAAAGGGGGCCAGTAGAAGAGGTGTTGGTGGATAATGGTACGTCTTTCTGCTCGGAAGTTTTTAGAGACTTATGTGCGAAGTGGAATGTATGGCTATATTTTAGAGCTGCATATCGTTAAAGTGGAAATGGAATTATAGAGAGGCACCATCGCACTATAAAAGCTGTGGCATCAAGAAGCCAGATTTCGCCCCAAGAAGCAGTTTTTTGGTACAATATGACGCCGAAGGCTGGTCAAGACGAAAATTCAGTGCTGCACCGGTCTATTTTCTCTTATGAATGGCAACATCCATTGGCTGTAACACAGAGAGAAGAACAGGCCTGCGTGGACATCGCAGTTGGTGAAGAGGTGTGGGTGAAACCACCCAATTCTCGTTGCACGACTCGCTTGGGAAAAGGTACAGTGACTGAAGTACTCTCCAAAAACAAGGTAGCGATTGACGGAATGCCTCGTCACATTTTAGATATACGGGGAGTCTCCTTGCCATCAGAGGAAGAGGAGGTTGATGCTGATGTTGAAGTGTCTGAGGAAGAGCCTCTTCGATGATCGCACCGTGAACGAAGACAACCAGCGTGGATGGCGGACTATGATACTAATTATTGATCATAGAGATCAAGGAGGCGTGTGGTTAAAAGTAAAGAACCTTACCTCATGCATCGTGCGGTCAGTGTGGAAAGTGCAGTGAGAAGAGAACAGTTGGATTTTGGAGTTGGATTTTGAAGTTAGATTTTGGAGTTGGATTTTGGAGTTGGATTTTGTTGGAGTTGAGTTCAAATTTAACCACGTTTTGGTTAACTAAATCTACCCAAAGCAGGCCAGAGATTTGTGGTGAGACAACAACAACTATGGAAGGCGGTAATTACTGAGAATACTGTTACGAGACTCAGCATTTATATCCCCTCGCAGTTAATCACCTGAAGAAGGATGAGCTGACCAAAACGCGGTGAGACAACAACAATTTTGAAGATGAGGATAACAGTAAGCAAATAAATAAATAATATCTTTATATTTATTAGTTTTTAACGATATATATAAAAATTAAAAATAATATATATATATATATTATTTTTAATTTTTATATATATACTAGCTGTACACTGCCACGCGTTGCTGTGGCTTAATTTGGTGTAATAGAAAATTCTAATAAAAAGAGAAAATGCATGTTTCTTATATTCTTAGTACTGCAATCCACCCCAAAAAGTTAAAAAAAAAATGGTACTCTTGCAGAATTGGATCCGGATCCTCGGGAGTTACCGTCAATTATGGCTGGGGGTCGACGAACATTCAGTGGATTAAGCCGAAAGTTGCTAAAACGTTGAAACACTAAATAGTTTTCTGTTTTATTGTATTAAAAAATGTGAGTTTTTAATTAATATTTGGGTAAGGGGGGTTACTATACACAGATTCGATGAAAGCAAAGGTAAGGTAAATTATGTTTCTATCTAACTGCATAATTTTTTTAGTGTTTTTATTTAATGTAAAATGTTTAATCGGATCAAGAAACTCTGTGTTTATCTATGTATTTGAAAAAGATGAATGGTCGCGGACTCTGTTGAATACGTTAAGTTTGGGAAAATCAGTTAAAAACTATACAAAACAGTGTCAGACACCTACTGATTATATGTTATTGTGACATAGGCTGACATATTCGGTGGGTTTCTGATAGTATTTTGTATAGTTTTTTAGTTTTAAATCATTTTCTCAAACTTAACATTATCAACAGTGTCCGTCACCGTTTGTATTTTTCAAATACACTGATAAACACTGTTTTTCCAGCCGACTAAACGTTATAGTAAATAAAACGGGTTTGTATTACTAAACACAGAAACGAAAAAGTTGTTGAAAAATAAATATAACAAATAAATGTTATCAAAGGCAAAATAAGTTACTTTTCTACCAAACTGGATAAGATTTTAGTGTTTTTATTTAGTGTAAAATGTTTAATCGGTTCGAAAACATGTAGTGTTTATCTGTATATTTGAAAAATACAAATGGCGACAGACTCTGTTGAACACGTTAAGTTTGGGAAAATGAGTTAAAACTAAAAAACTATACAAAATACTGTTAGGAACTCACTCAATATATGTTACCGTGACATAGGCAGACATGTATTCGGTGGTTTTTAACACTATTTTGTATAGTTTTTAGTTTTAACTCATTTTCACAAACCTAATGTGTTTAACACAGTCTGCCGCCATTTGTAATTTGCAAATATAGCAGTAAACGCTGTTTTTTTCGAGCCGAATAAACATTTTATATTAAAAAAACAAAAAATATCCATTTTGGTAATGAAGTAACATATCTTACCTTTGATAACATTTGTTATACATTTATTTTTTGACAACTTTTTCGAATCTATATGTACAGTAGTACAAACCCAATAAAAACACTAAAAATTATCCAATTAGGTAGAAAAGTAACTCATCTTGCCTTTGATAATATTTACTTGTTATATATTTGTTTTTGTTGACAACTTTTTCAAGTCTTTGTGCAAGTACAAACCCAAAGGTGTATTTTTCTGTCTAATTTTATTTTTAGTACTGCGCTTAAATTTAAATTTCACAATACCTTTTTTGGGGGAGGGTATTTTTTTTACATTAGGTCCATTTCCACAATTTTCGACTATGCTGAATAAGAAAATCTCATTTAAAATTTGCAGAGGCAAGTAGTTTTCGAGATATAAAGACCTGCACTATGCACTATAATTCACTGACGGCCATGAATAAACACTCCCAACCTCCCCAAATTAAGAACGGCTTTCGGAATAAACAACACCCATGCCTAACCACATGTTTTAACCTTTTACCTGTCTTTCGTCTTTTAAAAACGGCTTTTGGAATAAATACCACTATTCTTCCCATGTTAAGAATGGCTTTCAGAATAAACACCCCCAAACTACCCATGTTAAAAATTGTGGAGGTGGACCTAATGTAAAAATTTACCTTTTGTTTTTTAATAAATTGTTAGTTGAAAGCACAGAATAGTGACAAAACACCATCCCCTCCCCTTGGTAAGAATAGCAAAAAAAAAAAAAAAAAAAATAATGGTTTTACTTGGTAGAAACTTTCCTGTATTTCACCTAACAATTTCTGGTGCTAATGAACTTACTGATCCGCGCTATTTTTAAATCGAATTTCCAAGTTTAATTAAAGTTTTATGATATGTTTTTTATTCAGTTGTAAGGTTAAAGTACAGAATAGGTACAAAACACATGTTAAGAATGCTTTTTAAATAATAACGTTATTATTTCAGCACTGATCACTCTCTACATGAGTACCTAACATTTTTTTCAGCCATTCTTACCATAGAGATGGGATGTTGTTTTGTAACTATTCTGTGCTTTTAACTAACAATTTATTATTAAAAAAAGATATTGTGAAATTATAAAAAAATAAAGATATTGTGAAAGTTGAATTTAACTTGAAAAAACCCAAAACAATGTGAACGGCGCGTTCAACATTGTAGCCGGACCTTATTTGGCAATAAGGTCACGTAAGTCGATTAATGGGTGCTAATGCACTTACTGATCCGCGATATTTTTTTAAATCGTATTTCCAAGTTTAATTAAAGTTTTATGTTTTTTTGGTATTTTTTAGATTAGGTCCACCTCCACAATTTTCTTTTAAATGACGACTTTTAAGGGTTTACGACAATGCTGAATACGGAAATTGCATTGAAATTTTGCAGAAATAAGTAGTTATCGAGATATAAATAGTTGTTTTATGCATTGTATTCTTTGACGGCCATCTTTGTTACGCGCGTAGATTTGTTTATGACGCGCGTAAACGTGTAAAAAAGATGGCCGCCAGAGATTACAATGCATTATACAACTTTTTATATCTCGATAACTACTTATTTCTGCAAAATTTCAATGCGATTTCCGTATTCAGCATAGTCGAAAACCTATCAAAGTCGTCATTTACCGTTTTTTTATTCAATTGTAAGGTTAAAGTACAGAATTAGGTACAAAACACCCTCTTCTCCCCATGTTAAGAATGGCTCTTTAAATAATAACGTTATTATTTCAGCACGGATCAAATAAGTGCACGAGTACCCAATTTCTTTAATAAAGAAAAAGCATTCATATTTTCTTATATAAAAACAACTTCTGTAAAAAAAAGAAAAAACATGTACTTTCAATTTTTGTTAAAAAAGGTTTTCTTAAAAAAAAACAAAAAAATACGGTAAAAAAGCAAACAACAAAACATTAATCGGTATTCATGCAGAGAGTGATCAGTGCTGAAATGATAACGTTATTATTTTAAAAGCCATTTTTAACATGGGGAGGGGTTTTTGTACCTATTCTGTACTTTAACCTTACAATTGAATAACAAACATATAATAAAACTTTAATTAAACGTGGAAATACGATTTAAAAAATAGCGCGGATCACTCTCTGCATTAGCACCGAAAGTACAGAATAGTTAGAAAACACCATCCCTCTCCATGTTAAGAACGGCTTTCTAAATAATGTTAATGATTCAGTACTGTTCCTTGTCTGCTTAAGTTTAACTTTTGTTTATTAAATTTTAAGGTGAAAGTCCAGAATAGTTACAAAACACCCCTATTCCCATGTTAAAAATGGCTTTCTAAATAATAACGTCATTATTTCAGCAGGGTAGCGTCTCTGCATAAGTACCATGTTTTGTTTTTAAATTGTTAGGTGAAAGTATAGAATAGTTACAGAACGCCCTCCCCATGTTAAGAATGGCTTTCTAAATAACGTTATTATTTTAGCACGGTACTTTCTCTGCATAAGTACCATGTTTTGTTTATTAAATTGTTAGGCGAAAGTACGGTACTCATGCATAAAGTGATCCGTTCTGAAATAATAACGTTATTATTTAAAAATCCATTCTTAACATGGAGAGGGGAGGGTGTTTTGTACCTTATCTGTATTTTACCCTTACAATTGAATAAAAATAATATTATAATAATACTTTAATTAAACGTGGAAATACTATTTAAAAAATAGCTTGACCAATCTATGTATTAGCACCAAATATTATTTAAGCACGTCACCAATCCGAAGAATTTCTTCGAAAAAAACCTGAAACAATTTATAAAAACAATCGATAATAATCAAAAAAGTTCATATTTTCTTATATCGAAAAATAAAAAACAAAAACAAAAAAAACGACTTCGACTCAAAAAGCAAGCGACAAACTTTTTTCTTTGCCTGATATAATAAAGAAAAAATGTTTAAATTAAAAAATGAATTATGTTTTTTTTGTTTTTTTTACTTATCGAGTAAACAGAAAATGAAATCTTCTAATTCGTTTCGTAAAATCGTGGTCTGTGAGATGAATCGAACCGGAAGTTCAGTTTTATCAACAAAACAGTTTCGCACTAACGGTTTACGAAAATATATTTATTTTATTTAATATTTTAATAATTGGCGATGTTAATTTATTTTAATAACAGAAACATCCCTCGACTCTAAAGATGGGTTGTCTGAAAATTTCAAATAAATTGGTAATGTAGAAATATGGTTGTATAAACTTTGAACGAACCAAGAATTACATTTATATATATATAGATATATAAAAATTTAAAATAATATATATATATATATGAATTTAAAATAATATATATATATATAAATTTAAAATAATATATATATATATATATATATATATATAAATTTAAAATAATATATATATATAAATTTAAAATAATATATATATATATATAAATTTAAAATAATACATATATATAAATTTAAAATAATATATATATATAAATTTAAAATAATATATACATATATATATATATATATATATATATATATATATATATATATATATATATATATATATATAACCACCAGACTATCCATTCATGTGTAATCACCCTTTTCTTCACCATATTCCCTCTGCTTCACTTTATTTTGTTTTCAAGTAATATCTTTGACTTACTTGTTGTTTCATCAAATACTTCTGCATGCAAAATCCGATCCCGCATTTTGCTAATTCCTACCCTCTGATGAGAACGAAAGTATTTCTTCGAAACTCCGCGGATTAAGGACTATCCATTTATCTAGTGTTTCCTTTTTAGATTAAATATCTTTTTAACTCATTTCAAAGTGTTTTTTTAACATATTTTATTAACTGTTTCTCATATATATATATATATATATATATATATATATATATATAAATTTAAAATAATATATATATAACTGTAAAAATTTAAAAGAATATATATATATATAAATTTTAAATAATATATATATATATATATAAAATTTAAAATAATATATATATATAAATTTTAAATAATATATATATATATATATATAAATTTTAAATAATATATATATATATATGAAAATTAAAAATAATATATATATATATATATATATATATATATATATATATATATATATACGATATATATATATATACGAGATGTTTTATGTCCTGTTTATATACATTACACATTACTATTGTAGTTTGGATTTCCTCTATTATTCTATACTGAATAGTTTGGTATGATTTAAAAGCATCATGATATCGAACACATCCTTTTTATATATACAACAACGTCCAAAACTAAGGGACAAAATTTGAAAACCCAATATTTGTTAGAAATAACAACTGTGAAAAGCTGAAATTTTGGCAACTGGTTGTCGTTATCATAATAACATACTAAAATTTGAATCATTTGCAAAGGATAGAAAAAGAATTATAACAATTATTTATTTTCAAAATAGGAACGTCCAAAAGTAAGGGACAAAATTGAGAAAAACACTGTAAACAGTATGCTATATTCAAATTTTTGATTTCTTCTAAAGAAATTGTCTTACTTAGTCATTTGTAAACTTTGCATCAGCCGGCATCATGGCGAAACATCAAAAAAGATTACTCTGTAAGATAAGATCTTGTTAAGCTACACAATAAAATAAAATAATAAAAAAATAAAATAATAAAATAAGCTCTTGTTAAGCTACACAAAAAAAGCACACCATTAGAGAGATTTCAGAGAAAGTCAGGGTTCTTATATCCTACAAGGATACTGGCAAAATAGTGCTTTTAAAACCGGCCGACCCCGCAAAACTTCAGCAAGAGAAGATCGAATAATGTAGCGTATGTCATTAAAGGACCGTTTTAAGTCTTGCACAGAAATTAAAAGGGTTATGAATAGTACCTCATGTGTTAATGTATCAAGACACACTGTTTCTTGACGACTGCAAGAAATAGGGCTGTTTAATCGAACCCCGGGGAAGAAACCACTTGTTAGTTCGAAGAATAAGAAGAGATTAGAGTTTGCAAACAGGTATGTAATTTGGACATATGAAAATTGGGCAAAAGTATTTTTCAGTGATGAAAGCAAGTTTTATTTATTTGGAAATGATGGAAAAAATAATGTAAAGAGACGTATTGGTGAAAGATTAAGTGCAACGAGTACTAAGAAAACTGTCAAGTTTGGGGGCGGAAGCGTCATGGTATTTGGAATGTTTTCTAGCCAAGGTACAAGGCCTCTTGTCCGGTTACGAACTCGTGTAAACGCGCAGATCTATAAAAACATTGTTCAAGATCATGTGCCAATCATACAGAATTCAGGTTTCGATAAAGCTACCTTTATAGTGTCACCTTAGCGAGCAAGATGAAGATCTACTGCCCCCTCTAAATTCCACAATTTACACTTTTTTCTTTTTACACGATTACAAACGACGATTACACGATTACAAACTTAATTTTCTAATTTAAAAAAAGGTAACTCTTTACGACGTGAACCAGCGTCGTTGAAACCCTAAAAAAAATAAAAAAGAAAATGAAGATCTACTTTTTTTTTGCCTAATACGTTTAAACACCCTTTATAAATAATATAAACGAAGAAATTTTGAATTTTTTTTTCAAATATTTTAGAGTAGGGGATCACTTTTCTATATAAATTTAACATAAAGTGAGCACCCAACCTTTGGTCACTAAGCGTTCAACGAGACATGTCATCTCTAGCATTTTTTCCAGTTTGGCGTTTGAGGAGAGGGGAGGGCAAAACATGACATTTTTTGGTGTGGCGGGAGGAATTACATTTGAAATATAAAATAACGATAAGTTTAATTAAGTTTTATGAGACCATTCTGTACTTTCACCTAACAATTTCATAAACTAAACAAACCCCAAAATATGATAAATTCAATTTTTTTTTTTTGGGGGGGGGTACATTAGAAACATCAAATGACGAAAAATGTCATTTAATTGTTTTTGGAATTAATTTTTGGTAGATCTTCCCTTTTCGTAGGGGTTAAACGAGGCTGGGCCACGTTGTAAAAAATTACTACAGAATCTTTGACTTCTTCGAATTCAAACTTTTAAGAACAAAAAGCCTCTCCCCTCCAATAAAAAAAGCAAATCGAAAAAGCCCCGTTTACATACGTTATATTTTTTAGGTTCGCAAAATCATAAGTTTTCTTGGGACAGTGACCATCGCAAGTTACCTTTTTCCCCCCATTCGCGTTTCAGGTTCGAGCCTTCCTACCTGGCTATTTTTTTTTTTGCGATCGCTCGGGCATTCGCTGCTATTTTTTTTTTTTAGGAGCGGGGGAGTTTCCTTTCCAGTGCTCAATATCCGGAGAATAGTTTTGTATCACTTCTGCCGGAATATCTGGTGGAGAGTGTATCAGGTACTTCTGCTTTCTTGGGGGGGGGGGGGCGATTACATTTACATGTTTTTATCCGTTCTTTTATTTTTGAAATTTTGTGGAGGTATCCACGTTGCCCATGATGAAAATGATTAGTATAGCATGTATGTTCCAAACGGAACTTCATGTCAACCCAGGCAACGCCGGGTACCCGTGCTAGTATATATATATATATATATATATATATATATATATATATATATATATATATATTTATATATATATATATATAAGAGCAAATAGTTAATAAAACATGTTAAAAATACTTTGAAAAAGAGTTAAAACAAATTTGATTTGAAAAGGAAACACTAAATAAGTGGATAGTCCCTAATTTGTGGAGTTTCGAAGAAATACTTTCATTCTAATCAGAATTAGCAAAATGCGGGATCGGATTTTGCATGCAGAAGTATTTGATGAAACTGCAAGTAAGTCAAAGATCTTACTAGATAACAAAAAGTGAAGCATAGGGAATATGATGAAGAAAAATGTGATTTCACGTGAATGGATAGTCTGGTTAAAGGTAAAGTATCCAATGACGGTAAAATGCAAAAATGTAAATCCAAGAAAGTTAGTTAAATTTCCATTCGCACAAGTAAAATCCAAGGAAATCGCGTAATTGGAAGATGGTCCAAAATAATCCAAAAGGCCGAAATCCGTGGAATGATTCACAAATAGGTACAAGGAAAAGGGGGAAGAATTCAAATAATATTATTGAAAGAAAAATAAGATATACGTTATCTCGGCTGTCGAGACAAGGTGTAATTTATTGCTTTTATTTTATATATATACTAGCAAAAGTACCCGTCCTTGACTGGGTTAAAAAACAGCCTACAGAAAATGGACTCTAATTTATGAAAGTATGATAGGTTATGAAAAGGAAGGATTGTAAAGAGATAGCTTCGAATTTGGGGGTATCAAAACTAAAGCAAAATATGATGAAAGTAAAAATAAAATAGATAAACCCCATAATTTATTATACCATGCATGTTCACACTGAAACACTTATCACAATATTCTGTGGATCTATATTAAAAAAAACTTGTTAAACTTTGTGACATATTTCCATTCTATGGAGGTCAGCGCGAACGAACACCACATAATTTTATTATACCATATTTCTTCAAACTGAAACATAATTATCAAAGTATACTTACGCAGATAGATATGAAAAGTCTTTATTAAAATTTGCCCCTATTTCCATTCAATGGAGGCCAGGCGTGAACGCAGACCCCCACAATTTTATTATACCATCCCTATTTAAGTTAAAACATACTTATTAAAGTATTCTTATGTACATCTATATCAAAAACACTTGTAAACGTTATTTTTTAATTTTTAAATTTTTTATTTCCATACTTTGTGGACAAGACGCGAACGCAGACCCCACAATTTTAATGAACCACCGTTCTGCCAGATAAAACATACCCATTCCTGTGTCTCGATACATCTTCGATCATTATATGTAATCAGTTTTTTTTAAATAGTCAACCATATAGGAGCCTATTCGTGACCACACACACACACACACACACACACACACACACACACACACACACACACACACACACACACACACTCACACACACACACACACACACACACACACACACACACACACACACACACACACACACACAACTTCAGCTTTATATTATATGTACGTATATATATATACATATACTTTTATATGCTTCATTTAAAAGTACATTTAAATTTCTTGAACTCGCGAAGCATCTTAAAAAATACGTTTTTAATGTGTTAAGAACGTTGCTAAAATGAATGTATAAGCTAATCAAGAACCTAGATTCCAGTAAAGCAACTGGCCCTGATGGCATCCCAATTATAGTGTTAAAAAAAGCTTCAACCAGAACTTGCTCCCATACTTACGAAACTATTTAAGCGCTGCCTTAAGGAGAAGTGCTTTCCGACTCCCTGGAAGACCTCATCAGTTTGCCCTGTATTTAAGAATTCAGGTGATAAGTCATCTCCCTCTCAGTACAGACCAATAAGTCTCCTGTGTTATGAATAAGTTGCTGGAATCCATATTAAATAGAGAAATAGTCAACCACCTCAGCAGGAATAACCTTCTTAGTGACACACAATATGGTTTCCGCTCTGCAAGATCTACCGCAGATGTGCTGACGGTTATATCCCACAGGATTAGTGAATCTCTTGACAAAGGTTTCCTTTCTAGGGCAATTGCTCTTGACATATAAAAGGCCTTCGACAAGGTATGGCATAAGGGTCTACTTCACAAGATTTCCAGCTACGGTATAACTGGAAAAGTTTTCTCAATCATTAAATCATTTCTCTCCGATAGGCTCATAAGAGTAGTGGTAGATGGACAAAAATCGGAGGCCTGCAATATAAATGCTGGAGTCCCTCAGAGGTCAATCCTGGGCCCAACTCTCTTCCTGATCTACATCAATGACCTCCCTAAACACATACTTAAATCATTCGTTGACATCTATGCTGATAACATGACCATCTACGGCAACACATCAAAGGCTGTAAATGACAAAGTTATCTCTGATTCTCTCTCCTCTGATCTCGAGCGCGTTGTTCAGTGGGGGAAGATGTGGCTAGTTACCTTTAATGCATCCAAAACCAAACTCCTATCCTTACATCATCAACGCTCTGATCCCCAGCTGGCAACAATTGTGATGGATGGCTCTCGTATGGGTGAGGCCCGTGTTTTGACAAGCTTCTGGGGTTGACCTTTACTCCTGATCTGAAATGGAACACGTACATCAGGTCTGTTGCCAAGGTCGCTGGAAAGATGGTGGGATCCTTCTACCGCTCCACAAGATATCTCACTACTGATGCAATTCTCTATCTATATAAAAGCCAAGTACGTCCAAGGATGGAATACTGTTGCCATATCTGGGCAGGAGCTGCTAAAAACAGCCTATCCTGCCTTGACAGAGTACAAAATAGACTTCGTGGCTTAGTGGGGGATGCCTTTTTCTCTACCCTGCAACCTCTCTCCCACAGAAGAGACGTTGCGAGCCTATCCTTGTTTTATCGTTATTTCCTTGGCAGGTGCTCGTCAGAACTCCAATCTCTGGTCCCTCCTCGCCAATCTTTCACGAAAAACACCCGTCTAGCTGAATCCACTGTGAAAAATTTCCCCCACTTTATATCTGTGCCTAAATCAAAACGCGGATTCCATGAACAAAGCTTCTTTCTTAGAACTGCACACCTGTGGAACTCTGTTCCGTCTGCCTGCTTCCCACCGGACTACAACTTGGATGTCTTCAAGTCCAATGTTAACAAATTCCTAATAAACCGCCCCCTTAAGTAAACACTTCATCAAATCTCCACACTAACGTAATGTACTTGGAATAACCCTTATCCCTGAGTGGCTTCCGGGCCTTGATAAGCGGTGACAACTGTGTGAAAAAAAAACAAAAAAAACAATCGTTGTATAGAATTTACAGTTTCTTTGGTAATAATTCATAATTTTACATTACAATATATATATATATATATATATATATATATATATATATATATATATATATATATATATATATATATACAGTTGTGCGCAAAAATATTCGACCCCTGTCTAAATTTTCTTGTTTCGTTGAATCTATACTTCAAAAATCTTCATAACGTCTTTTAACGGCTAATTATTAATAAATTGTATATTTTTCAACAATAAATGAGGAAAAGTAAATCGAGATTAATAATATATATCAATTTATTTACAAAACATATAAATATGGATGTTGCAAAAATATTCGACCCCTTTAATTTAAAGTTTAAATAAAAGCGTCATTAAGTTTATTATTTTAGTCTGACCTTGTATTTATTTCCTATAAATAGTATTTATGACTCTACTGAATCTAAAATCAGTTCAAATTGAACTTCAATGACATATTGAATGATTGAATAATTGTTTCAAGTAAAAAAAAAATTCTTTTTCAACGTCAACAAATCTGCAACTATGACAAAGAACAAAGAGTACTCTGAAGACATTAAAAAGAAAGTAATCGATGCCTACCAGTCTGGAGAAGGTTATAAAAAAAATTTCCAAACGTTTTTCTATTCCACGGTCGACTATTATGTCCATTATCAAAAAATGGAAAGTAAAAGGGATTGTATCAAGTCTTCCAAGATCAGGTCGTCCAAGAAAAATTACGACACGTGGGGCTAGGAAAATTGTTAGACAAGTTTCAATAGACTCTAAATCTAACCTAAAGAACATGCAGAACGATTTGAAGAATGCTGGCTCAGATGTACACTTGTCAACTATTCGTAAGGCATTAAATTGTGCCGGATTGCATGGACGTATTGCCAGAAGGAAGCCCTTACTTTCCAAAGCTCATCAAAAGGCTCGATTAAATTTTGCAAAAAAGTTCATAGAAATGCATATTGATTACTGGAATAATATAATTTGGTCAGACGAAACGAAAGTGGAACTATTTGGACGCAACCAGCAATGCTATGTTAGGCGAAAAGAAAATACTGCTTATAATGTGAAGGATACCGTTCCAACCGTTAAGCATGGAGGTGGATCAATCATGGTGTGGGGCTGTTTCAGTATAAATGGAACTGGAAGATTAACCATAATCGATGGAAGAATGGATTCAGTAAAATATCAGTCGATACTGAAAGAAAATCTTGTTCCGTCTGCGAACCAGTTGGGGCATGGAAGGACAACGATCCTAAACACACTTCAAAGAGCACTAAGGCATGGTTAAAGAATAATAAGGTGAAAGTTCTAGAATGGCCTTCCCAGTCTCCAGACTGAAATCCGATTGAGCACTTATGGCATGATTTAAAAATTGCGGTACATAAAAGAAAACCATCTAATTTGATTGAATTAAAACAGTACTGTCAAGAAGAGTGGCTTAAAATTCCAGTGGGCAGATGTAAAAGTCTCGTTAGATGTTATAGGAAACGTTTACTTGCAGTAATCAAGGTCAAAGGAGCTTCAACCAAGTATTAATGAAAAGGGGTTAAATACTTTTGCAACATCCATATTGTTATTTTTGTAAATAAATTTATATTATCGAGCACTAATTACTTTTTATTATTTTTTGTTGAAAACTATACAGTTTATTCGAACTTAGTCGTTAAAGCAGGTTTTAAAGATTATTGAAGTATCCATTCAAAGAAATAAGACAATTTTGGTAGGGGTCAAATACTTTTGCGCACAACTATATATATATATATATATATATATATATATATATATATATATATATATATATATAAGTGAACGTGTCTGTCTGTATGTCTGTGTGTCTATCCGTGTACATTCCCCTACGCAATAACTCTGTCAGTTTTCAGTCTACAGACTCGAAATTGATATACAGGGTACTGAGATTTGGGAAAATTTTTGTAATCAATTTTGGGCCAGAAATTTTGTTGTTAAGGGGTCCAAGTTCAAAGACCTTTGAGAACTCTACCAAACTTCTCCGCCAATTTAGGGTAGAAACAAGTGACATTTTAGATATAATTTCCTTGAACATGGATCTACCTAATAACTGGATTTGAGCTCAAAAGAATAAATGCTAAGGGGTCATAATAGGAGTCAAAGTTAACAAAAATTGACTGTTATATATATACATATACATATATACACACGATATTTATATCTAAATCCAATATATATATATATATATATATATATATATATATATATATATATATATATATATATATATATATATATATATATACATACATACATATATACACACGATATTTATATCTAAATCCAATATATATATATATATATATATATATACATAAAATAATAATAATAATAATAATAATAATAATAATAATAATAATAATAATAATAATAATAATAATATTTTTTTGATTCATCCAGCCTTGACAGACGTGTTTTTAAATATTCTCTCCAGTACTTTTCTTTTAATGATTTGGAATTCATTCCATTTGCGATTTTTTCCAAGGAACTCTGCCTTTTGGATTATTTTGGACCATTTGGAATTTACCTATTGGATTGAAATTTTAAATTCTACCGTTTTGGATTTTACCATTTTTTGGATTTTTACCCTTCACCGGACTGTCCATTCATGTGAAATCTTTTTATTTTTATTTTTATTTTGCCTCCTGTTCCCCTTACCTCACCCTTTTTTTTTTTAACCAAGTAAGATCTGTAACTTACTTGTACTTTCATTAAATACTTTTATATGCAAAATCCGATGCTGCATTTTGCTAATTCCTACGCTCTGATGAGAAGGAGAGTATTTCTTCGAAACTCCGCGGATAAAGGACTATCCACTTATCTTGTGTTTCCTTTTTTAAAATTAAATATGTTTTTAACTCTTTTTCAAGATGTCTTTTGACATGTTTTATTAATAATTTGTTCATATATATATATATATATATATATATATATATATATATATATATATATATATATATATATATATACACAATATTTATATCTAAATCCAATATATATCTATATATATAAAAATGTAAATTTAGTTCGTTCCAAACGAATAAAACCATATTTTTACGTTACCAATTTATTTGAAATTTTCAGACAACCCATCTTTAGAGTCGAGGTATGTTTTTATGTTATTAAAATAAATTTACCTCGCGAATTATAAAAATATATTAAATAAAATAAAAATATTTTTCTTAAATGCGAACTTGTGGTCAAATTTTATTTCCGGTAGAATGCACGTGGGAATGATTTCATTACGATTTTGCATGACAACATTTTCACTGATACATTGCTAAAGTATAATAGGCATCTCTTATTTTTACATTTTTTATTTCATTTGTTTATCCAAAATTTACATTTTCATTTGTTTATTTCATCCATCAAAAAATAAGTTTTATTTGTTTGTTTCTGTTTTATGGCATCTCGCATTCCAAAATTCCATTTTGTTTTTTGATCGAATTCATTTGCTTTCTTCCTCACGTGTTTATTTCCGTTTATTTTTTATTTATTTTTTATTTTTATTCTGATATTCAACAAATTCCTTGGTAAGTTTCTTTTTTTCCAATTTGCTGTTTTTTTCCCTTCTATTTTTTTTAAATTTAAATTTCAAGTGTTTAGATTAAATAAAAAAATAGTATCCATTTGCTTCGATTGCTTCGATCGATTTCATTTGCTGTACTTTTTATATATATAACTTCATATTTAACCACTTTCCGGTAATTTGTGCGAATTCATTTCTTTTTATTTAATTTAAAAGTGTTTTGGTTACCGCCTTCCCCCCTGCCGGTTTTATTCTCCCCCCTGCCATTTTTATTCCCCCCTGCCATTTTTATTCCCCCCTGTCATTTTTATTCTTCCCCCCTGCCATTTTTATTCTTTCCCACGTGTTACAGGTGATTCTTGGTAAGTTTCTTTCGGTAAATCTGTCTAAATAACTTCATATTTGAACTTATCTTGAATTACAGGATTTAACCACTTTCCGGCAATTTGTGCTAATTCATTTCTTTTTATTTAATTTAAAAGTGTTTTGGTTACCGCCTTCCCCCCCTGCCGTTTTTATTCTCCCCCCTGCCATTTTTATCCCCCCTGCCATTTTTATTCCCCCCCCTGCCATTTTTATTCTTCCCCCCTGCCATTTTTATTCTTTCCCACGTGTTACAGGTGATTCTTGGTAAGTTTCTTTCGGTAAATCTGTCTAAATAACTTCATATTTGAACTTATCTTGAATTACAGGATTTAACCACTTTCCGGCAATTTGTGCTAATTCATTTTTTTAAATTTAAATTACAAGTGTTTTGGTTAAAGTCAAGCCTACCTAAAGTAAATTTAATTCTTAAAAATTGTTTCGATCGAATTCATTTGCTTTCTTCACGTGTTTATTTCCGTTTATTTTTTATTTATTTTTTATTTTTATTCTGATATTCAACAAATTCCTTGGTAAGTTTCTTTTTTTTCCAATTTGCTGTTTTTTCTTCCATTTTTTTAAAATTTAAATTTCAAGTGTTTAGATTAAATAAAAAAAATAGTATCCATTTGCTTCGATTGCTTCGATCGATTTCATTTGCTGTACTTTTTATATATATAACTTCATATTTAACCACTTTCCGGTAATTTGTGCTAATTCATTTCTTTTTATTTAATTTAAAAGTGTTTTGGTTACCGCCTTCCCCCCCTGCCGTTTTTATTCCCCCCCTGCTATTTTTATTCCCCCCCTGCCATTTTTATTCCCCCCCTGCCATTTTTATTCTTCCCCCCTGCCATTTTTATTCTTTCCCACGTGTTACAGGTGATTCTTGGTAAGTTTCTTTCGGTAAATCTGTCTAAATAACTTCATATTTGAACTTATCTTGAATTACAGGATTTAACCACTTTCCGGCAATTTGTGCTAATTCATTTTTTTTATTTAAATTACAAGTGTTTTGGTTAAAGTCAAGCCTACCTAAAGTAAATTTAATTCTTAAAAATTGTTTCGATCGAATTCATTTGCTTTCTTCCTCACGTGTTTATTTCCGTTTATTTTTTATTTATTTTTTATTTTTATTCTGATATTCAACAAATTCCTTGGTAAGTTTCTTTTTTTCCAATTTGCTGTTTTTTCTTCCATTTTTTTAAATTTAAATTTCAAGTGTTTAGATTAAATAAAAAAAATAGTATCCATTTGCTTCGATTGCTTCGATCGATTTCATTTGCTGTACTTTTTATATATATAACTTCATATTTAACCACTTTCCGGTAATTTGTGCTAATTCATTTCTTTTTATTTAATTTAAAAGTGTTTTGGTTACCGCCTTCCCCCCCTGCCGTTTTTATTCTCCCCCCCTGCCATTTTTGTTCCCCCCTGCCATTTTTATTCCCCCCCTGCCATTTTTATTCTTCCCCCTGCCATTTTTATTCTTTCCCACGTGTTACAGGTGATTCTTGGTAAGTTTCTTTCGGTAAATCTGTCTAAATAACTTCATATTTGAACTTATCTCGATTTACAGGATTTAACTTTTTTTAGATTCTTCAATTAAAAATAAACAACAAAACACTTTTTTTTTTTAAATATATTTCTCACAAAATCTATTTGGCCGTAAATAAAAAAATTGGCCTTATTTGACCATACATTTGTCGACCGGCCAATACATTGCGAAATAAATCAAACAAATATCTTTTTCAGATTTCTCTTTTTTTCAGATTCCTAAATTTACAATAAGCAAAAAGACAATTTAGGAAAAAATTATTTCCAAATCTATTTGGATACAAGAAGTACAGAAGTACATATAAAATAATTGGCCTTATTTGATGTTACAGCTCAATTAAAAATAAGCACAAAAAGGAAAATTAAAAAATATATTTCTTCACATTGTGATTATTTGAACAGAAGTTCTCAATAGGCTAATTATTTGAGAAAACAATCGAGCAAATATTTTTACATACTTCTCTTTTTTCAGATTCCTCTAATCAAACTAAGCAAAAAATTACAAAAAATCATTTCTACAAATCTATTTTAACGCAAAGATAACTACAGGACTACAAACAAAGAAAAAGAAATTGCTCTTAATTGACCGTACAGCTCAATTAACAATAAGCAAAAGATATAAGAAAATAAAAAACAAATTAAAAAAATATTGCTTCAAATCTATTTTGCAGCTATATAAGGAATTTCAGATTTCTCCATTGAAAATAAGTAAGAAAAAAAATTACAAAAATCATTATTTCTACAACATGACTACAAACAAAGAAAAAGAAATTGCTCTTAATTGACCGTACAGCTCAATTTACAATAAGCAAAAGATATAAGAAAAAAAAATAAAAAAAAATATTGCTTCAAATGTATTTTGTAGCTATATAAGGAACTTCAGATTCCTCACTTGAAAATAAGCAAAAAAAAAAAAAATTACAAAAAATCATTATTTCTACAAATCTACTTTGACACAAGGAAAACTACATGACTACAAAGAAAAACAATTGCTCTTAATTGACCATACAGCCCAATTACCAATAAGTAACAAAAAAAAAGAAAAATATAACAAATTAAAAAAAAAATTTTGCACCAAATCTATTTGGAAGCAAAGAAAGGATTTTCAGATTCCTCAATTGAAAATAAGCAAAAAACAAAGAAAATATTTCTACAAATCTATTTGTAAGCAAGGAAAATTGCTGAACCATATGCAAAAAAGGTCTTAATTGAAAATGCATATCTCGACAGATAAATAAATTGAGAAATCAATCAAGCCAATATCTTTTTTCAGACTTCTCTTTTTTTCAGATTCTTCAATGAAAAATAAACAACAAAACACTTTCTTTAAAAAAATATATTTCTCCAAATCTATTTGGCTGCAAATAAAAAATTGGCCTTATTTGACCATACATTTGTCGACATTGAGAAATACATCAAACAAATATCTTTTTCAGATTTCTCTATTTTCAGATTTCTCAATTAAAAATAAGCAAAAAGAAAATTTCGGAAAAAAATTATTTCCAAATCTATTTGGACACAATATAAAAAAAATGGCCTTAATTGACGATACAGCTAAATTAAAAATAAGCACAAGAAGAATTTTCAAAAAGTTATTCCTCCAAATCTATTTTGACAAAAGGAAAATTACAGGAATACATATAAAAAAAAAGGAATTGCTCTAAATTTACCATACAGCTCAATTATAAATAAGCAAAACAAAAAAAAACAAAAAACACATTAAATATTTTGCTCCAAGCAAAAAAAAAAAAAAAGGAATTATTATTTCTTCAAATATATTTGGACGGAAGGAAAGTACTGAACTGTATACAAAATAAAAATTGGCCTTAATTGAGCCTATAGCTGTCGAGAGGCCCATTAAATTTAAGCAACGATCAAATCTTTTTTACAGATTCCTCTTTTCCAAAATCATTTATCCTGCTCCCTATTTTAAAAAAGTCCACTTTTATTACACGTTATTGTTAATTTCGCTGCACTTCTTTTCCTTAAAATGCCACTCAGAAGAAGATCAAACATAGGTCGTCGTACTCGCAATGCAGAAACACTGCGGCAATTACTTGCCACTCAAAGTCCTGAACAATGGGCATCTGCAAACCAAAATAGTAGACTAAGGATGATTCAAGTACGTGCCAATGAAACAGCAGATCGATGTGCAGCCAGACTTGAGGAGGCAAGGTTGCGGGTACAGCAATCCCGTAATGCGGCTACAGATCTGCTTCATTCACAACGTAATGAACGCGAGAGGCTAAGACATGCTGAAAGACGTCAACGAGGAAATGCAGATCAGCGTCAAACTTGACTCCATGCTCAACAATCCTGGAATTGGGATCGCCTAGCATTTCACTACAATCCTAATGAGGATTATAGTTTGAGCCACCATGTTCACATAGGCACTATGACTGAAGTATGTCCCTATTGCAAGGTTCTTACATTTAAGGGAGAAACTAAAGGAATGTGTTGTGCAGCTGGTAAAATTAAACTACCTCAACTGGAAGATCCACCAGAACCATTAAAAACTTTGCTTGCTGGATATACTGCTGAATCAAAGCATTTTTTATCAAACATCAGGAAGTACAACTCATGCTTCCAAATGACGTCGTTCGCAGCAGAAACCATTACAGCTCAATTCATGCCAACTTTTAAAGTAAAAGGACAAATTTACCATAAAGTTGGATCTCTGCTTCCATACCCAGAGGGTCAACATAAATTCCTACAAATGTATTTCATCGATGATAACAATGATGAACTGAATGCATGCTGTAGAATTTCAACCAGTATAAGACGGTCCATTGTCTCCGAACTGCAAGACATGCTCCATAATAAAAACAATTTAGTGCTTTTATTCAAAACTGCAATTGAATTGATGCCATCAGATATACACAAGATTGTTATTCATGCTGACAAAACGCCTACTGGAGAACATGTGTGAAGATTCAATGCTCCAACTATAGATGAAGTGGCAATTGTTATAGTTGGAGATCAATTTCAACCAAGAGATATTGTTCTTCATAGGAGGAATGATCAATTGACAAACATTGCTGAAACTCATCGATGCTACGATGCCCTGCAATATCCAATCATTTTTTAGGATGGTGCTGATGGATATCATTTCCATATTAACATGATAAATCCAGTTAGTGGCGAAGAAACAAATAAGAAATGCAGCGCAATGAACTATTACTCGTACCGATTAATGATTCGAGAGAACGAAAACAATCACATTCTGAAATGCTGCCAATTATTCCACCAATACATTGTAGACATGTATGCAAAAATTGAAACTGAACGTTTGCTATTCATCCGTTTGAATCAGTCAAAACTTAATTCTGAAGAATATGTTCATTTGCGTGATGCAGCTGTTAATGATGGTAATACAACCAACGTTGGAAGACTAACAATTTTGCCATCTTCGTATTTGGGCAGTCCACGTCATATGCATGAGTACACTCAAGACGCATTTGCATAGGTTCGTCAGTATGGCCGTCCTGACCTATTCATTACATTTACATGCAACCCAGCTTGGAATGAAATACAGCAACTCTTACTTCCAGGGCAATCATCGGTAGATAGGCATGATATTACAGCGCATGTTTTCAGACAAAAGCTTAAATCACTAATAAATTTCATTGTAAAACATAAAGTATTTGGATCTGTGTGATGCTGGATGTATTCAGTGGAATGGCAAAAGAGAGGATTACCACACTCCTACATACTAATCTGGCTCTTCAACAAACTCAATCCAAAGGAAATCGACAATCTAATATCTGCTGAAATACCTGATGCTGACATTGATGAAGATTTGCATGAAGTTGTCATAAAAAATATGATACATGGACCTTGCGGGATATTTAATCCAAATTCACCATGCATGATAGAGGGTAAATGCTCTAAGCGATATCCCCGAGCATTATTAACCAACACAGTTACAGGAAATGATGGATATCCTTTATACAAAAGAAGGTCAGTAGAAGATGGCGGTAAATTAGCAACCATACAAATGCGAAATGGCATTATACAAGTTGATAACCGATCCGATGGGTTGTTCCATATTTACCTTTGCTATCAAAAACCTATAAATCGCACATCAATGAGGAATACTGTAACTCTGTAAAGTCCATCAAATACATTTGTAAGTATGTGAATAAAGGCAGCGATATGGCAGTTTTTGCCTTGAAAATACAGAGCAATAATCTGAATGCAAGCCCACATATTGATGAAATCGCACAGTATCAAGCTGGAAGATACATAAACAGCAATGAAGCTGTATGGCGAATTCTTTCATTTCCAATACATGAACGAAGTCCGGCTTTTGTTCACTTATCAGTACATTTAGAAAACGGACAGCGCGTTTACTTTACAGCTTCAAATGTGCAACAGATAGCTTTGAATCCACCTGCTACAACATTAACGGCTTTCTTCATGTTATGTCAAACTGACACGTTTGCAAAAACACTCCTCTCTTCGGAAGTGCCTCAGTATTACACATGGAATAAGAGTAGAAAATCATTTGAACGGCGCAAAAGAGGAGAGCAAGTCGAAGGACAACCTGGAATATTCAAAGACAAAACAATAGGCAGACTGTATACTATCCATCCCAAACAAGATGAATGCTTCTTTCTTCGCATGTTGTTGATAAATGTGCCTGGTCCAACATCATTCCAGCAACTAAAAATTGTCAATGGCATTACACATGCTACTTTTCGCAGTGCATGTCAAGCTCTGAATTTATTGGAAAATGACGAACATTGGGATGAATGCATTAATGAGGCGTGTAACACATCACATCCTAATCAAATTCGTACATTGTTTGCAACTATCTTGACTAATTGCTCCCCTTCATCTCCTGTTGAGTTATGGGAGAAATATAAATCACACATGGCCGAAGACATTTTTCATCAAATAAGCAATGAAAGTACAAATACCTGTCTAGATTGTACATCAGAAATCTATAATGAGGCATTGATAAGAATTGAAAATTTGTGTTTAGAAATTGCAAACAAATTCCTCAAACAATTGGGAATGACCTCACCGACTCGATCGGCTGCTGCTTTCTTTGATGTAGAATTGCGTAGGGAACAAAATTACAATACAGATGATCTTTTGTTGTATGTGCAAGCAAATATTAACAAGCTAACACCTGAGCAAACAGACGTTTACAACAAAATAATGCAGACTGTAAATAATGGAGTGGGAGATATATTTTTCTTGGATGCGCTAGAAGGAACTGGTAAAACGTTCTTAATTAAATTTATTTTGGCAGCCATTCGATCACAAAATGGCATAGCCTTAGCTCTTGTATCTTCTGGAATAGCTGCAACTTTGCTACCAGGTGGACGAACTGCTCATTCTGCATTGAAACTTCCTTTAAACATGCAATTTATTGAAACTCCCATGTGCAATATTTCAAAAACATCAGGTATGGGAAAAGTATTGCAAAAATGCAAACTTATTGTTTGGGATGAATGCACAATGGCACACAAAAAAATCACTGGAGGCTCTTGATCGGTCATTGCAAGATTTGCGGGGAAATGATAGATTATTTGGGAATGCAGTAATATTGCTTGCTGGAGATTTCAGGCAAACATTACCTGTAATTCCTCGATCAACACCAGCAGATGAAATAAATGCTTGCCTCAAATACTCCACTTTTTGGCAAAATGTGAAGACATTAAATTTAACTAGAAATATGCGTGTCCAGCAGCAAAATAATCAGTCAACAGAGATCTTTTCAAAACAATTGTTGGAAATTGGGAATGGGACATTGCTGGCTACTCTGACTTCAGGCCGAATTCAATTGCCACAAAACTTCTGTCATTTAGTTACATCAAAAGACGAATTAATTAAAAACGTATTCCAAAACATCCACATTAACTTTATGAATCACAGTTGGCTGAGTGAACGAGCTATTCTTGCACCCAAGAACAAAGACGTTCATGCACTCAACAATAGTATTCAGTTGAACATTCATGGTGAGTTAGTCACATACAAGTCCATTGACACTGTTGTTGAAGCAGACGAAGCAATCAATTATCCATCAGAGTTTTTGAATTCACTAGATTTGCCAGGGATTCCACCACATGTACTGCAATTGAAAATTGGTGTACCAATTATCATGTTGCGAAATATTAACCAGCCTAAGCTTTGTAATGGCACACGTCTTTCAGTAAAAAAATTAATGACCAACATCATTGAAGCAACAATTTTGACAGGGCCTTTCAAAGGTGAAGATGTCTTAATTCCGCGCATTCCCATGATTCCAACAGATCTGCCATTTCAATTTAGGAGATTGCAATTCCCTATTCACTTGGCATTTGCAATCACAATCAACAAGGCACAGGGACAATCTTTAGAATTGTGTGGCTTATATTTACACACTGACTGTTTCTCACATGGGCAATTATTTGTTGCATGTTCTAGAGTCGGCAAACCTGAGAATCTCTTTATCTGCACTGAAACTGGAACTACTAAGAATATTGTGTATCCACAAGTTTTGGAAAATTAAATCCTTCAGATTAAATGGCAACTTATGGAACTGGATCAAAATGAACTCCAAAATTATTATTCAATCAAGAATTTGAGAGGCAAAAACATCAAATACATCCTTCACTGAAGCATATCTGTGCATGAGTTCGTCGTGGGACTTCAACTCCAGAAAGATTAATAACACTGCCCTCTGTAAATCTTGGTCCTTCATACAAAACATTAAGAAGCAACAACATGAAAATCACCTTTGCTGTAGCATATCTATGCATGGGTTCATTATTTAATTCGGATGAGTTGCACTGATGATTTCTAATAAGAATGAAATAGATCTATGTGCCAATAAGATAGATCTATATGCAAATTTCCAAATTATTCATTGCTGTTTATCTGCATATTTAAAAATGTAACTTAGTTCATGACGTGATGCGAAAACTAATAGTCTACCTTACAGATTTTTTTTTAATTTTGCGATATTCATTCAATTTAATCATTTCACCAAACGGAACCACAGCAACGCGTGGCTGGGTACAGCTAGTATATATATATATATATATATATATATATATATATGTATACACACAATATTTATATCTAAATCCAATATATATATATATATATATATATATATATATGATACAATGAAAAGATTCAATATAACCATTATGCTCCACCTGTATGCCGTCTTAAATCTGTAATCACACACAATATGACTCGCAAGAAACCAGTTCAAATAACAAGATCTGCTGCTATCAATAGCAATGGTCCACTCCACAAATATAATCCGAACCAACATACTAATCGTAATACTTCTAACCCACCCTGTCGCACTAGGAGAAAGAAAAATATTTGGTTTCATCCTCCATTTAGCGTAAATGTTAAAACTAATATACCTAAAGAATTCTTCAATATTGTAGAAAACTATTTCAAATACTCACACAGATATAGTTCAATTTTTAATAAAAACTCAATAAGAATTTCTTATTCTACTATGCCTAATTTAGCACAAAGAATCTTAGTATCTAATAACAAAAAAATTAAATCAGCCCAAAAAATCCCTTTCCCAATCCAACCAAAAAGAAACTGCAACTGTATTAACAAACATCTTTGCCCACTCAATAATGATTGCATCCATAAAGATGTAATATATTCATGCACAATTACAGAGCTCCCACGCATTTCTCCCATAATAGACAATAACATTTTGCCACCGAATTATCCTTCCTCCGACCCTCCCTCTGATATAATTATTAATCCAACAATCGAATCAACCAGCCCCTCTATTTTCAATCATACAACCAGCTATAATAATAATAATAATAATAATAATAATAATAATAATATTTTTCATAGCAGCCATCCTAACACTGATAACTCTAATTATCCCCTCCAAACCAATCCTGCTACATTTACTGTCCTACCCTCTGTTCATCAAAATGAACAAAATTTAAATTCTCTTTCCAGTATAAATCAACAAATTAATATTAATTCTCGACCCCGAGCTATTAATAAAACATATACATATATAGGTGCTACTTCAACTTTAATAAAGAAAAGAATTTCAAACCACACTTCTTCTTTCAATAACCAAAATTCAAATAATAACCAG
The DNA here is from genome assembly GCF_053919585.1 of Euprymna scolopes. Taxonomy (NCBI): domain Eukaryota; kingdom Metazoa; phylum Mollusca; class Cephalopoda; order Sepiida; family Sepiolidae; genus Euprymna; species Euprymna scolopes. The sequence goes on along the minus strand of NC_136524.1, from coordinate 28,409,900 downwards.
GGAACTTCTCTAACTACACTGGTTAAAAAGCTTAACTCTGCCAATACCCACTTTTCAATTAAATGGACCATCCTAAAAAAAGTTAAGTCTTACACTCCAGGATCTAAGTCTTGTCACCTCTGTACATCTGAAGCTATAACTATTATAACCTCCCCTCAAAGTAGTAATATAATAAACTCTAAAAACGAACTGATCTCCTATTGCAAACATATGTCCAAGTTTAAATATGGTAAATTTGAAATCACATAGCTATTAATTTAACCCTTCAAATATATATCCTTTCCCATAATTTTTTTTTTTTGTATATAATCTTACCTTCTAAGATTTTTATATTTTTAATTTTATTTGCTTTTTCTTTATTTCTTTGGCCGGTTTTCAATCTGCTGTCTCCGTTTTATGGTATAAGTATACCTATTTATTAAATATATACATCAACCTACCCATTTTTATTCTATGTATTTGTTTACTTATATTTTACTATATGAATTTACATACACATTTATTTGCCTTATTCCGGAGTTTGTAAATACCGGCCTCTCCCTCCCCTTATTTTGTATGTAAGTATGTATGTTTTTGTTTAACTTGTATATGTTTTTGGATATGTGTATGTATTTATGCATGCGTGTGTGTTTGTATATATATATATGTGTGTGTTATTGTATTTGTATACATATATGTATATATATTTATATGTGTGTGTATGTATATACATGTATGTGTGCATTTGTGTGTCTATATGTATGTATATATATATATATGTGTGTGTGTATGTGTGTGTGTGTATGTATATAATTTTCTATTTTTTTATTTATTTACTTTCATTCTTTTTTTTAATATATAACAGACGTCCCATTTCATAAATTTAGTCATTTATTTGTTCTGATCAGTTTTCTTAATTTAATTCTGGGACTTTCACGTGCATATATAAGCTGACCTAATTATTAACGCTAATTTTCGCGCTTCTTGTCTGGGTAAGTTTGACCTTGCTTTTCAAATTTAAACCTTCACCGATTTTCGTTTTTTTTTTTTTTTTTTTTTAACCTTAATTTTTTTAATTCATCCAGCCTTGACAGACGTGTTTTTAAATATTCTCTCCAGTGCTTTTCTTTTAATGATTTGGAATTCATTCCATTTGCGCTTTTTTTCCAAGGAACTCTGCCTTTTGGATTATTTTGACCATTTGGAATTTACCCAGTGGATTGAAATTTTAAATTCGACCGTTTTGGATTTTACCATTTTTGGATTTTTACCCTTCACCGGACTATCCATTCATGTGAAATCTTTTTATCATTTTTCTTTTGCCCCCTGTTCCCCTTACCTCACCCTTTTTTCTTTAACCAAGTAAGATCTGTAACTTACTTGTAGTTTCATTAAATACTTTTATATGCAAAATCCTATCCTGCATTTTGCTAATTCCTGCCCTCTGATGAGAAGGAGAGTATTTCGTAGAAACTCCGTGGATCAAGGACTATCCACTTATCTTGTGTTTCCTTTTTTAAAATTAAATATGTTTTTAACTCTTTTCCAAGATGTCTTTTAACATGTTTTATTAATCATTTGGTCATATATATATATATATATATATATATATATATATATATATATATATATATATATATATATACACAATATTTATATCTAAATCCAACATATATATATATATATATATATATATATATATATATATATATATATATGTATATACACACAATATTTATATGTAAGTCCAATATGTATATATATATATATATATATATATATATATATATATATATATATATATATATACAATATTTATATCTAAATCCCATATATATATATGTATGTATATATATATATATATAAATGTATTTTTTGTTCGTTAAAAGCGAATAAAACTATATTTCTACGTTACCAATTTAATTGAAATTTTCAGAAATTCTATTTTTAAAGTCCAGGAATATTTTTATGTTATTAAAATAATTTAACATTGCGAATTATAAAAATATTAAATTAAATGAAAAATATTTTTCGTAACTGCGAGATTATCCTCATTTTATTTCCGGTAGAAATTAACCTTTCACTTATTGAGATAAGTATTATTTGCATAAATTTTTATGATACTCATGCAGAGAGTGATCCGTGCTGAAATAATGTTATTATTGAAAAAGTCATTCTTAACATGGGGAGGGGAGGATGTTTTGCACCTATTCTGTACTTTAACCTTACAATTGAATAATAAAAACACATATCGTAAAACGTTAATTAAACATGGAAATATGATTTAAAAAATAGCGCGGATCGCTCTCTGCATTAGCACCATTTTTAATTATTGCGGACTATTATTCTTATCTTTATTAGTTGTTTCACGACTTTTCGGCCAACTATTCCTCTGGCCTTCATGAAAAGAAATAAGTCCTTTTCTAAATGTTCAGTAACTTTTTCCTTTTATTATTCTTAAAGAGTAAAACTTTTCTTATTCATGAAAAGAGTTAAGCCTACGTAAATAAATAAATGTTTTTACACGTGACAAATTATCAATAAATGGTTTAGTTACTTTTTAAAAAAAAATTATTTATGAAAATAGTTAACGTAAATATGTTTGTAAAAGTGCGAAAGGCGACGTTGTACAACCATCACTCCCATGCTTAATTTCTATAATCATTATTTCGACATTTGAAAGTGGTGCTTACTTTTTAGTTACAACGTTCTGTAACCAATAAAAACGCGGTATATCAAAACCATAGAAAGTAAAAATAATATGTGCCTCTACCGCATTTGTAAGTCAGAAATATATTTGTTTCTCAAAGAAAAAAATAGATTGAACATGACTTTTTTTTATTGTTTTTATGAAAATAGAGTTTCGAGTTTTTAAAATTTTTTTTTAAACTTATTTAGTTAAAAGTCAGTTTGTGGGTGTTTTTTTTGAAAATTGTTTTATGAAAGGTGAGTTTTTTTGCTTTTTTCAAAACTTTTTTTTTTTTTTATAAATCTCACTAACATGCTGGAGAAATGTTTAATAATTTGGTATTTTTTTTAGATTAGGTCCACCTCCACAATTTTCCTTTCAATGACGACATTTATAGGTTTCCGAGTATGCTGAACACGCAAATCGCATTGAAGTTTTGCGGAAATAAATAGTTGTATTATGCATTGTATTCTTTGGCGGCCATCTTTTTACGTGCACACGCGCCATAAACAAATACTCGTACGTAAAAAAGATGGCCGCCAAAGATTACAATGCATAATACAGCTTTTTATATCTTGATAACTACTTATTTCTGCAAAATTTCAATGCGATTTTCGTATTCAGCATAGTTGAAAACCATTTCAAGTTGTCATTTAAAAGGAAATTGAGGAGGTGGACCTAATCTAAAAATTTACCAATAATTTTTCATCCCGTACGCCTCCCGATACATTGCTTCGTCAACATGCGACCATTTTATATCTCCCGAAGACACTTCCGTATTTAGAAAAAAAAAAAAAAAATGAGTGACCGGTTTACCAGAACGTGGTAACTAAAAAGTGAGTACCCCTTTCAAATGTTGAAATGATTTTTTTTTTTTCAATTTTTTTTCATAATCTGGTTAGTGTTCAATCAATAATAATCCAGTGAAAAAATTTCAAAAAACCTATCAGTATAGAAACTCCACCACGTAAGTAAATAAATAAAAAATGTTATGTGCGCATGCGTTAGCCTTGACTAGGGGGTAATAACGGAATGACCATTAAATAATTCTGCGGGTCGCCATGGATCTCAACGCCAAAGGAGTACCAAAATAGTTTTCATGATCTGGAGAATTTTTTTTTTCGAAAAGTGGGGGATCACTTTTCTATGTAAATTTAACTTAAAATGAGCACCCACTTTCTGGCCACCTGTGGAAGGGGCATTTATTTTCGTGTTTATTGGCCTAAAGGTTTTTGGACAAAGCAGTTTGGTACGCGAATGCATATTTAACAGTTTTCGTTTATGCTCACGCATAGCATAAGCAAAGGCTTTGTCTGTTAAATGGAAAATAGTCCCAGAGTTCAGGGGTTAATACCATGCAAAAGAAATCAAACAAAAAACTTTTTAGCCAAGAAACACACAGAAAAAAAATAGCATCCATTTTTTCTATCGAATTCATTTGCTGTTTTTATTGAAAACTATTTTCCCCCGGATTTTTGATATAATTTTCCATTAAGGGCCGTGCGTCTCACGTTCGTAAATAACAAAATTTTTTTTGTAGATTTTGGTGTGCTAAAAACGAATCTGCAAACCGTTTCCGTCGCAAAAAAATAGTTTTTCGAAAAAGTGGCGATCACTTTTCCATGTAAATTTAACTTAAAATTAGCAGCTACTTTCTAGCCACCTGAGAGAGGGGGGATTTTTTCCCATGTTTATTGGCTAAACAGCTTTCGTTTATGCTCACGCTACGGCTGTGAAATGGAAAATAGTCCCAGAGTTCAGGGGTTATTACTATGTAAAAGAAATCAAACAAAAAACTTTTTAGTCAAGAAACACAGAAAAATGCCCCTCTCTCAGGTGGCCAGAAAGTGGGTGCTCATTCTAAGTTAAATTTACATTGAAAAGTGATCACACACTTTTCGAAAAAGTAATTTCATGAATATCATGAAGATTTCTTTTTGCTACGGAAACGGTTTGCAGATTCGTTCTTAGCACACCGAAATCTACAATAAAATATTTCGTTATATATGAACGTGAAACGGGCCTTAAAGTAAAATAATACCGGAGTTTTTGGAGCAGATTTGCCGTTTAGTTGTACAAATATCCTCAAACCAGGTAATCACTAAAAGGGACTTTTAAAAGTCGTCACCTGTATCGAGCAAAAGTTTAAAACCACCGATTATATGCCAGCCTACGTCATGGTAACATATATTGAGTGAGTTCCTAACAGTATTTTGTATAGTTTTTTAGTTTAATCTCATTTTCCCAAAATTTCCCCAAACTTAATGTGTTCGATACAGTCTGCCGCCATTTGTATTTTTCAGATATACCGATAAACATTGAATGTTTTTGTAACGATTATACATTACATAAAACTCTAAAATCTTATCCAGTTAGGTAGAGCATTTACTTTTCTTGCCTTTGATTACATTTATTTATATATATTTATTTTTTGACAATTTCTTTGTATCTGTGTTTAGTAATACAAACCCTTTTCATTTAATGTAACGTTTAGTCGGCTCGAAAAACAGTGTTTATCGGGGTATTTGAAACTACAAATGGTGGTGGACACTGTTGATTACTTTAAATTAGAGAAAGTGAGTTAAAACTAAAAAAAACTATACGAAATACAGTCAGAAACCTACCGATTATGCCAGCCTATGTCATGGTAACATATATTCGGTGAGTTTCAGACACTGTTTTGTATAGTTTTTAGTTTTCAACTTACTTTCCCAAACTTAACGTATTCAACAGAGTCCGCGACTAATTCTGTTTTTTGAGCCAATTAAACATTTTACATTAAATAAAAACACTAAACAATTATCCAATTAGGTAGAAATGTAACTTACCTTTGCTTTAATTTATTTGTTTTTGGATAACTTTTTCGAATCTGTGTATAGTAACCCCCCTCCCCCACCATCAACCAAATATTAATTACTAACTCACATTTTTGTAAAACAACAACAACAAAAAAAAACATTGCTACGTTCGGCTTCATCCACTGATTATTGGTCAAGTCCAAACCATGAATGATTGACAGAAACTCCCGAGGATCCAGATCAAATTCTGCAAGTGTACAATTTTTTTTCATTTTCGCCTTCTTTTTCACTTTTTGCAGTGGATTGCTGCACTAATATAAGAAACCTGCATTTTCTCTTTTTATTAAATTTTTCCATTACACCAAATTGAGCCACTGCAACGCCTGGCAGGGTACAGCTAGTATATATATAAAAATGTAATTCTTGGTTTGTTGCAAGTGAATAAAAACATATTTCTACGCTACCAATTTATTTGAACTTTTCAGACAACCCATCTTTAGAGTCGAGGGATGTTTTTATATTATTAAAATAAATTTACCTCGCGAATTATTAAAATATTAAATAAAATAAATATATTTTTTTAACCGTTAGTGCGAACCTGCTTTGTTGATTAAACTGAACTTCCGGTTCAATTCATTTCACAGCCACGAATTGACGAAAAAGAAGTAGATTTCATTTTCTGTTTACTAGGTAAGTAAAAAAAAGAAAAAACATAATTCATTTGTTTATCTTCCAAATTTTTTAATTTACACATTTTTTCTTTATTATATAAGGCCAAAAAATGTTTGTCGCTTGCTTTGTGAGATTTTTGTTGTTGTTTTTCGATATAAGATTGGTTGGTAAAAGTGGTGCTAATGCAAAGAGTGGTCCGCGCTATTTTTTAAAATGGTATTTCCAGGTTTAATTAAAGTTTTATTATATGTTTTTTTTTATTCAATTGTAAGGTTAAAATACACCCTCCCCTCCCCATGTTAAGAATGGCTTTTAAATATTAACGTTATTATTACAACACGGATCACTCTCTGCATGAGTACTGCACTTTCACCTAACAATTTAATAAACTAAACATGGTACTTATGCAGAGAAAGTACCATAATAATATAATAATAGAATAATAACGTTATTTAGAAAGCCATTCTTAACATGGGGAGGACGTTTTGTTACTATTCTATACTTTCACCTAACAATTTAATAAACAAAAGATGGTACTTATGCAGAGAAGGTACCGTGCTGAAATAACGCTATTAAGAAAGCCATTCTTAACATGGGAAAGGAAGAGTGTTCTGTAACTATTTTATATTTTCACCTAACAATTTAATAAACAAAAGATAGTACTTATGCAGAGAAGGTACCGTGGTGAAATAATACCGTTATTTAGAAAGCTATTCTTAACATGGGGAGGGAGTTTTGCATCTATTCTATACTTTCACCTAACAATTCAATAAACAAAAATAGATAGTACGTATGCATAGAAAATACCGTGCTGAAATAATGTTATTTAGAAAGACATTCTTAACATGGGGCTGGTATTTTGTAACTATTCTGTCCTTTCACCTAACAATTTAAAAACAAAACATGGTACTTATGCATAGAAGCTACCCCGCTGAAATAATGATGTTATTATTTAGAAAGCCATTCTTAACATGGGGATAGGGTGTTTTGTAACTATTCTGAACTTTCACCAAACAGTTTAATAAACAAAAGTTAAACTTAAGCAGACAAGGAACAGTACTGAATCATTAACATTATTTAGAAAGCCATTCTTAACATGGGGAGGGAGGATGTTTTCTAACTATTCTGTACTTTCGGTGCTGATGCAGAGAGTGATCTGCGCTATTTTTTAAATGGCATTTCCACGTTTAATTAAAGTTTTATGATATGTTTTTTATTCAATTATAAGGTTAAAGTACAGAATAGGTACAAAACCCCCTCCCATGTTAAGAATGGCTTTTTAAATAATAACGTTATTATTTCAGCACGGATCACTCTCTGCATGAATACTGATTAACGTTTTATTCTTTGCTTTTTTACCGTATTTTTTTGTTTTTTTTTTCAAGAAAACCTTTTTTAACAAAGATTGAAAGTGCACGTTTTTTCTTTTTTTTTTACAGAAGTTGTTTTTATATAAGAAAATATGAATGCTTATAAAGAAATTGGGTACTCGTGCACTTATTGATCCGTGCTGAAATAATAACGTTATTATTTAAAAAGCCATTCTTAACATTGGGAGAAGAGGGTGTTTTGTACCTATTCTGTACTTTAACCTTACAATTGAATGAAAAAAAAAAACGGTAAATGTTTAGATTAGAGCCACCTCCACAATTTTCTTTTAAATGGCGACTTTTATAGGTTTTCGACTATGCTGAATACGGAAATCCCATTGAAATTTTGCAGAAATAAGTAGTTATCGAGATATTAAAAATTTGTATAATGCATTGTAATCTTTGGCAGGCGTCTTTTTTACACGCTTCCGCGCGTCATATACAAATCTATGCGCGTAACAAAGATGGCAGTCAAAGAATACAATACATAAAACAACTATTTATATCTCGATAACTACTTATTTCTGCAAAATTTCAATGCGATTTCTGTATTCAGCATAGTTAGAAACCCTTAAAAGTCGTAATTCAAAAGAAAATTGTGGAGGTGGACCTAATCTAAAAAAATACCAAAAACACATAAAACTTTAATTAAACTTGGAAATACGATTTTAAAAAAATAGCGCGGATCAGTAAGTGCATTAGCACCCATTAATCGACTCACGTGACCTTATTAACAAATATTATCAAAGGCAAGATATGTTACTTTATTACCGAAATGGATAATTTTTTTTGTTTTTTTAATGAAAATTTTTTATTCGGCTCAAAAAACACAGCGTTTACTGTTATATTTGAAAATTACAAATGGCGGCAGACTGTTTTAACACATTAGGTTTGGGAAAATTATATATATATATATATATATATATATATATATATATATATATAATTGTTTACTATAATAATTATTAAATGTTTTTATTTAGTGTAAAATGTTTAATCGGTTTGAAAACATGTAGTGTTTATCTGTATATTTGAAATTTTTAATAATTATTATAGTAAACAATTATATATATATATGTATATATATAATTGTTTACTATAATAATTATTAAATATTTACAGATACTAGTGTTTCATCCTTTCGGGAATCATCAGTGCAGAGTGTCACGATTAACACTGGTATGTATATTCCTGGCTAATTTTAATTTAAAACAATAATATATCTAGAACATATAATTATCATGATTGTAGGAGATTATATATTAGGAAGAATTTGAAAAAATAAACATCTTATATATTCAAAGGAGTTCAAATTGTGAACACAGACAATCGCAAGCTATATTATTGGATTTATATATATATATATATATATATATATATATATATATATTGGATTTAGATATAAATATTGTGTGTATATGTATATATCTATATATATAAAAATGTAAATGTTGGTTCGTTCGGAGTTAATTGTCTAAAAAACCACTGGACGGATGGCTTCCACGTTTTGGTATAACATGTTTACTATATCCATGTGTGTTTTTATATATTCCCTCTTAATTATAACATTATACTTAATTTTTCTATGATAAATAGGTGGATTTCTTTTTACCGAGAGGCGATTTTTTTTTTATTTAGGGACAATTATTTATTACCGCTTCCTGTCACGTGACCAGTGTTACAATTAAGCGGTTTTCCTGCTAGATCTGGAGATTTCGTTTACAATCTAGCGGGAAATTCTAGAAAAGCTGGAGGTATTTGGCACCCAGAGACACCCGCATTAGATTGCTTGAAAATACTTTAAAACATAAAATAAACTCATTCATGTAAGTAAAAAAAAGTAGCATTTACTGCCTTTGGTAACAATTATTTATTGATTATTTGTTTTGTTTTTCACCTTTTTTTCGACTAACCATTCTTAAATCTCACTATAAAATCAATTTTTCCAAGTACATTTTAGGTGGGGGGGCATTCCAATCTCCCCGAAGGGGTTTGTATTACTGTACACGGGTTTGTATTACTGTACACATAGATTCGAAAAAGTTGTCAAAAAACAAATATATTACAAATAAATGTTATCAAAAGCAAGATAAGTTACTTTTCTGCCAAACTGGCTAGCGATTTTCTGGACATTTCTTTCTCCTGATCTCGCGGGTTTTTTAAAAATCTTAGTTGACAACATTGCATCACTAAAAAACACCACAGGATGTGTTTACAATATGGTAAATTTTCAATGGGTTTATTGATAATGTAACCATGTGATTGAACTTTAATTTAAATTAACCACACGTGGTCGAAAAATGAATGCCGACGCTCAAAGTGTATACGCATTTTGATTCCTCCCTTTACTTAAAAAATTCACCAAAAATCAGGAAATTAACGAATTTTAATGAAAATTGCAGTATTTTTCAAATAATGATCGCAGAATATAATGAACTAATTTTTTTACTTAACTCTTGGTGAAAATGTTTTATTTTGTTTAAACAAAAAATACCTTTACTAAAGTTATGGTTTTCAGTAGTAAATAAAAAACGCAAGAATTTATTTTTGCTTTTTTTAAAGCATCGTAATTTGTAACAATAAAAAATAATTTTTACAGTAACATTACGAAAAAAGCCCCTAAAGTCGGTATTAATGTATTCGATATAACTCGAAGAAAAATGAATTATCGGATACTATTCAGGAAATTAAAGATTCAACTAGATTCCTATTTCAGTCACCTAAATTATTTAAGGTGAAATGAGTTTAGGAATATATAGCCAAACCTAAATATTTTTTTTTGGTAAATATCCAGATACGCTACTACAGAACACCGACCACTCTAATTTGTTTGGGGGGGATGTGATGTTGGGGCGCGCGCGCCAACATCACATCCGCTCCCCCCCCCGCTCGCGCCCCCAATGTACAAAGTAAAATCTTCGGAAAATGTTAAATGGTGTTCTAATTGGTAAATGTCGGTGCGTTAATTACGGAAAATTTGAAAATTCGATGTTCCAGGTAAAAAAAAACCCAGATAAATTAGCCCCCCCCCCTACTCCAACTTGGTGTGCTTTTCTTTTTTTATTTTATTTCTTTTTCAGCTAATTTTAAATTTTCCACCCAAAAAGCGCTATAATGTATTTTTGAAAATTAGAAAATTCTATGTCCTGGAAAAAAAAATCCCCTACCCCCAACATAGTTTGCTTGGTGAAGCCGTCGTTTATGCTACAGCGTGCATGCGCGTAGCATAAACGGATGCTGCAAAATGGTGGAAAGAAGTTCGTGGGTTCAGGGGTAAATACCATGCAAACGGTAAATTTGCCCCAAGTTTGACTATCAGATTCGTTGTCAGCGACCTCAATTACCTATAAAAAAACAAATTAGAGTGGTCGGTGTTCTGTAGTAGCGTATCTGGATATTTACCCTTTTTTTTCTTGCTTAAAAAATAGCATTAATACAGTAAGTTAGGTAAACTGACTTTTTCGTTTAAAAATGGAATTATTTCCCTTTCGCTATTAACTTTTAAAAAAAATATTTTTTTTTTAATAAATATTTTGTGGAGTTTGTATTACTGTACACATAGATTCGAAAAAGTTGTCCAAAAAGAAATATATAACAAATAAATGTTATCAAAGGCACGATAAGTTACTTTTCTACCAAACTGAATATATTTTTCGAGTTTTTATTCAATGTAACATGTTTATTCACCTCGAAAACCATACAGTGTTTACCGATGTATTGGAACATTCAAGATGGCGTCTGATTCTCTCTTTAACACGGTAAGTTTGGGAAAAGATGTTATAAATAAAAAAACGGATAAAATACTGTTAAAAACTCGCTCAATATATGTTACCGTGACATAGGTTGACATATATTCGGCGGGTTTTTAATACTATTTTGTATAGTTTTTTTTATTTATAACACCTTTTTCCATACTTACGGTGTTAAAGAGGGTGTGAGACGCCATCTTGAATTTTCGAATACATCGGTAAACACTGTATGTTTTTCGAGCTGAATAAATATGTTACATTGAATAAAAACGCAAAAAATATATCCAGTTTGGTAGAAAAGTAACTTATCTTGCCTTTGATAACATTTATTTGTTATATATTTGTTTTTTGACAACTTTTTCGAATCTATGTGTACAGTAATACAAACACCCATTTTGTGTTTTATATACATAAAGTACAATTGTTGAATGTTACTGTTTTGATTATATTCGTTGGGGGGCACAATTAAGAAATTAAGAAAAATTAAAATTAAGCGAAATTTAAGTTTCCGTTCCATTTTTACAACAACCGTAAAGCAGTGCATACTCAGCAAGTTTTATCGTAATTTATAAGCATATTGAAACACTAAATAAACATTTTATTTATTTTTTTGCATAATTAATGATGGAAGTATTTTTCTGTTTATTTTCTTAACATCTGTTAAAAAAAAAATAATTTGTACATTCTCTTGAAAAAAAGAATCAAACTTTTCTCTACTTTCACATGTGTTCCATTTTAACAAACTGAGCCACAGCAACGCGTGGCCGGGTACAGCTAGTATTATATATATATTGGATTTAGATATAAATATTGTGTGTGTGTATATATATATATATATATATATATATATATATATATATATATATATTGGATTTAGATATAAATATTGTGTGTGTGTGTATATATATATATATATATATATATATATATATATATATATATATATATATATATATATCGAGAGATTCGAACCCTGGAAACAGAAGTCATGTCTGGCTTCATTAGCAAGGACCCGAACCACTCGGTTACCGACAACCGCGAGAGATACAGTTGAAATTAAACATTTATTCATTTTAAATGCTTTTAATGTCAATCAGAGTGATCAAATCATTATATGACGATCTACGCATATGAGCTAATTTGACCGACATATTACAACTGAAAGTGCTCAACGACAAGAAACAAGTTTCTGAAAGAGGCTAACATAATTATTTACTATAATAATTAAATCCCTACAGACACTAGTGTTTAATCCTTTCGGGAATCATCAGTGCAGGGTGTCACGATTAACGACAGTCGAGAGATTCGAACCAACAGCAACAGAAGTAATGTCTGGGCTTAATTAAAATGGATCCGAACAACCCGGCTACCGACAACCGTGAGCGATACAGTTGAAATTAAACATTTATTTTATTAGGGAGGGAGAGAGAGAGAAAAAGAGAGAGAGAGAGAGAGAGGGAGAGAGAGAAAGAGAGAAAAAGGAGCAGGTTATATATATATATATATATATATATATATATATATATATATATATATATATAAAGAGAGAGAGAGAGAGAGAGAGAGAGAGAGAGAGCACGTATGGTAAGAAAAGCGACCAGCAAAAATAAATAGATAAATAAATAAATAAACTGATTGTATGCAGAGAACGCATTATCTTTTGTTAGTTTAAAGAAATCCTATTTAGAAAGAAGGGAAACATCACGTGATCTACACAAAGAGAATTCACCTGTCGGAGTCAGTATAACGTAAAGAGAAAGAAACGGATATCTAGAATGAATGCGCATGTGTTTGTATGCATGTATGCATGCGCACTCGCGCTTGTGCGTTTGGGAGGGAGGGAGAGAGAGAGAGAAAGAGAGGAAGAGAGAGAGAGAGAGAGAGAGAGAGAGAGAGAGAGAGAGAGAGAGAGAGAGAGAGAGAGAGAGTAAACATTAAGAACGTGTGGATATCATTCATTTCTCATAATAAAATCTGCGTCAGGGTTCTACACAATAAACTCTCTCTCTCTCTCTCTCTCTCTCTCCTCTCACCGACCCTCTATGCAATTGTCTGTTCACCAGAGAAGCAGTAACGGTGATACAGTAGTTCGAAGATTAAATACGCTGGTGTAAGCACTATAGGAAGGGGGTACCATGTGCGACCACAGCTGTAGTACTAGCGGTAGTACTAGCAGTAGTAGCGACACCAGAAGCAGTGGTACGAAACGCATTATTAATATTATTAGCAACTGAATCAGCTGCAAGTACCACCCCATATAACTTGATATAGTCGACATTATTGTACCCGCACCCCCTCTGTCTCTTTCTCGCGGAACAAGGTGGAGTGCTCTACAGATAGTGAAAGGGAGAGAGAGACAGGCACAGAGAGATAGTGTAAGATAGGCAGAGAGAGAGAGAGAGAGAGAGAGAGAGAGAGAGAGAGAGAGAGAGACAAAGAGAGTGAATGGCGAAAGGGACAGATTGAGAGGGAGATCGAGTGTGAGAGAAAAAGAAATAGATATAGAACCAGAGACATTGAGAGAAAAGGGAGAGAGAGAGAGAGAGGAGGAGGAGACGAGACAGAAGGAGGGATAGACAGAGAGCGAAAGGGGGAGAGAGAGGGGTTAGAAAGGGGAAGAGAGAGAGAGGGGGCGAGAGAGAGAGAGAGAGAGAGAGAGAGAGAGAGAGAGAGAGAGAGAGAGAGAGTGAGTTACCCAAACAGGTCAAGATTCTTTTTCATATTTAGTCAGTCAAACTAGATAACCTCCTACAGATCTTTATATAACGGACCAGAGCGCAAACGTACTCCGTCATATGATCATATATACTTGAACTATATATATCCATGTATCCGAATTCTACAGAGAAGAAGATCTGTATATACATATACATATATACTATTCTATTTTAGAACCAGCTCATACAACAGTTTCAGTTTGACTTTATTCATAGTGAAAGTGAAAGTAGGTCCACTGTGATACGTAGATGAATGGAGAGAGACTAAATTAGTATTAAGTGGCTAACAAAAGGCAAACATTGCTGACAACGATTGTTGATTGTCTTTGATTATCGGACACCAGCTTTTAACATTATATCTTAGCTTGTTACATACGCATATATATATATATATATATATTTTTTTTTTTTTCGTGTGTGAAGTTTTAGATCTTAAGCGAAGATAAATTTAGATAAAAGAAAAAAAAGCAAAGAACTAACGTAAACTCTCTAGCAATACTAAAAAGCAAAACAAAAACAAACAGAGACAAAAAGAAAACTCTCTCTCTTTTACACACACACACACACACACACACACACACACACACACACACACACACACACACACACACACACAAACAAACAAACAAACAAACAAACAAACACTACATAAAAAGAAAAAAATGGGTCTATCTGGTTCAAACATTTTTGGAAGTGCAAATATGGTATGCAGACTTCTTCTTACTATTCTTTTCCTGATTTTTTGGACACCTTCAACAGAGATTTGCTGTTATGCCTCCGATGAGGTTATCACAAACTCCTGGTATGTCCAACTTCATGGCGCTGGCGGTGTTCCTCTTGCGAAACAAATCGCCAAAAGGGCTGGATTTACTTATATATCACCGGTGAGTAGTTCGTCAACCTTGTTCGTATTTTAAAATAGTCCTTCCCCCCAAAAGTCTACGCATGTGTTTTATTAACCCCACAGTTGCGAATGGTTATATAATATAACTTCCTAGCATTGCCACTAACGTTACCGAACGAATTTTATCGACGAATCTTTAATTCCAGGTAACTAGAAGGATATCATGGAATCAGTCTAAGAATAACAACATAGGTACTAAATTTAAATTCCTCCTTCACTCACATGTGAAAGGAACTATCCTCCACAATTTACTGATTCGCTACAAACTTATTCTAAGTCGATAATGAATGTATATTTTTCTAAAACTGTAACGTATGTTGTACTGTCTATCCTTTGTTTTCTTTGTAGTAGTGCAGCGTATCCCCCCCCCCACATGAAAATGATAAATAATCGCTAGTTTTGTGACTGAAATACACCTTATCGCAAAACAGAAGATAGCATCAGATAAAACTGAAAGCCGTGTCCCTGGGAAGAAAGTTCTTAATGTCATGATCGTTAGATACGCACTTGTTGGCAAAACATGGAACCCCCGCTCGATATCCTGTAAATGTTAGATGTCCTAGTTCCTATTTACAATGCCTCCCCACGGGACAGAGTTAGACACCAGGGTCGTTTTTTAACGTGGAGAAAAGGAACAAAAAATAAAAATTGTCTCAGTCGTGAAGGATTTCTCCGCCACTAACAGAGAATAAGAAATTGGTGTGTAGCATCTGAAGAACAGATGGTATTTATTTGCTCCCCCACCGAGCAAATTAGGCACAAGGCCGATTTTTAAAGTGAGGAATGAAGGGGAAATGGGGACCAACTCCCCGGGGAGTAGGGGAGCTGGATAGTGATAATTGGTATGAAGGGTTGCCCCTACATTGACCAAGGTCTTATCTGTGGGGTCGCC
>NC_136524.1:28376630-28391630 GCF_053919585.1 Euprymna scolopes | reverse complement strand
AATGGTGGTTAATTAAAATTGTGGGGTCTGCGTTCGCGTCTGGTCCACAAAGTATGGAAATAAAAAAAATTAAAAATTAAAAAAAAAACGTTTACAAGTGTTTTTGATATAGATGTACATAAGAAGACTTTGATAAGTATGTTTTAACTTAAATAGGGATGGTGTAATAAAATTGTGAGGTCTGCGTTCGCGCTGGCCTCCATAGAATGGAAATAGGTACAAACTTTAATAAAGACTTTTCATATCTATCTGCGTAAGTATACTTTGATAATTATATTTCAGTTTGAAGAAATATGGTATAATAAAATTATGTGGTGTTCGTTCGCACCTGGCCTCCATAGAATGGAAATATGTCACAAAGTTTAACAAGGTTTTTTAATATAGATCCACAGAATATTGTGATAAGTGTTTCAGTGTGAACAGGTATGGTATAATAAATTATGGGGTTTATCTATTTTATTTTTACTTTCATGATATTTTGCTTTGGTTTTGATACCCCCAAATTCGAAGCTATCTCTTACAACCCTTCCTTTTCATAACTTATCATACTTTAGTCCATTTTCTGTAGGCTGTTTTTGAACCCAGTCAACGACGTGTACTTTTGGTAGTATATATATATATATATATATATATATATATATATATATATATATATATATATATATATATATATATAATTCCAGATAAATATTTTTCAGAAGTGAAACAACTACTGAAATTTTTATCAGGTTCATAGAAGTGCTCATAACCGAAGCAAGGCAATATATACATTTTTTTGTGTTTTACATGAGCATTGATATGTCACTACACATTCATGAGACTGTTTCGGTTATTCAGTTACAAGTCCCTTGTTACTTGTAACTGGCTAACAGAAACATGTTCATAAATGTGTACCGACATACAAATGCCTGTGTAAAACAGACAAACAAGCAAACAGACAGACAAAAGAAAACAAAATAAAAGTATATACATAATAACTGGATATAGCAAGTAACACATCCCAAGATTAGTTAGCACCTTGAAAACTAGTGGCGAGGAATATGGGAAAATTGAATAGAGTAATTTCATGGATTTTTTGGTCAGGATCAAGGTGTAGTATCTGTCCTTCAGATGCTGCACTTCCATTTCTTGTTCTCTTTCGGTGGAGGAACAGTCCTTCACGACTGAGACAATTTTTTATTTTTGTACCTTTTCTCCACGTTAAAAAACGACCCTGGTGTCTAACTCTGTCCCGTGGGGAGGCATAGTAAATAGGTACTCACATTTACCAGTGTTGTGTGTATCGCTCTTTTTAAAATTTTATAATCAGTTTGCTCAAGCAGGGAATGGAGCATCCTACAGGATGCTAAACATTCACCTGCTAACAGGTATTCAAACCGAGAGATCTTTTTTAAGATTCTAACCATCCCCGTTAAGTGTATGCGTATGTGTGTGTATGTACGTGTGCGTATGCGTATGTGTGTTTAAGTGTGTATGTATGTGTCTGTGTATATGTGTTTGTGTGCTTATGTGTTTATGTGTGCTTGTATGTGTACATGTGTATGTATGTGTGTGTGTGTACGTGTGTGTGTGTGTATGTGTGTGTAAGTATGTGAATCCTACCAATGATGGGTTGTTATTATATTTGTAATAGAAATAAAGCAAAACAAATGTATCACAGCCAAAACAAAAACAAAATATTCCTTAATCTTGTACGAGTATGAAAGTGCAGTATCTGTGCTGATGCTTCGCTTGGACTATTCTGTCCTCGGTTAGTGGAGGAGAAGCCTTCTGAACTAAAGCAAATTTTAATTTTAATTTTCCAATGCACAGTGCTTTTTTTCGGGATCAATGAATCTTTTCCACATTCAAAATAAACAACATGTGTGTCTAACTCTGCCCTCGTGGGGAGACAAGTAAATAGGAACACCCAACAACAAATAACAAACGAATTAATGTTTGTTTTAAAACACAACGTTTTCTTTTGTATATTTTTATTTATTTTTTTATTTTTTTGTTAATTTTTACTTTTTTGTACATTTTTTATTTTTTTGTACATTTTTATTTTTTTGTTATTTGTTGTTTTTTGTTATTTTTTATTTTTTTGCACATTTTTATTTATTTTTATTTTTTTGTTATTTTTTATTATTTTTTTTTTTACATTTTTTTGTATATTTTTATTATTTTCTAAATGTTACTAATGTGATGATTCCACGTTTATTAAATACTATTCTGTTTAACATATTACAACACGGCGAAAGTTATAGCACGCTGATTTCGAATGAATGCTTTATGCCAAATTGATGGCTTAATATAGTTAGATTTGTGCTCATTTTAGCATTAAATACTAATCCATATTAATCTCTATAAACCCTTAAACGTGCATTAAGCGGGTACCATAATAATTAGTTCGTTGCACGTGATTATAACAGAAGTCGACAAAACTTTCATGCATATCAGCCCAGTAGTTTCCTAGAACACTTCTAGAGTAAATGTGGCATTGTGGTAAATAATCACTATAAATCCTTAACTGTGGATCGAACGGATACCATAATACGTTATTCACAGCACCGTATAATAAAAAAGGTCCATACAAAATTTCAGTCAGATTGACCGAGTAATTTCCGAGAAAATGCGGAACAGACAGACAGACAAACTAAGAGAAATATAATATATATAGCTTCGCACATCCTAGAGAGACGACTTATAACTAACACTATACAACCTCATTTTTTTAATATAAAAGGATCCCGAAATTATGGATTACTTTATCTTTTCGTTGAGAGAAATATCGATAACATAATAAGTTTATGTTTGTTGTCTATTATATTTTAAGGTTTCATAATTTGAAGCTCAACAACGTGTGTCTTGCACCCTCAGGTACGAATGGTTTAACAAGGTTTTTTAATATAGATCCACAGAATATTGTGACAAGTGTTTCAGTATGAACAGGTATAGTATAATAAATTATGGGGTTTATCTATTTTATTTTTACTTTCATCATATTTTGCTTTGGTTTTGATACCCCCAAATTCGAAGCTATCTTTTTACAACCCTACCTTTTCATAACCTATCATACTTTCATAAATCAGAGTCCATTTTCTGTAGGCTGTTTTTGAACCCAGTCAACGACGGGTACTTTTGCTAGTATATATATATATATATATATATATATATATATATATATATATATATGTATGTATGTATGTACTACCTGCCTCATGGTCGGGTCACCGGCGACTAAACTGGTTCCCCCACCAGACTTGTTTGGTGAGGAGGGTGACTAGTCTCCCTGAAAGATTAAAAACAAGACCTTCCAAAGGGCGAATGGACTCTTTTTGGGGGTCAACGGCCAACTAGCACCGTGTGTGTTTGCGTGTATGTATGCGTGCGTTGGGGTGGAGAGGGCTCCCGTAAGCCGTGGTGAAGGCAACCTTTCTAGGAGAAGCAAATCTCTGATTAAAAAAAAACATAAAGCGGGAGACCAGTACCCGCATTAAGCTGGTCTGCAGTTTAACTTGCTGCTGGCTACCTTGCCCTTGCTTGTTGCTGGATCTCAACATTTTCAAGAGAGAGAGAGAAAGAGATAGAAAGAGATAGATAGATAGATAGAGAGAGAGAGAGAGAGAGAGAGAGAGAGAGAGAGAGAGAGAGAGAGAGAGAGAGACTTAGCTGTCGTATAAAGCTAAGACTCTGTAACATCATCTGTGTATAGATACTCCCTCAGGCATTTGTCTATTAAAATGGTCTTGTGGCGATGGAAGTCATTTTTGGGCTCATTGACTTTAAGTGTCTGAGGGAGTGGCACTCGTCTGACAAGACGTTGCAATCATCATGTATGTATGTATGTATATGTATGTATATGTATGTATGTATATATGTATGACTGACTCTCCCGTCGATTTCGGCGTGCGAGTGTTTAACAGTTTAATGATCAGTTCAGATGTTGACTTCGAAAATTATATTTACGCCCAGAGAACGATTTGCAAACTGAATGTTGGTGTTAAACGACCGCACAAAGATTTGTTTACACTGGTGAAAGCTTGTTTAGAACCATCCACACTTCTTAGAACTGTTGATAGCAGTCTGCGCAAAAAGTTCGTCACAGATAGCATGAACAACAAACCTCAGGTTTTATATCAGTGTGTTCCTTCTCCTAGATGTACGGGGTCCTGGATATGACCTTAAACTATATCCGATGGTAAGGCCCCAGCTTGCGGTCTTTGGGGAGTGTGGAGCCACCCTTCAATTGCCATTGCTTCCAGATCCACTCTGACCTGGAGTACCTGTTAGGGTCCCAACAAGAATGAAAGATGGAAGTTCTTGATAAGCCGTTCCCCTTAAGTAATCCAATTTACCAAATTTACTCTACTAACAATTACTAGGGTATTGTCCCATTGACTACTTTACGCTCTTTAACCGTTATCCTCGAGTGGCCTCTGGGCCTTGATAAGCGGTGATTTCTTTATTATTATAAAAAAAAAATATGGGTTAAGTAGAACCCGACTCGAAAAAATATATACATATACTCTATTAAAAAATTGTTCTTCAAGATCACTTGAATCGGCATTAAATAACCTGAAAAGGCTTGATATGCCGTAAAACAAACACACACACAAAAAAAAAAAAAACAACCTAGATTTACGTCTTAATAAAAAGGCTGAGGGTGAAACGCTCCTAGTGGTTCAACTGCCCCCAAACACCAACAAGTCCTACACCTGTATATATATATATATATATATATATATATATATATATATATATATATATATATATATATATATATATATATATATAATGAGGAATATAACGACTGATCTTGTTGTATTATAGAAATGTATACATAATATATATGTGCATACAGGCACACATGCATACATACATATATACATACACACACACGCACACACACGCACACACACATATATATATATGTTTGTGTGTATGTGTATATGCATATATGTATGCCCAGTTGTCAAATGTATTTATGTATGCCCAGTTGTCAAATACGTTTAAATACGATATGTTTAATTTATGCCGATTTCATATTCATTATTATTTATTATTATTACATTATTATTGATTATTATTATTATATTGTACCCAATATAATAATGATTAAAAAAGTTTTTTTTAAATTTTTTTAAATAATTGCATGACATGTGTGCTATCAACGAAAATTGAAACACAAGCATTTAGCTCTCCACTTTATTCGCAACCGTTTGCGCTATCGCCACATGCTCATCAAAAATCTACAAGCTAACCGATTTAAACATATAAATGTATATTTGCGCATGCGTAGTAGAGCACTTAATATCGGCTTATGACTACAATTTCTCAATTTTGATTTCATTGCAGTAATTTTTACCGGCTAAAACACAAGCTGATAGTGTTCCACAGGTCCGAATCCGCTATATGTCAAGTTTCAAGTTTGTGGAACAGAAATTGACGGAGTAGTTTTTAGAGACTATTTCATACAGACAGACAAGGCTACTTATATATATATATATATATATATATATATATATATATATATATATATATATATACAAGATTAAGATCCATCTCATCTTTCATCTTTATGACAAGAGCAGAATAGGTTACTCGCGTTATATATTTATATGTGTATGATTCGCGTCCAAGTTAATTAATCTATAACTATAGATGCTATACGTAAAGTGTGGTAATTTCAGTTATGTTGAATGCAATCAATATTCATATAAAAAGGAGCAAAAGAGGAATGGAAATCCTACGTAAATATACTTACTGTTGTTGTTGGGAGGGGGTGGGTGAAATTTTAACATCAATTAATAAATATTATCTGAATTTTAGTTTTTATCTATTTTAAAGGTGTTTTAAGTGGTATAATACAACCGCTTGCTTTAAAATTCAAATATTTCAGATTTGCATTAAATTTGATTTATAGCCATTAGTAGGGCTATGACAAGAAAGAGAATATTCTTTCCCTTGTTTTGACTCTCGATTATATATCCGACACATGAATCAATCGAGAACCTCTGGACAGGAGCTGCTAAAAACACTCTATCCTGCCTTGACAGAGTACAAAATAGACTTCGTGGCTTAGTGGGGAATGCCCTTTTCTTTTCCCTACAACCTCTCTCCCACAGGAGAGACGTTGCGAGCCTGTCTTTGTTTTATCGTTACTTCCATGGCAGGTGCTCGTCTGAGCTCCAATCCCTGGTCCCCCCTCACCGATCGGTCACGAAAAACACCCATCTAGCTGAAACCACTGTGAAAAATTTTCCCCACTCTTTATCTGTGCCTAAATCCGAAACGTAGATTCCATGAACAAAGCTTCTTTCTTAGAAGTGCACGCCTGTGGAAATGGCTTCCGTTTGCCTGTTTCCCACCTGACTACAACCTGGATGTCTTCAAGTCCAACAAAAACAAATTCCTGATGAACCGCCCTCTTAAGTAAGACACTTTATCAAATCTCAACACTAACGTACTGTACACGCAATAACACTTATCCCTGAGTGGCTTCCGGGCCTTGATAAGTGGTGATCACCTAGTAAAAAAAAAAAAAGAAAAAGAAAACATCACTATCTAAAAACATATAAGATATTAACTGATATATACTCGAGAGTCAAAATAATGAAAAGAATATTCTCTTGTCATAGCGATGGTCATTAGACACTAATAAAGCAAGATTTGCTGGATTTTATTTTCTTCCTAAAACCCTTTAGACGTCTTTAGTCTTCATTTTCAGAAATTTTGTAGAATCAAAATCGTGTAATATTTTTTTTTATCAAAAGTAAGGATTCTCGACATCATGATAAGATCATGTAAGCTTGTATGTTGACTTCTATCTTCGGGAGAGGATTTAATATAAGTGGTGCAAACTGCTACGCTACGCTTCTAATAGTAGTATAAAACATACTTATGGCAATTCAGCCAGACGAAATTCGCTGCCTATGAGATACAAACTATTCTATGTAGCCTAAATGGCATCAGCATACCACTATACTAGTATGATATATGATTAACTAACCAAGTTTAAAGAATACCAAGCACAAGACACGTGAAAGTAATTCGTCAAATTCGCACCACTTTCATATCTCATTTACAATAATTAAAATCAAGATACAATGCTATAAAGCGATATGTTTAGAATCCTTATTCCAATTTTTATTCAAATCCATTACCCATTTTTTTTTAATCTCGAAGATATATACAGTTTAACACGTTATTAGGAGAAATCGAAAACCAATAAATCTTGCTTAGTTGTTGTCTAATAACTATGAATCAAATTTTATACAAATCGGAAATATTTGAATTTTCAAAATGGAAGTTGGTGGTGTCCATATTATGCCCTCTGAAATAAATCTAAAATATGCTAAAAAAAACCCTGACATGTGAATAATATATATTAATTGATTTTTAACAATACGAATCAAGCATCAATTAATATAATTAATGTTTAATACATATTGTTAAAATTTCACAAAAATCGATATTTGATTCTTAACGATCGGCCTCCAATCTTCTTTTGACCTCTTAGCAAAATAAAATATAATAAATAAATGAAACTAAATATTGTTCACTACCCAATATGACGTCTTATACTCGGTTCCTGTACATACAAATGCATGAGTATATATGTATTAAATTTATATAGTAGGGCTTTACGTTGCGAGTGAGACAGTCGTATTTACGAGTGATTTTTTTCAAATGACAACCAATAATAAAACGCTTATCTTTTGCCGATTGTATTTTTTTCCACCGACAATCTTCTGAAAACCTTTTTTTTAATAAAACAAGCAAAGTCAAATTATTAAAACAATAAAAGGTTTCATGGAACAATATATTCTTTTTTAACAAAGGCGAAGAAATTTGAATGTTTTCTAGTATTAAGATAATTTTTTTAAATAACACTTATTAAAAAGAAAACAAAAAACAGAATTTTTTTTCTGGTGTATGTACTCGGCATGAAACAAAGATGTCATATTCCAAAAATCACCTGGATTTGTCTAGCAACTTTTTTATTTGGCTAGTAAACAAAAAATATTTAGTTGCCAAAGTTGAACTGAAGATCAATTTGTCCGTAGATAATAGCGATAATTATAAATTATACTGGAAAATCGATCTGGCATTACGCCAGAAGTTGATACATTTCCAATGATCGGTAATGCTAGGACACTGAAGTCAAGAGTTATGGTAAAATGTTAGCCCTTTATTTGTCCAAAGTCTGCTGTCGTAATTGGGCCTGGTTTCTATTCTGAGAGGTGTTTTTTTTTTTTTTTCATATACAATAATAATAAAATGTTTAAAACAGAGTTATCTCGGCAATTTACTGCTATTTCACGGTAACTCAGAAGTGATTTTTATCCCACACATATGTCGCATTTAAACCTATACATATGTTTGGTATAAAAATGCACTTCTGACTATCGGATTTATCGGGAAACTTCAGTAAAGTGTTCAGATAAGTAATTATAAAGTTCTAGGCGAAGAGTTATAAATCTTTATGTTTCGTGAATGTACTGTTTGGGATCGGATAATATATATATATATATATATATATATATATATATATATATATATATATATATATATATATATATGAGAGATAGAGATATGTGTGTGTTTGTTTATTTGTCTGTTTGTATTATTGTGCGAGTGTGTGTGTGTGTGTGTTTGTGGGCGTGTGTTTATGTGCGTTTGTGTGCGTGTGTGTATGTGTGTGTGCGTGTGTTTGTGTGCTTGGCGTGTGTGTGTGTGTGTGTGTGTGTGTGCAAAACTTTTAGCCATTAAAAACGGCAAAAGTAAGGTCCATCGACTTAGAATGAAAGCTTTATGCTAAATTGAATGTTGAATATAGTAAAATGTGCACTCATTTTTTACATTAAATTCTAATCTATTTAATTCCTAACTGTGCATCGAACTGATGCAATAATACTTACTTTGCTGTGCGTTGTCATAGCAAGAATTCATGCAAAATTTAAGTCAGATCGAGCCTATTGTTTCCGATAAAACTTGGAGAGTAAATATAGAATCGTGCTGACTTATTCCTATTCATCTATAACTTCACATCGAACAGATACCATAATGCTCAGTTCGATCCACCGTATTATAATAAATGCCTATACGAAATTTCAACTGAATTGGTCAGTAGTTTTGGAAAAAAGTGGAACGGATAAACAGACTCTGAAAGAATACACACACACACACACACACACACACACACACACACACACACACACACACACACACACACACACACACACACACACACACACACACACACACACACACACACACACACACACACACACACACACACACACACAACCATACACACACACACACACACACACATATATATATATTTCATATCCATCTTGTTTGTATATATATAATTTTCTACTAAAATAGCTTCTTCTTCTTCTTCTTCTTCTTCTTCTTCTTCTCTATCTCTCTCTCTCTGTATATATATATATATATATATATATATATATATATATATATATATATATATATATGTATGTATGTATTTTATAAAGAGAGACAGAGACAGAGAAGAAGAAGAAGAAGAAGACTTTGAGTTTTATCTAATTAATTCCGGAAGAGGAAATAAACATTCTTTTGGATTCAATGCGCTGAAGCTCAATAACTTATTAGTTAAATAAGTTATTGAGCTTTCAAAGAGATAAATTTACTATATAATCCAACGATATTTAAATCGGACTCAATGATAAACCATTCTTTACAACACTTCCTTTTCATAACCTATCATAGTTTCATAAATCAGAGTCCATTTTTTTTAACCCAGTCAACGACGGGTACTTTTACTAGTATATATATATATATATATATATATATATATATATATATATATATATATATATATATATATATATATAAGAAGGCTAGTGTTGAAGTGACGTAGCGTATGGACAAAAACAGAAAAAACGAAGGTTTATCTAAATGATACATCTTCGTATTAATATATTTATTTATTTTCGAAAAGATCTTTCACGTAAATATATACTTACTCTTAACTGTAACGGGGATGGTAAAATGTGAATGATAATTTCAAGAGATACCAAATATATATATATATATATATATATATATATATATATTTATATAATATTTTTGGAAAAAAATAATAATATTTAATTTTTTTTTATAACTACTGACACTAGCGTTTCATGCCAACGAAATCATCCCTGCTATAATAGGGAGATTCTAATCCGGTCAAATAAGTGAACCTTGGTTAGTTTTTTTCCTCTCAGCCACCCGCAATTAACCTTTAAAAATGGAAGTGCATTTAGATACTTATGAAGTTACGTGGGCTGGCTATCATAAGAAACGGCCATAAGAGTATTCAATAAATAGAAAGTTTGAAAGATGCATAATTAGCCGCATTTTTCTTAATTTACTTTATAGTGCTCAACTTTAATCTCTTGGTATCTTTAATGTCACATATATACATATGTATATACACATACATACACACATACATGTATACATACATACATACATACATATATATATGTAACATATTTTCTTCTTAAGTTTAAGGGAGGTGGTGTTTGATCAACACTTCTGGGAGAGACATATTTTAATATACTCTTTTGTTTTTAAATCTTCGAAACAGTATTTCATGGTAAACAACTGATGATCCCTTAAATTAACATGAGTACTATAGTGAATTCGAGAGAGCAAGTTGATGCAGTGATTGCAGGTTATTGAATGACTTACTGACTAAATAGTTTTATAACAAAAGATGGAAAATATCAAAATTAAATTTTTATTTTACATAGTTTTAAAGGTTAAGAAACTTCCAAACCACACACACACACACACACACACACACACACACACACACACACACACACACACACACACACACACACACGATCTCTCTAATATGATCTCTCTAATATATATATATATAATCTGTGTGTGTGTGTGTGTCTGGTTACGAATAGGCTCCTATATGGTTGACTATTTAAAAAAAAAACTGATTACATATAATGATAGAAGATGCATCGAGGATCAGGAATGGGTATGTTTGATCTGGTAGAACGGTGGTTCATAAAAATTGTGGGGTCTGCGTTCGCGCCTGGCACCCAAAGTATGGAAAGAAGAAACTTCCAAACCCCCCCCCACACACACATATATATAAAATGAAAATTACAATTGAATTTACCAAAATGATCAAAGATAGTAAAATTAAAGTAAATTATAAATATTAAAGAATTAATATTTATAAAATTATCTCAGCCAGATGTAAAAGCTCGATAAAACCAAATAGAAAATAGAGCTTATAATATGAGCAAACAGTTAATAAAATATGTTAAAAAACACTTTGAAATGAGTTAAAAACATATTTAATCTGAAAAGGAAACACTAGATAAATGGATAGTCCTTAATCCGCGGAGTTTCGAGATATATATATATATATTTATTTATTTATTTATATATATAGCAATGTAGCATATAGGGAAAAACATGCGGGCGCTGAAGAAAATCGAATATTTTTCGACCATAACCTCATCCCCTTATATCTGACTTGAAACAGATGGTACCGATGTTTTTTATGACCCTCTGTAAGGTTCCTCTTTTAAATTTGATCCCTTTGTCCTTTTTATTTACTCTTTTTTTCCCCCAAACAACGCATATTGCCACTTGGGACGCAAGAGATTATTATTTGTGATAATGCGTGGAGCTAAGCAGATATCTCTTCACATTACATTAAACTTTTGTAAATTAGTACAATCAGGAAAACAGGAAATAGGTAGGCGATTCCAAAGTTCAGCAGTTGGGAGAAAAAAAAAAGCTATTAATGTTTACGGTATTTAGGGACCTCAACACTGAAGGGGTGGAATCTTGGTGCTTGTTGGGTTAGTCCTAAGTATGTAAGTCGATGGGGTACATGTGATGTGAGTTTATCAGAGCATATTTCATTATTGCCATCACAGTGGCAGTGTGCTTTGCTTCGGGTAAAAAGCTGTTATTTTATTTTTTATTTTTAGATGCAATACTGTTATTAATTTATGACTTTATTAATTAGAGTTAATAGAGTCGGCGTAAGAAATATACATTAACAGACAATTAAGCTGAACATTTCAGATTTTTTTTTTTTGCAAGTGCAAGCACAAATGCATACTTTTATTGAATTAAATTCCAGTAAGAGAGGCGCTGTTATAAAGCATATACATATTAACAAATGAATCTTACTTAAATGGTGCCTAATGACTATGGATCAAATTTAATGCAAAGCTGAAATATTTCCAGATGGAAACTGATGCTCATATTATGCATCTTTACAAACCTTTAAAATACTTCAGAGGGAATATTTATTAATTGATGACTATTTAACAGAGAGTATATTTATTTATTTTGTAATAATAACTCTGGATATCAGTCAATGCTAATCTGAAATATTTGAATTGTTAGACACGTAATATGCACAGTAAAACACACACACACACACACACACACACACACACACACACACACACACACACACACACACACACACATATATATGTAGATATTTGGTAATAATATGTACACTAAAACTCCTTTAAAATTCTCAAAAGAAAATGAAATTTAAGAAAATATTTGCGAATGGAAGCCTAACACCTATTGTTAAAATAGCACTAGAAATTGATGTAATTGAATTTCCGCGAAGAATTTAGCAATAAACATGGACGGCAGTGTAATTGTTCACATTACATTGTTTCGGCTTTGTTAGCAATAACCCTCCCCCCATGGTATCATATTTGAAAAAGATAAAGAGTAAAGTTACATAGGAACTTTAAAATATTATCAAGTCAATAATGGTTACAGAAAGGGAAATAAGGGAGAAACCGCTTTAGGCCATGACATTTCGAAACTAAATGCTTCTCGTCAGGAGAGGAGAAAAAGCCGGCATTATATAAACGCAAAGGTAAAAAGACAACAGCGACTTTGAAAAATCAGATTGGAAATAGAAAAAAATTTGAGATTAGGATTGGAAAAAAATTTATAGAGAAGGTTGGTGATATGGTGTGGGTGAAATAGAGAAAGACAGAAAGAAACTATAAAGAATTAAAAATCCATTTAAAAAGAAAAAGTTATATTATTTAATTAATTGGAATGCTTATTAAGATGAGTATTATTTATTAATTTATTTTATTGTGAACTATTATCCTCATCTTTATTGGTTGTTCTTTCATGACGTTTCGGCCAACTATTTCTCTGGCCTTCGTCAGGTGGTTACTGCGACAGGATAAGAACTCCGAATCTCCTAACTGTATTCTCAGCAATTACTGCCATCCATAGTTGTTGTCGTCTCACCACGTTTTGGACAATTAATCCTTTGTCCAGCTTTGGGGAGAATTAAAACCACTATCTTCAGTTGACCAAAATATGGTGATACGACAACACCTATGGATGGCAGTAATTGCTGAAAATGCAGTTAGGCGAATCGGAGTTCCTATCCCGTCGAGATTACCACCTGACGAAGGCCAGAGGAATAGTTGGCCGAAACGTCGTGAAACAACAACTAAAAATGATGAGGATAATAGTCTGCAATAAAATAAATTAATGAATAATACTTAATGTCGGGAAACAACAACTAAAAAAGATGAGTATTAATAGTCCACAATAAATAAATTAATTATAAAAAACTTATTAGAATAAGAAAATCTATTAAGAGGAGCAAACAAATATATTAAATGAAAGATGAGGAATAAAAGTTATAGATAATTTTATTATATCATCAGAACAATAACGAAAAGTTAAGGGAGAATTTAAGAAAAACTCTTTTAGGACATGGCATTTTGAAGCTAAATGCTTCTCATAATTTTTTACTACTTCTCCGATTTACCGTTTAAATAACTTTTTATCATATTTCCTATTCTTTCATTTTCATTTCTTTTCTAAATGTTACTAAGCCAGATTTTTTTTTGAAAATATTTGCATTTGTATGATTCTAGCCTTTCTCCTCTTCTGGTGAGAAGCATTTAGCTTCGAAATGTCATGGTCCAAAGAGTTTTTTTTAATTTATTTTTTTCCTTTACTTTTCCTTATTGTTCTGATGACATAATAGAGTTATATATAACTTTATCTTTCATTTAATATAATACGACCAAGGAGACCCGGCGTTGCCCGGGATCGAATGATGATCAACAAATATTTCACACTTCCATATTTTATTGTCATCGAAATCGACCATTTTTCAATCAAATCAGTGAAATTAACTATTTTTAAGTCAAATCAGTTTATTGCTTGTTCTAGTTGAAGACCCATCCAGGTACTTCAAGACGAAGCTTCATATGTCCCTGCACAGTGACTTAGTCCACAATACATTGTAGTCTACATTGCACTGTAGAGAACCTACTGTTGATTTTGTAATTTTTTATATACAATAGTTTGAATGAAAATTTAAAATGAAAAAAGTAAATTATCATGTCGCAATTGAGCTATAAACAAAACATTTAGTCTGAACTTGCCCATGTCATATCAAAGAATCTACTGTTGTGATTTTATGTCGGAACTTCCAGCTTGTGTGGTAATAAAACTTCTCAAATACACTACACTTCTGATGTTAGGCTATGGAAGGTGTTAACTTTAGTTTCAATCGCCTGCTCCTTCTTTCCTCAGATTATCCGATTAGCGATTAGCGATACTTGTCGAAGATATTCTGATACAAAAATCTGTTTAAAGTAATAGTAATGATATCTTTCTTTTCACCACAAGGAAACACGTGTAAGACATTCATGGAAAAATTAAAAAAAAAAAATCGTTTATAAGTAAAATGATTTAAAATTTGAAAAAAAAAATAATTAAAAAATTATGGACTGATCCGTTTTTTGAAAGATTACTCACCGGATATATGCATATATATAATGTGTATGCGTGTATATATATGTGTATGTATGTGTATCTATCTATCTATCTATCTATCTATCTATCTATCTATCTATCCATAATACAAAGTTAATATTTTAAGAAGTAAAGTAATACATTGCTAATAGATTGCGAATTTTGCTTTCTGCATAA
>NC_136524.1:28359130-28371630 GCF_053919585.1 Euprymna scolopes | reverse complement strand
AACTACCAGTAACACTAGAATCTATAGATCACCATTCTACAAATGTATTTTTACGTTTGAGAAAATATATGCTCATTGAACACATGTTGTTACTGTAATCGGGGGAAAATAGCAACTTTATAGTTTAATAATCAATGAGTTATGAAGAATCGGAATCGGCAATTGTATCGGAATCGGTAAAAATATTGGAATCGTCTCATCACTAATATATACATGCACACACACACACACACACACACACACACACACACACACACACACACACACACACACACACACACACACACACACATATATAAAAAGTATATATATATGATATATATATACTTATATATCATATATATATTATATGTATACACACATACATACATATATATATATAATACGTCGACATACCGTAAAAAAGGAAAAAAGAAGATGAAAGTGCTTTGTGAACATGTAGCTACCTCCGATACTTTTCAGATTTTTCGTATTTTACAGAGACATAATATAGGCATAACTTCATTATCTAAAAATTTAAATTTGCAATAAATTAGATCTATAGTTGCTCAATATAAATTAAGTACGATTCTCTGAATTTCATCTAAAGACGACTTAAGCTTGAACTTTTTCAATTTAGCTATTTCCTAGAACTAAAATTGTATGTTTGAATTTTGATCCAAATTCGAATATGCATCCCACATATAAGGTTTAGTATCATATGTTTGGATTTTAATCTTCGCAATGTTATAGCCGTTAGTGAATTACCGTTAAGCAGTTGCTTTCAATTATTAATCGTTAGTTAACTATCGTTATTCATTTATCATTAAGTACCGTTAATCACTTACCGTTAATAAATTATCGTCAGTCAAATCAATTGCTGATCGATTATAATTAAATACTTACCGTAAATCATTTATCCTTAATCAAATACCTTAATTAATTACTGTTAGTTGATTACCTTTAATCAATTACTGTTAGTCTATTACCGTTGATAAATTACGTTCAGTTAGTCAATAATTACCGTTAGTCAATTAACCATAGTTCAGTAGCGTGAGTTAATTATTATTACTATAACTTAGACGTGAAAGATTTTTCTTATATTGTCAACCATCAATGATACTACTGGAAATCTGGGGAGACTTGTTGCCAGCAGATTCCAGGGAACATCACCTGTTGTTGTCAGTGAGTAATCTCTGATGATGAGTTGTATAAGAAACTCCTAATGAGTACTTCTAATGCTAATGATAATGTGTTGGACTTTATAGAGACATGTTGTAACTTGTTCTCTAGTACATACCATTCGCTGTTTTATACAGGTCGTATAGAAATAAGATAACCCTTCAAAAATTTTTTTTTATTTTATTCAAGATTCTAACCATCTGTTTAAGTGCAATTGTTTAAAGCTCTCTTGCACTTGGTTCACCGGATATATACGTTTGTATATGAACTAAGAAATACTGTTTTAATGTGAGTTGAGCTACTTTTATAATGAGATAGATTCCCGCCATAACTGCCGAAAAAAAAAATAGAACGTTTTTAAATACAATGCAATGTTTGCCAGTTTTACTACTCAGCATTCCACCAGAAAAGTGTATGAGTGGGTTAATGGATACGATACTGACCACGGAATAGAAACGATCATGTACAAATCAAGTAGAATTCACTACATTCAATCAGGAATGGATAATACGCTTCTTATCTATCTAATGTTAAAGAGAAACTTATGTTCAATTGATTATTTTTTTTATGCTAGGAGAGTTTCCCCCTCTTATCAAGACCCAAAAGTCACTCGAGCATAAGGGTTAATGTGAAACAACAGCGTAATCAGTAATGATGAAATTTGGGTAGAGTTTTATTATTTAAGCGAAACTTGTTTACATTACACTTGAAAACGACGATGTTATAGTCAGCTGAGAAGCAGACCTGCGCTATTGTGTTTCACAAACTGATAGTTCTAATAAAAAAAAAAATTGCTCATGGGATTTTCGTTTAGTTTTAGGCACAGGAAGGGAAACTGTTGGCAGTGGCTGCAGCTAGACGAGTGTTTGTTGTAAATGTTCTTCAGGAGGAGGATCATAGGTAGAAGCTCAGTTAAGCACCTGCCATGAAATATGTTTTACAATGTACACTTTCTGATCCGCTTTCTGCTTTGACAATAAATAACCTGAACGCGTTGATGCCGTGAAACTGGAAAACATTCCAGTGTCTTTCAAACATCTTTTCTTACATCTTTTCTTACATCTTTGCTTACATCTGGTGCAACTGCTGAGTTCCACGGCAGTTATGACGGGAATCTGACTCATTGTATACGGATAATTCAACTCGCATTCAAACAATTTTTTTTTTAGTTCACATGCAAACGTATCATGGTTATTATTTTATTTCTATATGACGACCATGAAGTATGTATCAGGGAACAAGTGACAACACGTCTCTCTGAAAAAATTGGTATAATTTGTACTCGCTAGGAATTCTCACACATGCCATCATCAAAGACTATTCACCGACAACAACCGGTGGTGTTCGCTGGAGTTTGAATGACAGCAAGTCTCCTAGATTTTCAGTACTCTCTATTTCTGCTGATAACCTTTGTGTTATCAAAACAGCCGCTTGCCATTAATTTCTTGCCATTGACCGTCATTAGAATTTGGGTGGCAATAGGCCCTCTCAAGGCCATAATCCGGCTCGCATTGAAGTGAAGTTAGTTCTTTTCTCTCTTGGCCTTTCCATCCTCCTAAACACTTCATGAATATTTGTTGTGGACTCAGTCACTAGTTCCGACACTATCATTGTTGTTATTGTTGTTGTTGTTGTTGTTGTTGTTGTTGGCATTCATCATCATCATCATCATCATCATCATCATCATCATCATCATCATCATCATCATCATCATCATCATCATCATCCGCTACAAATTCTCAGGGCAATGTTGATAATGATTTACCGCTGATGAAAAACAGTTAGTTTTCTCTGGAACATAAAAGATATTGCCTCAACTTCTAGTACTCTAGGTTCCATAACGCACATTTTTTTTTAATGAGCTAGCCATTTATGATTGTAACGGGCGGATAAAAGTCGGTGGTTTCTCTGAAATGTGAATGAAAATAAGTCTCCTCGAAATTCCCGTATTCTGTATTCGCTTCAATTTGAAGTTTGAGCATCGATCTATCGATCTATCCTTTTCTCAGTCTCTCGATGGTCGCTAATTTTGAAGAAGAAGAAGACGTAAAAGAAGAAGAAGAAGACGTAAAAGAAGAAGAAAAAGAAGAAGTAAAAAAGAAGGCGTAAAAGAAGAAGAAGAAGAAGTAAAAGAAGAAGTAAAAGAAGAAGAAGTAGAAGAAGTAGAAGAGAAGTAAAAGAAGAAGAAGAAGAAGAAGAAGAAGAAGAAGAAGTAAAAGAAGAAGAAGAATATCATGATGATGACGATGAAACTCGCCTGAGAACCATTACATTGCAGTTCATCCTCGAAGCTTTACTTGATTATTTACTGCCTTTTGAAGTTCTATTGAGAATTACCTTAACCAAAGATTCCTTGCTCAGGAGTTTATTTTCGAACTGATCTCTATTAGACTTCTGTCGTATTTCAAGGACTTTGTTTTTTTTTTATTTTTCTCCACCCACTCTCATTATATATTTTCTCTATTTTAGTTCCGCTTTCATATGTTCTTTTCCTTTTCCCGTTATACATCCCTTCCACTACAAATACGACTCTATTTTTATTCTCATCCTCCTTAATAATACCTATTAATTCACCTCATTTCAACCATAAATGCTCTGAAACCGGTTGCATTTTTGTATAGCCTTATAGTGTTGTAGTGCTTGTTTGCCTCTTCTTCTGAAGAGAAACATGTAGCATCGAAACGTCATGGCCTAAAGAGGTTCTTTTTTTCAGCTTTCTTCTTATTTCCGTCCTTACTGACCCGCAGATTCAATAAAGTTCTATGTAAATTTTGTTCCTCATCTTTTTAATTTAACTTAGAAATTGCTCCACTTAACCGGGTAGCGCTTTACTATCTTGATAGTTTTGCTTTATTAAAGATAATATTCTTTATTACGTCATTATATATATATATATATATATATATATATATATATATATATATATATATATATATATATATATAGTCTTGAAACAATTGGAACTAACGATGAAATACACTTTTGGTTGTTATCAAGTCTTGGTTTTTGTTAATACAGTATGTATATATATATATATATATATATATATATATATATATATATATATATATATATATATATATATATATATATATATATATATATGTTTCAAGACTATTTGGACAAATCCAAACAATATGTTGTTTGAAAATGTTTGGATTTGTCCGAATAGTCTTGAAACAATTGTGACTAACGATGAAATACACAAATACACTATTTGTTGCTATCAAACCATTCTTTGAAGTCTTGGTATTTGGTAAAACACTATATATATATATATATATATATATATATATATATATATATATATATATATATTCATATATATACACATACATATATATATATGAATATATTTATATATATATATGAATATATACATATATATATGAATATATATATATATATATACATATATATATATATACATATATATATACATATATATATTCAGATATATATATTCGTATAGATATATGCATACATATATATATATGAATATATATATATATATATATATATATATATATATATATATATATAAGAAAGGGAAATAATAAGCATATTTCTTAATTTATTAAGAATTAAAAAACATTTAAAAAATGCAAAAAAAAAAAAAAAATTTAATTACAAAAAAGTTACAAGAAGTTCTAATAAAAAAAATGATAGAATATAAAGAAAGCCTGGGAAATAAAGTACAAATAAGTAAGGAAAAAATAAGAAAGCTAAAATGTATAAAGCAACTGACAATTTTAGGAGATAATCCATATATATATATATATATATATATATATATATATATATATATATATATATATATATATATATATATATACATATATGTATATAAATGGAGACGTTAAAGGAAGAGAATAAATTCAATTCTTTAAGGGGCGACTTATCGAGATAATTCAAAGCTCAACAAAAACACCTTCTCCACTCTTCTGATGAAAATCATTGTCTTCGAAATGCCATGGCATAAAGAGTCCCTATACACCCAACACTCCTAATTAATGTATACCCCTGCTGAATAAGAGAATCTCTCTCTCTCTCTCTGTATATATATATATATATATATATATATATATATATATATATATATATATAGAGAGAGAGAGAGAGAGAGAGATAGATAGATTGATAGATAGTTTGTATACCTTCATTTTCTTTTCTCGTGGGACTAAAAATGCTTCATATTGAATGAGTTTTCTTTTATGAATGATATGACTTCTAACAATTTCCATCTATTTTTACCAGCTTTTATCCTCATTAATCCCCCCTCCAAAAAAAAAAAAAAAAAAAAAAACAAAAAAAACCCCTGGAATTACTGTTTTTTTTTTCGAGGAAATTATAAATTGCCTCTGATGAGCTGTTTGGTGTTCGTACGCCATTCAACGAAACACGTGTAAGACAAAATTAAATATAAAAATTTATAAATATATATTTGGCTTTGCAATGTAAACCACTGATATACATATATAAATATAAATATATATATGCTAAACCACTGATATATATATATATAAATATATATATGCTAAAAATATTGATAACAAAAACTAATAATAAACATGTTTTCAAAAATGCTTCATACATGTGCAGAGCTTATAATTAAATAAATAAAATTATATAAGCATTGTAAAATGTTTACATAATTTCCAGAAGAGTGAAGCTTAATTTAATGTATAAATACATTAAAGGAATACACACACACACACACACACACACACGCACACACACATACAGGCGCGCGCACGCGTGCGCACACACAACACTCTTATATAGATTCCTTTAAAGTATTAATACATTTAATTAAACTTTGCTCTTCTGGACTTCCGGTCTAATTCCCTTCATAAATTATATATATATATATATATATATATATATATATATA
This sequence comes from Euprymna scolopes, assembly GCF_053919585.1. Taxonomy (NCBI): domain Eukaryota; kingdom Metazoa; phylum Mollusca; class Cephalopoda; order Sepiida; family Sepiolidae; genus Euprymna; species Euprymna scolopes. The sequence continues at coordinate 28,365,575 of NC_136524.1, read as the reverse complement.
TATATATATATATATATATATATATATATAAAATAAAAATTACAATAAGTTTACCAAGGTAATCAAAATGGTAAACTTAAAATATATTATAAATATTAAAGAGTTAATATTTACAAGTAAAGTAATCTCAACCAGATGTAAAAGCTCAATAAAACCGAAAAGGAAATAGAGCTTATAGTATGAACAAATGATTAATAAAACATGTTAAAAGACATCTTGGAAAAGAGTTAAAAACATATTTAATTTTAAAAAAAGAAAACACAAGATAAGTGGATAGTCCTTAATTCCCGCCCTCTGATGAGAAGGAGAGTATTTCTTCGAAACTCCACGGATTAAGGACTATCCACTTATCTTGTGCTTTCTTTTTAAAATCAAATATGTTTTTAACTCTTTTTTCAAGATGTCTTTTAACATGTTTTATTAATCATTTGTTCATATATATATATATATATATATATATATATATATATATATATATATATATATATATATATATATATATATATATATATACATACATTTAGGGAATTAGACCGGAAGTCCAGAGGAGCCATATTTTAATTTAATGTATTAATACTTTAAAGGAACATTACTTAAAGCACTGTAGATATATAATAAGCTCAATATGTATATTTATCAAGACAAAGATTAAGTAAATTATGAATTAGTTTAAAAATTAAAAGTTATTCCTTTTTAAAATGATTCATAATTTACAATTATTAATTTTTATCCTCAATATATAAATGTGTCAGAATAATGAGATGAATTAGATCATAGATTAATGAATCTAATAGTTTCAATTCTTAAAAAAATGCTTTTGGAAAGCAATATTTTTACATAAGGCAATCCCAGCAAAATAAAATTGCTTAATATACTAGATAGAGCAAATTAAAATTGACAGTTTTGATATTCAATTTTCATTTAGAAAAAATATAATTTGCAAAACAAAATTTTTTTTGTTTGGACAAAGAATACAATATTTATATTAATTTCCTTAATCCATGGATTTTCGATGCAGGCTTATCTCTTCAGAGGAAAATTCATTAGCAAAATATTAATTCTGGTTTGATATGATTTTGCTATTCAGCACATACAAAGAAAATATATTTTAAAGATTAAATCCCTTTAAAAGGTCATAGAGAAATAAAATAAGGGGTGAAACAAAAAAGGATGAGTTTTGGTATCCAATTAAAACATTAATCCTTGAATAGTATAGAATAGTCTTATCAGGTTTACGATTGGTTTCAGATTGGTTTCAGATTGTTTGAAGATTGTTTGAAGATTGGTTGAAGATTGGTTGAAGATTGGTTGAAGATTGTTTGAAGATTGTTTGAAGATTGGTTGAAGATTGGTTGAAGATTGGTTGATGATTTTTTGAAGATTGGTTTCAGATTGATTTCAGATTGTTTGAAGATTGGTTGAAGATTGTTTGAAGATTGGTTTCAGATTGGTTTCAGATTGGTTTCAGATTGTTTGAAGATTGGTTTCAGATTGGTTTCAGATTGTTTGAAGATTGGTTTCAGATTGGTTTCAGATTGGTTAAAGATTGTTTGAAGATTGGTTGAAGATTGGTTGAAGATTGTTTGAAGATTGGTTGAAGATTGGTTGAAGATTGTTTGGAGATTGGTTGAAGATTGTTTGAAGATTGGTTGAAGATTGGTTGAAGATTGTTTGAAGATTGTTTGAAGATTGGTTGAAGATTGGTTGAAGATTGTTTGAAGATTGGTTGAAGATTGGTTTCAGATTGTTTGAAGATTGGTTGAAGATTGGTCATTTTAAGTAAAATCTAATTATATTCAATGAATCATTCAGAGTAACATGTCGTAATTCTTTGCGAATGGAGAATTTTGAATTATTCTGTTTCAATTTTTTGGTGGTGTAATATCGGTAGAAATATTTTCTTCTTTTATAAAGTAAAGTCCAACTTGTCAAAATGAATATTTAAATTAGTTTTATCATGATTTTTTAACTCGGAATTTGGATGGAATTTCGAATAGAACCCTTTATTTACTTCATACTCTTGTTCCGTCAGCCATAACTGAGTAGAGGTCCTAAGTAATTCACAATTGTATTTTTGAGAATTGAACCATCAATATTCAGGAGAATATCACTTTTACAATTGATTTGTCCAAATACTCTAACCACTGCGCCACGGATCCTTGCGAGCAGTTCTAGCACGAATTTTGGTAACCTAAAACCTATTTTTATTTCTAGTTTTAAATATCACGATTTATTATTGCTATATATATACAGGGTGTCTAAAAGTCACTGAGGAGTTGAACTTAAATACATTCTTTATTTTTGATGACATCTATCTGTAATTTTAACATATCTGACTTCCATTGAGAAATTAAAAAAAAGAATGCAAAATTCAAACAATCTTTATTTATGAAAAATAATATCTTTTAAATGTTGCCCATTTTCAGCTTCGCATATTTGTGCTCTTTTCAAAACATGACCAATTTTCAGAATCTCTGGATTGCGATTTAACTCCCTTATTTCGTTCCTGATGTTTTCCTTCAATTTTTGCAGGATTTGATGTTTGTTAACATAGACTATTCCTTTAAGATATATCTACAAGAAAAATCCGAGGCTAGTCAAGTCTGGGAAACGTGGTGGCCATTTGACATTGCCATAGTGAGTGATAATGTTGTCGCCAAAGCATTGCCTGAGGAGCTCCATGGTGTCTTTCGCTGTATGTGCTGTTGTCCTATCTTGTTGGAACCATAATACATTTGTGGGCGCAGGAAATCTGTAATCATAGTCCGGTATCTTTCTCCAGTAACAATGACAGCATTTTCTTGATCTTTAAAGAAATAAGGTTCAATAATCTTCTCCGTTATTGCACACCATACTTTATGGAATGCAACTGCTTTTGATGAATTGCCCTTGGATTTTCAGAGCCTCAGAATCTGTAATTTTGTTTGTTAACGAATCCATTCAAATGAAAATGGACTTCATCTGACATAATCAAGTTTTGAAGAAAATTGGGGTCATTTCGGACAAGTTCTTGCATTTGAACTGCATCTTGAACCCTTGTGTGAAAATCTTCAGGCTTCAAGTGTTGAACAAGCCGTACTTTATGAGAAAAGAGTGCAGAATATTGTGTAGTGAGCTTCAACATATCCAAAGTCGTGTGGAACGTCATCGAATCGATGTTTCAGGATGTTGCTCCATGCTCTCTCGCACTCTTTCCCTATTTTCATTTTTGATGACGTTTCGAGGTCTGCTAATACGCGAAAGATAAAGTGCGGCTCCTTGGTCTTTAAATCAGCGAACAATGTTTCGAATTGTGTTGTGACTTGGGCTATCTCTTACATGGAAATGCCGTCGATAAGTTCTTTGAATCAAAACAATTGACCCCTGATTTTGGTAAAACAATTTTACAACTTGCGTACGTTAGTGAATGCTATTCATATCCATAATTTATTTCCAAAATATCATCTGCAAAATATCTGAAATAGAGAGGAAAATAATCATTAATGGCAAAATGACAAAGATTTTCAACCTTTCAGTGACTTTTTGAACACGCTGTATATTGTTTTATTTATTTATATTTTACTTATTACTGTATATATTATTATCTATTATTTATATTTAACGGTTCCTATATTGTGTTTAATTCTATACTAGATCTATTTAGTAATTTATTGTTTCTGTCTTCTGAAGAAGGCCAGAGGTTACATCGATACAGACGCTGTGAAAATCACACTAAAGATGAAAACAATAGCCCGAAGAATCCAAATAAACGTTTCCTGACGTTTGCGAATTCCTTGATGGGCGTTACCAGCCTTGTCTGGTGAATATTATTCTTCAGTAACATTTGTCCTCTGTAGTTCCGTTTCTATGTTTAAAAATATAGGGTTTATCGCCATTCGAAGTGTGAGTACATTTTTGGAGTTATCCTATATCTTAACTTATATCTATTATTGTAAAAATTTATGAAAAATATTCAAAGCTATCTACATCTTATAATTAATCTGCAACTTATAATTGATAATACTTCCAATGAAACTAGTAATAATATTTGAAAATGCTTAGCGTAATACAATTTTTATCCTGTTACGCTAATTCCGGTACATTGCGTTTAGAATTGTTAACTTTTCCCCTGTACAGTCTGAAAACGCTCTCCAGGCGCCTGTCTTCAAACGCCTGTTGCACAACTATATTTTGGAATTCTCTTTTCTCCAGTTTTTTTATTGTTGTTTAATTGTACCTGATGATTCAATAAAGAATCGAAAACATTCATGATATATATATGGGACTTAAATTTGGATTTTTAGCACAAAAAGTTTAAACCTGAAAAAAAAAAAATTCATAAGACAAATTGAAAAAAATAAAAAAGTATAATTAAACAGATGCTTTCCGATATTTTGGACAATGTTTGCTTGAATGAAATATTACTGCCTAAATGGGATAGTACCGATATTTTTCACCGCTTCTGATACAATTACTGATTCTGAATCATCTCTAAATATATAATTATAAAGTTTGGGTTTTTTTTTCCAATTAAAATTAAAACACATGTCAAATGTGAACTTATTTTCTCAGACGTAAAAACACACCTGTGAATCGAGGGTAATGATCTATAGATTTTATTTTTACTGTTAGTTTAAAATCAATAAATATTTATTTTTTTTTTATTATTACTATCAGCAGTATAAGATTTTTTTTGCTTTGATCTTTAAATAATATTTTCTATGAAGCCAGTAATAATATTGTAAAAATACATAGCGCAATACAATTTAATTCTGTGACGTTAATTGTGGAAACACTGAATTTAAATTGTTAGTGTCTCTCTAGGAACAACATGAACACAATTCTTCGGCATTTAAGTAAATTCTCCCGCCCATTTCGCACCTACAGGGTGGCCCACTTAAAAAGTCGCCCGACAAATGTAATCTTTTTCTAATGAATTTTTTTTTCAGATTAAGCGTCCATCTTAAAAGTAGCCCGACCTCTCTCTAATCTTGTTATTAATGACCAACTGACACCACAAAACAAAATGCAATTCTTTTTCCAATAAGATGGCGCTACATGCCACACGTCTCACGGATCACTGACATGAGTTCATGACATGTTTACGGAAGATAGAACAATAAGCAAAGGGTTATGGCCACCACGTTCCTCAGACTTGTCATCATGTGATTTTTATGTTTGGGGGATTTTAAAGCAAAAAAAAAATGTGTGCAAATAATCCTCACAATCTAGACCAACTAAAGGAGAATATTACCAACGCTATCAGGAGAATTTCCAGAGAAGATCTACAGGCAGTATCTGCAAACGTTGTTAAACATGCCCAGAAATGCGTAGATGTCAACGGGGAGCACTTCCAGCATCCTCTATAACGCTACAGGTAATTTAACAATAACAGACCGTTCATCCTCCTCACTACATTTATCAAGGCTACTTATAAGTGGGGCATCCTTATTTTCTCCAGCTTTTTTTTTTTTTAGTTCGTTTGCTCTTTGACCTAATGATAATTTGACGAAAACGTTCGTAATAAATATGTAGGTTATATTGATTTTTTTTTTGCTTTTACATGTAACACAAAAAGATTGTCAGAAAAATCGACAAAAAAAGAGAGATATAATTAAGACGAAGCTTTTTGTTATTAACAAAAATGTTTGTTTCGCTTGCTCTCTCTCTCCCTCACACTGCCTGTCTGCCTATCTCTATTTATTTCTCTTACTCCTTTTCTCTCTCTCTCTCTCTCTCTCTATATATATATATATATATATATATTTGTAGTCATCGACATACAGTCCTGTTTCCTTGTATCACAACTCATCATTGACGCTATTGGATTGAACCTAGAACCGTCCTGTTGACAGTCGGCAGTTCTCCCACTCGACCACAGAAGCAATGCCCGCTAATACCTGTCCGAATATCTATTTAAACATCCGTCCACCACTTCTATATATATATATATATATATATATATATATATATATATATATATATATATATATATATATATATATATATATCGATTGGGATTAAATAATATGCAGATTTTTTATAGATGGAAATATCAAAATATAATAAGCTCAACATATGGGGGTGGAGCATAACAGAAAACATTTTTTATTACTCACACGCATATTTTTTCTTTCTTCCCTATTCACCTATCCACTATACAACATTATTTCTTTTTAAATATTTCTCTCACATCATTTTTAATTCTACTGTGACACATTTCTTAATACCTTCCTCCACAATGCAGTCCTCTTTTAGAATGAACCTCATCTTAGTCACCACCTCAGTTCCACTCTAGTCCTAAAATTACTCTCTACATACACAACGGCCACTCGTTGTTTCGTCTTCAATTCATTCTGTATGTCTTTATATTCATCTATCTTCTTTCTATGTTTTACTGTTATTTTTATGTTTATTCTGCATTTACTTCCTAATATACCCTAAGCTAGATGGTGCACATATCTGT
>NC_136524.1:28351630-28356630 GCF_053919585.1 Euprymna scolopes | reverse complement strand
ATAGGCTCCTATATGGTTGACTATTTTAAAAAAATGATTACATATAATAATAGAAGATGTATCGAGACACAGGAATGGGTATGTTTGATCTGGCAGAACGGGGGTTCATTAAAGTTGTGGGGTCTGCGTTCGCGCCTGGCCCACAAAGTATGGAAATAAAAAATTAAAAAATTAAAAAAAAAAAACGTTTACAAGTGTTTTTGATATAGATGTGCATAAGAATACTTTGATAAGTATGTTTTAAGTTAAATAGGGATGGTATAATAAAATTGTGGGGTTTGCATTCGCGCCTGGCCTCCATATAATGGAAATAGGCACAAACTTTAATAAAGACTTTTCATATCTATCTGCGTAAGTATACTTTGATAATTATGTTTCAGTTTGAAGAAATATGGTATAATAAAATTATGGGGTGTTCGTTCGCACCAGACCTCCATAGAATGGAAATATGTCACAAAGTTTAACAAGGTTTTTTAATATAGATCCACATAATATTGTGATAAGTGTTTCAGTGTTAACAGGTATGGTATAATAAATTATGGGGTTTATCTATTTTTACTTTCATCATATTTTGCTTTTGTTTTGATAACCACCAAATTCTCTTTACAACCCTTTCTTTTCATAACCTATCACCTATCATACTTTCATAAATCAGAGTCCATTTTCTGTAGGCTGTTTCTGAACCCAGTCAACGACGAGTACTTTTGCTAGTATATATATATATATATATATATATATATATATATATATATATATATATATATATATATATATATATCTTCTGAATATGCATAAGTATAACAGAATCGTTTCCGGACATATGGTAAACCTGTTCATAAATATCGATATTGATGTTTTCCTATTTGCTACTATGTTGATGATTTTTGACCGAGTGCAAAAGATAAGTATATGCAGTCACTCTACTTTTTTTTAATACACGCAATGTATGCTTAATACATCATACCTATATTAACCGTCTTGCAATCAAGATGATAAATTATGCACAATGTGCAACGAGAATTTCATCGTTCGATTCTCAATATGCCATATTTCAAAAATCCTATCTTCGAATTATTTAATCGTGTTCATTCGACATTAATACAGGGTGCCCTAAAATGAACTATCTATTTTTGTGCTAATTTCAAAATAGAAGTTCAGTTTTGGGACAGCATGTATATTTCACGTATAATGTTTCTATATTCATACGTGGATGTTTTATATATACACTTACACCTAGCACACACACACATATACACATTTGTACACACATACCCACATTTGAACATACGCACACACATATTTGTACACACACACGCACGCACACATTTGTACACACACACACATTTGTACACACATACACACATTTGTACACATATACACACATCTGTACACATATACACACATCTGTACACATATACACACATTTGTACACACATACACACATTTGTACACATATACACATATTATATTTCTCTTTGTCTGTCTGTTCCACTTTTTCTCGGAGATCACAGAGCCGATCAGGTTGAATTTTTTTTCATGAACATTTATTAGCGAACATTAGCAATAATCTTGATTATCAAAGGACGTATTGCCGTATCCTTGCGCAATTAGGGATTAATAGATAATGGTAGGGATTAGTCACCACAATACCACATTTACTCATTTATTTAAGTTATTTCAGAAACGACTGAACCATAATATCATAACAAAAGTCCATACAAAATTCCAGCCAGTTCAGTCCAGTAGTTTCCGAGAAAAAGTGGAATGGACAGACAGACAAACTGGAAGACTGACTAAATGAAATATAATATAGAAATACTAGAATGACAGATAAAATTAATTCCCCAAACGGAACAATTGTTCACTGCATCATGTTCCTACTACGAAGATAAAAATCAAGATGTAACGCTACTAAACTTTATGTCTAGAATCCTTATTCCAATCTTGATCCAAATCTAATATCTGATTTTGATCCTAGAAAATGCCTTAAATTTCAGGAATAAACGAAAAAATAAGTGGGTAATGTTGTTTGGATATTTGTTATTTTAAGGTCCTCCCAACTAAGTATTATGGCATTCGTTCGACGTACAGTTAGGAATTAACAGGGACTAGTATTGCTATTTAATTGTTTCCCCACGAGAGAAAAACGTGACACAATGTCTTTTTTTTAATGTAAGGGGAAAACCGGCTCTCCCCCCAAAAGGGGCAATCTGGAAGTAAGCTAAAATAAAACTTGCCTTAGTATAGAAGGATTTCCCATCCATTGACTAAGGAAAAATTAATTTAAGAGAAGAATCAGAACAGATACTACACTGTGATCTTATTCTATAATAAGGATTAGCATTTAATGCAAAAATGAGCAAAAATCTAACCATATTCAATAATCAATTTGGCATAAAGCCATCATTCTAAGTTAACGGGCTATTAGACATTTAAAAAGTACAGATATATATATATATATATATATATATATATATATATATATATATATATATATATATATATATATATATATTAGCAGTGCAGCCCGGCTTTGCTAATGCACTATGTACTGTTCATAACTTTTTGTGCAAGTAATTTGGTAGAGACAGCATAGGTCAATTTTTAAAAAAACTTTCACCCCAATTTTGACCCATTAACATTTACTGCTGAAATCCAATTAAAAGGTTGGAGTCATGTAACTGACATCTAAATTTTCAAGTGTTTAGACCCAAAATTTGCTAAAGGGTTTGGTAGAGTTTTCTAAAGTCAAATCATTGAACTTTGACCTCTTGACAGCCAAATTTCTGGCCGGAAACCGATTAAAAAGATTTTCCCAAATCTTAATGCGCTTTATGCCAAATTTCCAGTCTGTAGGCGGAAAATTGACAAAGTAGTTTGGTAGGGAAATGTACACACTGATAGACAATTATATATATATATATATATATATATATATATATATATATATATATATATATATATATATATAGACTAGCAGGGTTCCCGGTATTGCCCGCTATTGCCCGGGCATAAAATACGCTCAAATGTTATATTTTGATTAATGCAGATTCGTATTTATTATTATACTAGCCTCGGTGCCCGGCGTTGCCCGGGTGTTTGATGTTGAGCAAAAAAGAAAAAGTTATAGCAACCAGGCAGGCTCGAATCTGTTCCGCGAAGGTGGAAAAGAACGTAAAAAATAAAACGTGACGTTTTTGCTGTTGCGCCTATCGCCAAACCGGAAGTGACGAATGTTTAAATTAAGGCTAGTCAATCGCAAAGAGGGACATGACTTTTGAAAATATCGGCGAAAGATGCAACTCGTTCCTGTAGAAAGTACCCAATTGAGGTTGAAGGAATTAATGTTTTTAGCCATTTTTTCGATATTTGTCGTCAGAAGGGTCGAGCTTACAAAATGATACCGATATCGTGAAAATCTGTGGCCTCTGTCAAAAGTTTTAGGAAGACATACATACATACATTTAAACAGACAGGTGTGATTTATATTATAGACTAGCCTGGGTGCTCGACGTTTCCCGGGTGTTTTGAGGTGTGTATTGATCAAAAAAAAAAAAAAAAGGTACTAGCAGACAGGCAAGCTCGAACCACAACCGCGAAGGAGGCAAAGGACTTGAAAATCCTCCCCCCAAAACATGACGTCTTTGCTGTTGCGCCCATCGCCAAACCGGAAGTGACGTAGGTTTAAATTAAGGCTAAACAATTGAAAAGAAGGGGATCACTTTCGAAAATATCGGTGAAAAAAAGCGGCCTCTCCCTGTAGAAAAGTGCCCAGTTGAGGGGGAAGGCATTAATGTTTTTAACCAATTTGTCGATATTTATCGTCCGAAGGGTCCGTCGCCTCTGTCAAAAAGTTTAGGCAGATATACATACATACATACATACATACATGCATACATACATACATACATACATTCATTAAAACAAACAGGTGAGATTTATATTATATAAAATTATATTGGACCTAATATATAGTAATGATTAAAAAAAAAAAAAGACTCGTGCACCACCACCGAGAATCGAAATCCAAATGTTTAGCCTACGATTTATTTTATCCCCTTCCGTTAATGAGTGAGCTATGGAGACATATTTTCTGCAAAGCAAAAAATTAAAACATAAACAAATAGCTATTACGTTATGCATGCATATTTGTGATGTCGTCGTTTGACCCTCACCTGGCAAATTTCATTTTTTTTAATTTTCACACTTTTTGTACCGATTTTCCCGGGCTAATACCCACATATAAAGTTTCGCATGAATTCAAATACCTTATAGTTTCATATATACATGTAAACTAAAAACTCTGTGGGGAGTTTGGTAGATAAATTTTTTAAACAAAAATATATACGCATATATAAAATGCACATGGAAAGAGTTTTGTATTTACTATAAATATTTTACGCAAATATTACGCAAGTATAAATCATGTAGAATATCCGCATGAATATAATTATATGTAATAATTAACTAAAGACGATCATCCCATAAAACTAATAGGAAATTAATTAAAATGAATGTTTAAAAGAATATGCAAATTAGCTAGTACTTTGCAGATGAATGCAATTCAACGACTCATATATAACAAAGTTGTATTTTCTTTTTAAGTAAATAGATAAAAAGTTGTATTTTCTTTTTAAGTAAATAGATAAAAGGCTTGCCTTTTTTCTTTCTTGGCCTTCGACCTTAAAGTGTAGTATCTGTTCTGATCCTACACTTAAGTTAATTTGTCTTCAGTCAATGGACGGTAAACTGTGGGGGACTAGGATATATAAATACCCCAATCCCGTTACAAAAGAATAATGAAACGAATGGGAATTGAAGGAAACAAAGACTCAATTAATGGATAAGATAAATGTCGTTTATTTGCTGTTGAAAGAAATGAACGTTTTAGTTATAACATGTCCGCGCGTATGTAACCCATGTTCGTTACAGGACTGGTGTTGTAGCAAGAATAGGAAATGTGTTTGCATCTCAAGTTCGGGTCACTATTGTTTGTTCGC
>NC_136524.1:28331630-28346630 GCF_053919585.1 Euprymna scolopes | reverse complement strand
ACATTACACACATTTACACATGTGTTAACATGTAGGGGCCCAACAAGTTGTAGACTCCGTCGCAAAGGAGGCAAAGACAAGGAACAGAAAAGAAATTCAACACGTTGTTTCAGGTTATAAGAAAATAGCTTTAGTACCCATTCTTCCACCACGCGCGACTTCACCCACGTCTCTAACGTGATCGTGATCCTCTCGAACGTAATCCTGCGTCTGCGCACACGTTTTTCTTTTTATAACCTTTTTCTCTCTTCCTTGCAGTGGCACCATCTCGCGCACGGCTCGGTCATCCGCAATAGCTGCCATACTCGCGTCTCTAACGTGATCGTGATCCTCTCGAACGTAATCCTCCGTCTGTGCACACGTTTTTCTTTTTATAACCTTTTTCTCTCTTCTTTGCAGTGGCAACATCTCGCGCACGGCTCGGTACTCCGCATACGGCTGCCTTACCTGCGTCCGCGCTCAGTTGCATGGGCTCAGGCATGGCTTCAAGACTGAAACATTATTATCACTTTCCCAGAGCACCCAAGCAGTATCAAACGATATTCCTAGATTTTGTTGGATTGCAGTCACTCCGTGTGATTACTGTATCAACACTGGTGCCATTTTTTTTTAAATCGTTCTCCAATACTTCATTGTGTCTCCCCGTGTAGCTTCTCAGAGCATTTTCGCATCCAGTTAGAATATGTTTGAGGCTGGCAGTTTCCCCATGTGCTCTGCAGCGATCGGATGTGCTCAATACCAAATACTCCTACGATTTTGTAGACTACGCGTTTCAACAGCATCTGGCAGTTTACACAATCTGCTCGGAATACACCGACGATATACGCTGCCTCTATTCTGCATGAGTACCAAGTAAGAGTTGAGTGTCCAGTTTACCCTATAATGTTATCCGTTGTCGAAAGGAGAATGTGCGGATTCATGCTTTTTCCAAAAGTATTAGTGAAGTAATACAGTAACCGCAATCGAACTCGAACCCGTTACGTCGTAGCACCTGTATACACTTACATGCACGCCTGCATGAATCTTTCTCTATGTTGTGATTCTTCGTTATTCCACTGTTGCTATAAGTAACTATCGGATGCAGCCGGAATTGTCTGAGCGCAAAATTCTCTGAATTATTGTATTTAAATTTATGCACGTTTTAAATAAAATAAATAAACAAACAAACAAAGATAAATAAATAAATAAATAAATTAATTAATTAATAAAACAAGTGAAGCATGCATGGCCCTCTGTTAGTGCACAATGAACGAGGCATAAAAAATGACTAAGTTCAGTATTTGCCCCAACCCCCCATTTAGCACCAAAAGTCCCCAGGAGACGTCAAATCCTGGTGAAAATGAACAAACGGTGCAGTTTTAGGCCTTAACATAATTAAATTTGAGTTCTGCACCATGCAAAAAAGAAATGAATAAGTCCATCATTTACCCCCCTCCCCATTTAGCCCCAAAAGTTCCCAAGGCCTTAACATATTTAAATTAAAGTTCAGCATCATGCAAAACTGCTAAATAGACATACACAGAAAAGTTTGGACAAATATGGTAAAATAGTAAAAAAAAAAAAAAAAAAAAAAAGAAAAAGTGGAGTGCTTTTATTAGCACTAAAAGTGCTCCTGGGGCACACTCAAGAGTTATCGCAAAGTATAGACAAACAAAATTATATAGAAATCAGTTAATTACAACTTTTCAGAAATTTTTATAAAAATCCAAAGCATCAACTTTTTTTAATAAGCACAAAAGTATCAATTTTAGCCATTTTAACCCGAAAGCCCCCCCCCCCCCAGGGGGCAACTGGAGTTTTCCCGGTAAATCCGTTCTGTTACATTTTTACTCATATCATGTTTAATGTTTGTGCAAAATTTTTAAAAATTCCAAGGCGGAGTTATTGAGAAAAGTGCGGACAGACGAACTGATGAACGGACAAGGGTGAAATCACAGGTTCACCCTCCTTTAGTCGAGGGACCAATAAAAACTAAAATAAAACAAACAAAAAATAAATGAATAAAAGAGAGAGAAAAAAAGTAAAACGTTGTCAATGCGATAGCAGAACTCGCGATTCTATTGAAAAAAAAAACAAAAAACAAAAACAAAACAAAAAAACTCAGTTTCCTCTAGGAAGGTCGTGCCTGCATTTGGGCTATATTTTCAATTGCATTACTGAACAAGTGTGCAAGCGAGCGAGCGAGTGTGTGTGTGTCTCACACACACACACACACACACACACACACACACACACATATATCATGCATTTAACCTTCCCATGGTTACCCGTATGTCCGTTGCCACGAAACATCAGCGGATGAAATTAATGAAAGGATCATGCGCTTGCAATTGATTAGTCGTTGTTTTATTAAGGTCACATTCAGCGTGGGTGTTGAACAATGAATTGTGTTGCTGGATAAAACACGACTCGTACACGCCGTTATATAAAACAACTGTTAATCACTTTGGTTTAGTGTTATATATTCAGAAACGAGAAAAGGGTAGAAGATAAAATCTCGCGTGGCTAGTAATCCTACGACCTAGAAGAGACTGAAAGAACGCACCGAGTGTTTGTAAGCCACCGCACGTCATGAGGATTATCACGGTTCTCGAAGTATCTTGTTTAAACCTGGAAACCTTTAGAAGAGGACCTCTGGAGTGAATGTGGTATTATGGCGATTGAAGATTCTAGTTAGGAAAATGACGGACATAAATAAGGTACGGTGACAAGGATGACCACAGACACCCCTCCCCCAATACTTTTGAAAGCTTAGTGCCTTATTTATTTTTGTATTTTTTTCATAAATAATTTTTTTACAGTGTAGTACCTGTTCTGATTCTACACTCAAGCTAATTTGTCTTTAGTTAATGTAAGGAGAAACCCTTACATACTAATGCAATTTTAATTTTTGCCTACTTACAGAGTGGCCCTTTTTTGGGGATAGGGGCACCCACATTAAAAACTCATAGGGGAAGCAAAAAAATTATCCAAATTGTAAATTCTTAATTTATTTATTATAGACCTCATCTTTCTTAGTTCTTGTTTCACAACGTTTCGGCCAACTATTCCTCCGGCCTTCATCAGGTGGTAAGTGGGACAGGATAGGAACTCTGAATTTCCTAACTGCATTTAAGCAATCACTGCCTTCCATAGTTGTTGTCGTCTCATCACGTTTTGGCCAAGTAAGCCTCTGGCCGGCTTTGGGTAGGATTCAATCCGTTATCTTCAGACAATTCTCATCTGGAACTGTAGAGAATCAACGTCCCTATCAACTGCGCCACGGGCCCCGAAGGGCGATCAAGGTTGAATTTTTTGGTTTTATAAATCCACGTTTATTTATTATCTGATCTTCCATAGTTGGGTCCGTACCGAATGGTATATATATTATTTTAATTGGAATTCATTATTGAGATTAGTATTATTTATATCAATTTATTTATGCGGACCATTATTCTCATCTTTATTAGTTGTTTTTTCACGACGTTTCGGCCAACTATTCCTCTGGATTTCGTCAGGAAGTAACCGCGATGGATAGAAACTCCGAATCTCGTAACTGCATCCTCAGCAATTACTGCCATCCATAGTTGTCGCTGTCTTGTTTTGTACTGCAGCCAAGTTTTCGCCCAGAAACTTATTAAAAAGCTTGCTGCATGTCTGTATGTAAAATTTCAAATGTTTAGACTCAAAATTGGCTGAATAGTTTGCTAGATACTTCAAAGGTCAACTCTTTTAAACTTTGACCTTTTGGCAGATACATTTTCAGCCAAAAACCGATTAAAAGGATTGATATATGTCTGAATACCCTTTATGTAAAATTTCAATTTCGTAGAGACCGCAGAGGTAAATTAAAAAAAAAAATTCTGACCCTAATTTTGACCCCTCAACATGCATTAAAAAAAAAAATTATTAAAAAGTTTGATCCATGTCCAAGTAACCTACATCTAAAATTTCAACTGTTTAGACCCAAAATTGTTGGAGGAGTTTGATAGAGTTTTCAAAGGACAAATCGTTAAACTTTGACCACTTGATAGCAAAATTTCTGGCCGAAAATCGATTAAAAAGATTTTTCCATGTCAAATCTCGAGTTTGTAGACAGAAAAATGATAGAGTAGTTTGGTAGGAAATGTACACAGACAAACACACACATACAGACAATTTCACTTTTATAGATATAAAGATTACTTTCTCATTTGTCGCTTAAATATCGCGAAACAAACTTGTGAGGAGTTATGATTACATTCCAGTTATATATAGAGTTATGGTTAGATTAGAGTTATAATTAGGATTAAGGTTAAGTGCTAGTTATAGTTATAGCTATGGTTCTGGTTCGATTATAGTTATAGTTATGGATAGGTAATAGTAATAGTTATGTTATGGTTAGCCTATAGTTATATTTAGGGTAATGGTTAGGTTGAAGTTATAATTAGGATCATGGTTAGGTTAGAGTTAGATTAAGATTATGGTTAAGTTATTGTTATGATATGGTTATGGTTATGTTATAGTTCTAATTAAGGTTAGTGCTAGGTTAAAGTTAGTGTTGTGGTTATAGTTAGGTTATAGTTATAGTAAAGGTTATGGTTAGGTTTTAGTTATAGTTGTGGTAACGGATAAGTTTTAGTTATAGTTGTGGTAATGGATATGTTATAATTATAGTTAGGATCATGGTTAGCTTATAGTTATGGTTATTGTTAGGTTATAATTATAGCTAGGATCATGGTTAAGTTATAATTATGGTTAGGTTATATTTATGGTTATGGTTAGGTTATAGTTATAGTGAGGGAATTTTTAGGTTATAGTTATGATTATGGTTATGGTTATGATTAGGTTATAGTTATAGTTAGAGTTCTGGTAATGTTATAGTTATAGTTTATGGTTACGTAACAGTTATAGTTAAGACTATAGTCAGGTTATAGTTATAGGTTTGGTTGGGTTGGAGTTATGGTTTAGTTATAGTTATAGTTAAGGTTATGGTTAGATTTTAGCTACAGTTAGGGCAATGACTAGGTTATAGTTTTAGTTGGATCTATCTGACATTTATCGTGGATTAGTTTTTGATCGTGAAGTATAAAATTTTAGTTCAAGAAGGTGTATATATCTATATATATATTTATGTGTGTGTGTGTGTGTTGTGTATAAGGCATTTTGTATGTGTGTATCTACCTGCGTGTGTCTATATATGTATCGGTGTGTATGTTAGAGTTCGTTCCCTATGGACTCTGAAACGGGTCAGCCGATGTTTTTGAAATTTCACACAAAGGTACTTGATGTGTCTGGGAGTGTTCTTACGTAAGTTTTGTATCGGAATGGCTTCGATAGGCATCGAAAATCGATAATAAAAAAATAATTAAAGAAGGAGCAGTCCGATTTTGACTAAAATTAACACACTTACAGAGCTTAACATCGAAAGTGCATTTGTGAGGTTTTATCACCGCACAAGCATAAGGACCCAGCATATCAAATAAACTAGTCTTTTTTATAAGACAGGAGCATCTTCGAAATGATAGCTTCTGTTTAAAAGAACAATTGAACTATTATACTTGGCTTTTGCATTTTAAACTTTAATTTAAGCCATTATATAAAAATAATTTATGGAATCAACAGTAGGTTCTCTACAATGCAAGGTAAACAATCTGCTGTGGACTAAGGTACTGCGACGAGTTCCCTTCCAGAGCAGGTAATCAATCGATTTTATGGAAAGATGTGCGATTTCTCCAATTTCGATGACAATAAAAGTAATAGAAGTGTGAAACATTCATTGATCGTAATTCAATCCCGGGCAACGCCTGGTCTAACTGCTGATGCACATACACATACACATACACACACATATACATATATATATGTATATATATGTATATATATATGCATATATATACATATATATACATGTACATATATATATATATATAAATAAAACGCATATATATATATATATATATATATATATATATATATATATATATATATATATATATATATATATAGAAGCTGAGTATTTTTTCGAAACTCCGCGGATTAAGGACTATCAATTTATCTAGTGTTTCCTTTTCAGATTAAATATGTTTTTAACTCATTTCAAAGTGTTTTTTAACATATTTTATTAACTGTTTGCTCATATATATATATATATATATATATATATATATATATATATATATATATATATATATATATATATATATATACATGCGTTTTATTTTTTTACCGGCAACCGAAACATGTGTACCAAAACAGATAAAACGGTAATTAAAAAAAAACGCATATTTGCTCTGCGATAGTATTGAGAACTCTCTTCAGGTTTTACTAATTACCATTTTTGCTATATATATATATATATATATATATATATATATATATATATATATATATATATATATATATATGTGTGTGTGTGCGTGTGTGTGTGTATATATATTATATATATGTGTGTGTGTGTGTGTGTGTATATATATATATATATATATATATATATATATATATATATATATATATTAGTGTCTTTAGATATAAAAAGTAATTATTTCGTCCCTTTAAGAAGGTCTTAAAAGTTGAACACGGTCTGGAAAATCTATTATATAAAGAGAGTTGCCTGTTAACGTGTTTCTGTGTTTGTATATAAAAGTAAAAGATAGGAAACGGACCATCATGACTATGGTATTGAGAGAAAGAACATTCATTTCATGAAGGCTTTAACCATTTTGGACCCTTTTTTATGAAGCTAAAGTAAACTAAATATAGTCGCCTTTACCCATATATTACACCTAGTAGTTGTGTTTCAAAATTGATCATAATCGATTAATTAGTTTATGAGTGAATCACATACACATGCACATAACTTTACATAAATATAGATTGGCTACAATTACACCATCATCATGATATTTGTCGTCCATCACTTGCGAAGATGATCGTGATCATATAATTCCTCTGTCGGTTCGGAGATTGACTTGTAAGACTGATTCGGACTGTGAAATATCTCCCGTGTGTATGTGGGGCACCTGTGAGAGGATTCTGTAGCAGAAGTGCTGACTGATTTGTCTTTCAGAATAGTACGTTATCTCTAGCGTTCTTAAATACGTCCAGATTCAGCAATCGTGACCCATTTGTGAGTTGTACTACCACAGGAACATCTGTTTTGAGCCAGGTTTTCGCACGAGTTGAAATACGAATCAAACAGTTTGAAAAACATCTTAAAGCTGTCCTTGAACCGTATCCGCTATCCTTTTATGTTTTTTTTCCCTTTGGACAGCTCATCGTAAAGGAGGGATTTTGGGAGTCTTGAATCTGACACGCCGCATGTATGACTCTCACCCCTTAATGAACCCGACACTGCTGTAGTATGATGTGTAATGACGAAACTGTTATCGATAGACGATACCTGTAAGGCAACAACGTTTAAACGTAACCTTTATATTAATTTTTATTAAAGTATACTTTTCCACAATTTTATTTAATGTAATAAGCAAACTATACCGTAAATAATTTCGTTCTTTCTGTTACTCTTACTCCTTCTCGTGAAGTCGGTTTGTAACGTTGTACACGTTTTTAAAAGGTGTCGTTACCTTTTAACGAACCCAACACGTTGTAGCCCACGCCGTAAGGAACAGAAGAAGAAACAAAAAAACTAAACTTACTTTCTAAAAAAAAAAAAAGCCTTTATATCTGGTAGTTCCAACAAAGCATCCCCCCCCCCTAAATATTTAAAAGTCCATTTTTGTTTTTCTGGACGCATGTGACTTTTCGTCTTTTTTCTGACGCCATCCACGCGTCTCGAACACTTGTCGAATTCCTCTTCTCTGGACGCTCGTGTTTTGAACACGTCATTTTCCGCTCTCTAGTGTCTTTTTATATCTGCTGTGACGTCAAGTCGCGCAGCCGGCATGGTCATTTGCATATGGCTACTACTACTAACCCAACACCACCGGCCTTGTAACAGGTTCTCTCTATCGCTCTGAGCACTTTCTCGTATCTGAAGATAAAGTCTATATTTATAAATCCACGTATGGAGTATTGTTTTCATATTTGAACTAGTGAATCCCTGTCTCATTTGAGGGTTTTTGATGAAGTGCAAAAATGTATCTGCAAGTTGATTGCTCCAACACATTTTCTTTGGAAACTCTCTCTCTCTCTCTCTCACACACACACACACACACACACACACACACACACACACACACACACACACACACACACACACACACACACACACAATACTGTGATATTACTAGTCTCAATCTTTTCTATCTGGCATATGTTCTAAGAACTGCACACTTATGAAACTCTCTGAATGCTGACTGTTTTCCTCCTACATATAACGTTTGTATCTTCAAGACTATGATCAACAGGTATCTCCTGTCTTTCGTATAATCATCTTTCGTTCATGTTGGATTTTGCATCAAGTGGCTCCACACATTGTTTGAAGCGATTTCAATTAAAAAAAAATTAATTAATCTTTTTATACTAATGAGTCGTCATTTGCCAATGCCTAAAGCCACTCGAGTACAAAGATTAATAAAATAGTTTGGAATACGAATAATGCACGCACGAGTTAAAAATAAATTAAAATTATAAAATAATACATTTTCATGGCCAGATTCTATTTCATCTTACACTTATGTTTCGCAAATTTTTGGCCCCCCCCCAACAAAAGGAGGGTAGGCCTGTGAATGCCTCCTTGTTCGTTCATCCGTTCATCTGTCTACACATGGAATTTTTTTAAATTTTGCACAAACATTAAATATGATATGAGTAAAAAGTAACAGAACGGATTTTCCGGTAAACCCCCCCCCTTTAGGGATGCCTTTCGGATTTAAATGGCTAAAATTGACACTTTGGTGCTTATTAAAAAATTAATGCCTTGAATTTTCATACAACTTTCTGAAAAGTTGTAACTAACTGATTTCTATATGATTTTGTTTGTCTATACTTCGCGATAACTCTTAATTGTGCCCCAAGGGCTTTTTAGGGCTAATAAAAACATTCCATTTTCGGCACTATTTTATCATATTTGTCCAAAATTTTCTGTGTATGTCTATTTAGCAGTTTTGCATGGTGCTGAATTCCAATTTAAATATGTTAAGGCCTTGAGGACTTTTGAGGTTAAATGGAGGAGGGTAAATGATGGACTTAGTCATTTCTTTTTTTTTGCATGGTGCAGAACTCAAATTTACATATGTTAAGGCCTAAAACTGTACCGTTTGTTCATTTTTACCAGGATTTGACGTCCCCTGGGAACTTTTTTTTCGGGGGGTGAGGGGCTAAATGGTAGTGGGGGCAAATTCTGAACTTAGTCATTTTTTTATGCCTCGATCACTGTGCACTCACTTTTGACCTTGAAATACTACGTGTTTTTTGCTCTTTACACTAACTGGCTTCATGCATTGTCTTGAGCGATTAAAAAATGCGTGAGAAAAATATCAGTCTGTAATATCTGTTTACAAAATTATTTCATTCAATGTCTTTTTCGTCGTTCAAAACCACACCCCAAAAATCGAAAGTATTAACGTGATTAGAACCTCATAATTTACTAAGACGTCCTATCGATTTAATTGCAAAACTGATTATAATTGACACGTATTTCTTTATTGATTTTTTAAAATTCGCATGATTAGGCTCATTTCGCGATGGAAGTAATATAAGCTGATCCTTGCAAATTTAACACATGAAACCGTTGGGCCCCCAAATACAATTAGACCATTCCTGTAATGATCCGGTTCCTGTCGATTTTGCGTTGGTGGTTACGTTCTGCGCAACACTAGGACTCCATCCCTCTAGGCGTTGCCTTCTCTCTTTCAGGAGAGGTTAGTCTATTGCTAATCGCCTGAGGCACCATCACCAGGGAATGCCGACAGGGCTGCCCAGGCACTTTTTTGCAGGTCAGAGTGCATATCCTGATTTTTCAATCCCACTTTTCGACCCTGGTGTCGCAGTTTCTGCAGTGGAAGAGAATTAAATACCATACTCCTGATTTGTACAATAAGTTTCAGTCAGTAATATGTACATAGCCCCCGACAAGCAACAAAATCCCACCCCTTTCACTGTAAAGGTCCCCAAATACCTTTGTGGTGCGTCAAGTAAATAGGAGCAAATAAGAGTACGCAAAAGATAAGGACAATAATGCTATATCAGTAGTGTACTTAGGATTTGCCCCTTTAAGGAGGTATACAGTGTGCGCTCTGACTCATGGCTCCTTTAGGGATTTGGGGAACATGTAGATCTCGATCACAGTCGAATGCATTCTTTCATTTGACATACGATTCTTTCTTGTTCGCTCCAATAACTGTATGTAATTTTTGTTCGCTCGAGTAACTACGCCATAGCAAATATACGGTCAATCTGGCTTTTACTTCATTTTGTTAACCAGGCGAAAACCAAAATGGCGTAACTTCCGGTTAAACTGTGATCGGAAGCAATAAAATAGGAAAGCTGGACGAATAAGTATATTTAGGACAGGAAGTAAACATCAGAACAGACATGGAGAATGAGATTTATCATACAATTGGAACGGGATTGAGAGCTTTCAACTTTAGGTGAAAGGATGTGCTAAAAATTGAGCGCAGATTAGAACAATCGCGCCGATTTCTTTTGAGATTATTGCTTGCGCGTACTCTTCATCTTTTTCATTTCTTCTTAAAATGATATTTGCAAATTATTTTTTTTTCTGTACGTATTACGCCACATCTGTGCTGTTCCATATTTACAGATCTGATGTGTTGGATTGGTTTGGTAAATTAAAATAGATAAAGAAAAATTATTGTAAATTCATTTTTTACATTCACAGTTTACGAGTGAACCACGTGCCCACCTCCCGTATAATTCCAAGAATTAAGATTAATTTCCAAAGAACTAGAAACAGATTATTATTAGGTTGGTGCAAAAATAATATCGCTTTCCCACACATGTTATTTTTATATATGATTTCTGAATTAATTCATTGATATATATATATATATATATATATATATATATATATATATATATATATATATATATATATATATATATCGCCCTTATATATCATTATGAAGCGCGTTTTTTGCTTTATCGAATCGTGTTATTCGTTACTGTTCTCAATATCTTCATTCATTTTCTTGCAGGCTTTTCGACAGCATGGACAAAATTCAAATCCGCACCATTTTCTTGTTTCAATTATAACTAGACCGAAAAGCTGCCGAGACAGCTAGTGGTATCAATAATGCGTTTGACCCAAGCCGTGTGGCGCAATGGTGGTTCAAGAAATTTCGTAATAGTTACGAGAACCTCAAAGATGAGGACGGTCGCGGCCGGCCGACTGCGGCTGATTGAAGCCGATCCCCGCAAAACCACTCGAAAAGTTGCTGTTTAACTCGAAATCGACTACTCGACAGTCGTTCGCCATTTAAAGCAAATAGGGAAGTAAAAAAAATTAGATAAATGGGGGATTGAACAATAATTAAAAAAAATCGTCGTTTTGAGGTGCCTTCTTCTACGCTCCTTCTGCGCGACAAAAACGCCCCATTTCTCCAGCGTATCGTCATACGCGATCCTCTACGACAACCGGCGATGTTGGCACAGTGGTTGGATGTCGGAGAAGCTCCACAATACTTCCCGAAATCGAAATTGCACCTTAAAAAGTTATGGTGACTGGTTAGTAGTCTGCTACCGGTCTCATCCATCACAGCTTCTTGAATCCGGACGAAACGATTATGGCGGAGAAGTACTGCCGACAAATTGACGAAATGAACCAGAAGCTCCAACGTATGTGCCAGAGATTGGTAAATATGAAGGGACCAATTCTTCTCCATGGCAACGCTTGCCTGCATGTTGCTCAACTGACTCTGCAGAAGTTGAACGAATTGTTCTACGAAACTCTGCCTCACCCGCCATATTTACCGGACCTCTCGCCCATCGATTATCACTTTTTCAAGCACAACTTCCTTCTCGAAAAATGCTTTAAAAGCCGAAATGATGCGAATCGGCCTTCTATGACTTCATCGGTTCTAGAATTCCGGATTTTTATGCTAATGAGATAAATAAACATTTCTCATTGGCAAAAATGTGTCGATTCTAATGGTTCTTATTTCGATTAATAAAGTTTATTATGAAAGGAGTTATGATCTTTTGAAGTTGAACGTCAAAAAACAAGATTATTTTTGCACCAACCTAATATTTGATGAGAATTGAAAAAAAAAGATCTTACAAGCATATTTTTATTAATTTTGGATATCTATCGCCAAAGAAGAAAAGAGTTGTTTTTTTCCGTAAATAAAATATTTATTTTTCCAATTCCCATTACTCTACGGTAACCACACGCCTAAAAAGTTAAGAAATTTTATCCAAACTACGGCGTGTAAGATCATTTGCACGAATCAACACGGACCAACGACATTTTATTTTAAAAAAATGGTCCTATTTTCTGATGATTGATATTTTATTATCCGGAATTAATAAGACAAATTCAAGTTATAAAAAAAATCTAATGATTTCCCCCCCAAAAATATTTGCATCTTAACGTAGTCTAAAAGACATTTTTTTCTGTTTATTCAAAATTTTTTATTATTACATATTTTTTCTCAAGCATAATAGGTCGACCATGGTCGAAGGACACCCCCGAAACTTACCTTTCATTAGCTGCAATACAACAACGTAAGAGAGGGCGCTATTATTTTTCTACATGTCCTTAACAGCACATGTCCTTGATCCCAACTTTGTAATACTGTTTAGCAAGGAGGTAGCAAATGGCATTTTTTTAAAAGTCTGACTCGACCAGAGATCGAACCACAGTCTTTCAGCGCATAAATGAACATTTTAACAATTGTAGCAAATGTGTCGTTCAAATATATCAAATATAACAACCCGGATTTATTTTACATGAGAGTCACCACTTATCAAGACCCGAAGGCAACTCGGGGATAAGGGTTAATGAATGTAAGGTGGTAGTGTAGTCGTTAATGGTGTAAGTCATCAACAAACTGCTGCTTCGCTGTATCAATCATCCACTGTGATCAACAGAGTAAGTGTTTTAACGTTAAGATTCGAAATATGATTGAAATAATCTGAAAAGGATCATGTTCTTAAAAGGGCATTTTGCACTTAGCGATTATCAAAATGTTTCCTTTCAGTTATTACAGTATTGTTGGCGAAGTGTCCTGCGCACGCCCCATAGACAGATTGGTCTGTAACCCTTGTTTCTCTGTCAACGTCGACACCCGTGACATCATGTGTCATGTCGACTGAGTTTCTCTCTTTTACTCTATTTTGACTTATTTGACCCCAAGCAACCTTACACAACATATCTTCCTCTCCCGTGAAACTCGTTTATTTCTTAAACTTTGTGTCAATGCGATGTGTACTTTATTCTATCTTGGTTAAGATTAACACTAACTGATGTAATCGCTATCTGACATAGGGCCGTTCATCAAGTAACACAGATAGATTCCAAAATGATTTAGTAGGTGAAAGTCATTTAATGGTAGTATCATCAAAATACCAGTCGAGAACACGCTTCTGGCAATCAGTCCAAGGAAGTTTGCAATTATAATGCGTTTTTTCCTATCGGACTGTGGTGTATGAAGTGATATAGGTAGTCCTTGAAAAAAACACTTTACCAGGCCTTCTCTTTCGTCTTTGAGAAGGAGTTAACGGTGTTGCATAGAGTTGGACAATACCGGACAAAACCAGATGTAAATCGAATTGCTGATAAATGATGCCAACCCTACATTCTGATCAAAGATTCGAGATCATGAAACAATGAGTGAATATATTTTAACTGGATTAGAATTGCTAAATAAGCAAAGCAAGAAAACAATCCAAATTTCAAATCGGATGTCAAAATAAGGGAACAATCAGATTCCAATCAAGGAATGTGAGTAATGCCAATAGAAGAAATAAACAAAGGCATTCAATTAGAGAGGGCAGAGAGAGGAAGCCAGAGTGACACTTCTGTCGTTGCCGCAGCGACAACCACATCATACCTATACACCAACCTATCTTTTTTCTCGTACCATCACTGTAATGTAAATAAAACTGTGGGTGATATCAATATAAAACATAAACAAAGGCAGTCAGTTAGAGAGGGCAGAGAGAGGGGAGAGAAAGCTAGAGTGACACTTCTGTCGTCGCCGCACCGACAATCACGCCCCACCCATACACCAACCCAAACTATCTCTCTTGTCATACCATCACTCTAATTTAAATAAAACTTGTAATGCAACGTAAATAAAACTGTGGGTGATGTAAATAAAACTTGTTTTTGACTTTAAAGTATTAGTATTTATTAGTATTAGTTTTATTTCAGCTTCTTATATAAGGTAGCTTCATGCCTCTTTTGGGACTATTTCCAATATACGAGGAGCGTTCGAAAAGTAACGATTCCGATTATTTTTTTTATTCCACCTGAATGGATGGGAGTGCAAATGGCATTGTTATGATGACTAAACTTATGGAGTAGATGGTTTCAAATTCATTTTATTGATAAAAATGCATTATATATATATATATATATATATATATATATATATATATATATATATATATATATATATATATATATATATTTAAATATTTACTATTTTAATCAATATAAATTATTTAATTCGTTTATTTGGAGGTACCCAGTCTCGTCATCCTTGATTTAAGATAAAATCCGGTTGTTCATCATAGAAAGACTCGCCAATCCCTCTTTGGCATTTAAGATTTCGAATGTGATTATAAGAATGTAATTGGAAGGTGTTCATTATTTTTACACCGCATCTGTTTAAAAGCCTACCTGTTGCTAGTTGTTTGTTTAAAGGCAGAGCAGAGAATACATAGAAATAAAATTGCTCAGGGAGACGTGATTTCCGATCCTTTATAATCAGGGGGCTACTAAAATAAAGAAGTATATAGTAGAGAAGCAGGGCTCTCAAACATTCAAAAATTTATAAGAAGGAAACCCCATCATGAATAGAAAGAGAATTGCTTGGAGAGACGTGATGACAAATCTTTTATTTTGAAGAGATCATATTGAGGACATCGCCACGGCTTCTGCAAAGAAGGTGG